>NC_079422.1:20248939-20321439 GCF_026213295.1 Gadus chalcogrammus
ACAATGCTTATACCAGTGGTACTCTGTCGCCATCTAGCGTTGGACTCTCAAGTCTGACATCAGATGTGCAAAACATTTTTTTTTTTGATTCTTATAAAACCAGGCAACATTTTATGGAGAAGCTTCTTTAAAAAACAATTAAAATTGGTTCACTAATGAGTTGCAGTGCTTTACATGTGTTCACCTGTCACATGTTGCTGGTGGCGTTTCAAACGCAACCCTCAGCCAAAGAGCGAAACCCGACCAACCACATGACCCGCCCCCCCGAGGAGGTCATGTGATTGGTCATGCGGAAGTAAACAGGAATTTAAGAAGACACTCGGTGATATGCAGTAAAACCTTTATAGGTTATTTAACGTGTTTTCTGTTCTGCATTTCGAAGGGGTTGAAGTTGTTAAAGTATAGCAGGGGTGTTCAAAGTCGTGCATGTTGAATATGTAGCATCAGAGCTAATCTGCTAACTTGACAATCGGGTTTAGCTCACATTGACAGCGCACACTCACGTGTTAACCATGTTTGTGTGTTTCCTCTTCTTTAGGACTGTGTGACAAACATCGTCGCGATGGTAGATTTCCTCGCCGAGAACAACCTGTGTGGTCAGGCGGTCCTGAGGATAGTGTCCCGGGGGAACGCGATCATCGCAGAGCTCCTGCGCCTCTCAGAATTCATCCCCACAGTCTTCAGGCTCAGAGACAAGAACGACCAGCAGAAATATGGAGACATCATCTGTGACTTCAGCTACTTCAAGGTACCATGCATCCAACACATGACACACTGTGTGACTATGTCACGTCTAACCTAGCCCATGGACTTGACAGATGAATGCTCTGTATTCAGACTTTTGAATAATATTTGATTTGTGTCTAGGGTCCGGAGTACTATGAGGGGAAACTTGAAGCCAAACCAGAACTTCAAGACCTTGATGAAGAATTCAGAGAGAACAACATTGAGATCCTGACACGTTTCTATCTGGCGTTTGAAAGTGTCCATAAATATATAATGGACCTTAAGAGGTAAACCAGGATATAGCAATTGATGTGCTACCAGTTCTGAATACAACCAGTTTATTGTCAAACGACACTGAAACAATCATCTCCAGTTTTGTGATGAGTAAATAAACTGTTATTGTTTTTTGTGTCTAGATACCTGGATGATCTGCACGAGGGGGTTTACATTCAGCAGACCCTGGAGACGGTCATCATCAATGAGGATGGGAAACAATTACTAGTAAGTAGCATGGACACATACCGTTACCTTATTAAAAATGTACTGTATCTTTATAATAATCTTGCATACATTCTGTAATTTTTTTGTGTGTTAAATAATTAATAATTTTAGCTTTTAGTTTAAAGTGAGTATGAATATTGGTAATATTGAGGTATGCATATTGTTCAATAACTGTCATGACATAACGTAACCTTCGCTTCCCTCAGTGCGAGGCCTTGTACCTGTACGGAGTGATGCTAACGGTAATCGATCAGAAGATCGAAGGCGAGGTCAGGGAGAGGATGCTGGTGTCCTACTACAGATACAGGTGTGTGTGTGTGTGTGTGTGTGTGTGTGTGTGTGTGTGTGTGTGTGTGTGTGTGTGTGTGTGTGTGTGTGTGTGTGTGTGTGTGTGTGTGTGTGTGTGTGTGTGTGTGTGTGTGGGTGAAGGGAGGTGGTCACAGCTCAGCTTCGGTATGCAAGAGGAAACATATATCGGAGGGGTCAATAATCATCTTATTGCTATTCAGAATATCTCTAATTTTTTGTGTATTTATATATAAATGAATACATAAAAAAACCTTAAAATTTACATTTAATATTTCTTATCAAGCGGGATTTTTTTTTAATGATGTAAACGGGTTATATTATATTCCGTTTTCCCTCACTCTCTCCTCTCTCCTGCGTCAGTGCGGCGCGCTCGTCGGCGGACTCTAACCTGGACGACATCTGCAAGCTGCTGCGGAGCACGGGCTACTCCAGCCAGCCGGGGGCCAAGCGGCCCCCCGGCTACCCCGAGAGCTACTTCCAGAGGGTGCCCGTCAGCCAGACCTTCGTCAGCATGGTCATCGGCCGACTGCGCTCCGACGACATCTACAACCAGGTCAGAATCGGCCAACACACCGGGCGGAACGGGGCCGGAATGTACCGCGATGACTCACCAGACAGCTTTTTATGTGTCAAAGTACTTTCTTGTTTTGAGTGCTTTATGTCCGATCATCCAATTTCCTAATTTTAATCTCTTATTAAAAAGATATCTTCAATCTACCTCATGATACAAAAATTATGATATAGCGCAAAATCTGTTGAAACTCAATTGATTTGGTCTCTCAAACATTTGTGATCCAAATAATCTTAAACTGATTAAAAACAAGACAATATCATTTAACGTGTGTGTGTACGTGTGTGGTCAGGTGTCAGCCTACCCCTTGCCAGAGCACCGCAGCACAGCGTTGGCCAACCAGGCCTCCATGCTGTACGTGTGCCTCTACTTCACCCCCAGCATCCTGCAAACCCAGCAGGCCAAGATGAGGGAGATTGTGGACAAGTACTTCCCTGACAACTGGGTGAGTGAACCTGGAAAAGGCTCCTCCGCCTTTTTGTCCTGTTTTTGGGGGGGGAAACAGGATCTTTAAACTTGTGTCTGTGTTGTGTCATGCACCATATCCAGGTGATCAGTATCTACATGGGGATCACAGTGAATCTGGTCGAGGCCTGGGAGCCATACAAGGCTGCCAAAACAGCCCTGAACTACACCCTGGACACGGCTAACATCAAGGAGCAGGTACTGTGAAGGTTTTCTATGGATAGCTGTAGAGAGAGCAGTTATCTCTTTGAAAAGCAGGAAATACTTTCTGAGCACCTGACTTTGACAAAATCACATTGTTCTTAGTGATAGTATTTTTAACGGATAACAAACGGTTTTAGTGTGTCCTTTTTGTATTAAAATCCTCAACGTCAAATGACAATGCAAAACATCAAATCTTATTATTCTCAAATTTTTGTCTCCAAATGAATATACAGTTTGATCTGTTAACCTTTCATGTAACCGAGGCAACCAGAAAAAGAATCACTGCAACATCTGTGTGATTTGTAAATATGTCACGCAACTTAAAAATCACTCCGACATCTGATCTGTTCCGTCTCAGGCGTGTCGCTACGCCGAGGGGATGGAGATCCTGAAGCCCAAGGTGCAGCAGCTGCTGAAGGAGGGCTTCCTGCGCGAGGAGATCATCCTGGATAACATCCCCAAGCTGCTCAACTGTCTGAGGGACTGCAACGTCGCCATCCGCTGGCTGATGCTACACACTGCAGAGTCTGGTGAGAATACACAAAAAAATACACGTCCCAATGGGATTTATTGAAATAAGAAAATAATTGTGCAAAAATATTGACGTTAGATACATCAAAATATATTTGTATTTTGTATTAAAAATATTACTCTACATAAGTACATTTGTATTCGCTCAGTTAGCATTTTTAGCACATAAGCCAGCTTGCATTGTACATCTTTTTTGTTTATTTCATATTTTATGTTATATTAAATGATTCATGATCTAAAATCCGGGCTAGCATTTAGATAGTCATATTTGTTTCTAAATGAAACCACAAATTACACAACATGTTATTTGTAACATGTTCTGTTCCTTAGCCTACGACGTGAACAACAAGCGTCTCCGTCAGATCAAGGACCAGGTGATGACGGACTCCAAGTACAAGCCCCGCATGCTCTTCCAGCTGCTGCTGGACACGGCCCAGTTTGAGTTCACCCTCAAAGAGGTAAAACCCTGTCCTGTTCGCCCCCCTGGAGCTTCCCACACACTGCTGTTCTGATAACCAGGTGTTGTCATTCATTCTTACTGAAATCTTGACTTCATCTTTACTCATCTTGTTTTTGATAGCAGATAACTGCACACAGAATGTATAAAGGAGTAAAACTTAGTTTATTTTTTACTTGGATTTTATTGAGTTTTCAAAAGTATTATATGGAACAGCTCAACAACGTTATTGTAATATAAAAAAAAAAAAAGATTGAATACAAAATTATAAACAGAAAGAGTATAGGATTTATTTATACCGTGTCACGACTAGAATCAATTTAATTGATTAGTAGCAAATAAAATAAACCACATTGAACATTCATTAGCCATTAGCAAAAACTCCCAACGCATAGAGGTGCGTGTTAAACCGAAGCACAACCATTTTTACGACCCGTACCAACCGGTCCCTCCACACGTTGTAACGAGTGTGTGTGTAAACAGCGCAGTAGATTGATGTCCCAACCAGTGAACAGCGGTGGATCCATCTGTTGGGAGACGGGCCCCGAGCCGCTGTCTGTTGACAGACCAGCATATGCCTGCCCGCCGCCGCCGACTCAGCCGTGATTAGCGACGAAAGGGAACCCAAATTCAATATTCTGATTACGCTTCTCATTTGACTAATGGTCGTCGCTTGTCGGGCCTGCGCCCAACATCTGCCCCCCCCCCCCCCCCCCTTTCCCCTATCTCCTCCAGATGTTCAAGCAGATGCTGCTGGAGAAGCAGATCAAATGGGAGAGCTACAAGAAGGAGGGGTCTGAGAGGATGACGGAGCTGGCGGAGGTGTTCTCTGGGGTCAAGCCCCTCACGCGGGTGGAGAAGAACGGTGGGACACAGTACCATGTTTCTCTTTTGGCTTTTTATAGTATGTTTTGATAATAGTCATCGTTATAAAGATGTGTTGTTACCTAAATGGACGTCGGCTAGCCTTAACGTCTGGATCATGCATGATTATTATGTTATATTTGTCCTAATTATGATCATTAGAATATTCCTGATACCCTGTATTGGTATCCTAAACCCTTTTTAATTGGCCGAGGGGACTTGCACTAGTTTCTCCCCAAATGTTGTTTACATTTGTTGTCGTTACCCCCTCAGAAGCCCCACCTCTCAATTCTGATTGGATAATGGAAAAAAACGCAAATTACGTGACAGTTGAAGTTTTTTCAACTCAAGGCGTTCAGTGTGGATAGAGTGGGTAGACGCGGGGGAAAAAAAACAGCGAGGGAAAACGCTTTGCTGTCATTGATCTGAAAACGATTGCAGAAAGCCGGCCCCAGGGTGCTGAAACGCTCCCTTTGATCCGGGCCTTAATGCTGCTTCCTCGCCCTTCACAGAGAACCTCCAGGCCTGGTTCAGGGAGATCTCCAAGCAGATAGAGTCCCTGAACTACGAGGACTCGACAGCCGCGGGCAGGAAGACGGTCCAGCTCATCCAGGCTCTGGTGGAGGTGAGACCCCGCCTTCTTCCCCTCCTCCAATGGGAATTAGGGGTGGGAATCACGGGGTACCTATCACGATACGATAACAAACGCGATACATGGCCCGCGAAAGCGATAACATTGCGATACACAGATTCTTCAATAATCAATATATTGTTAGACAATCCTATAACGATGCATCACGATATATGTCTAATGATGAATACAAAAGGACTGTGAAGAGGTTATGCATCGTCCAAACTGAGTTCTCATTTACTCGTCTTTGGTCAAGTTTCCTTCCTTCATGTGTTGAGCACCACATCGGGGAGCAGGGAAATCTGGTTGGTGTGCCTTATTTTATTATTTAAGTTATATAGATATTTGGGGCTATATTTCCTGTCTAACTATCCAGGAATAAAGGCCAAAAATGACACATCAAATCTTAAAACAAATTATATATATGCATATATATTTCTTTTTTAAATAGACAAATATTATATCGATATTTGGCTCCAGTGAATCGATTCTCGTATTGCACGAAGGGCGACGATAAATCGCCGCATCGATATTTTGTCTCCCCCTTACGTGGAGACACCATCAGAGGTTGGTGTTTAAGGTAGGGATGATGTTCACCTATGCAGTGGGGATGGCATTGATAACTGAGGGATGAGCTTCCCTGTAATGATATTAGGAGCAGCCTAATCTCTGTGGGTTATCCTGAGAGAATCATCTGAAAGCTAATGCGTTTTGCATGCTAATTAAAATTAAGTGCAGGCTAATCAGTGGTAAATAATAGCTAATCGCTGACTCAAAGCTTTTAAGATGTCTTTAGATGGGATCTTTGGAATGAAACAGTGTCTCAGAGGGTCTGAATATTGAATTACAAGGCGGGGCTGGACCCTGTGCAGAATTGCCGGAGACGCCTCTGGTAATACTATTCGATTTCTTACAATTCATTACTTTAAGGAGCGTTAAGTCTGTACAGTTCAAATCGATAAAAGGCTAAAGACAGTATTTTTCAAAGGTCCACATTGTGAAGCTTAGAATGCTGACGTTGTCTGGATCCATCACTGTCTGACAACTCTCTCCCGCTCTCGGCTTTGACCCTGACCCGTCTCAGGTCCAGGAGTTCCACCAGCTGGAGTCCAACCTGCAGGTGTGCCAGTTCCTGGCCGACACCAGGAAGTTCCTCCACCAGATGATCCGCACCATCAACATCAAGGAGGAGGTGCTGATCACCATGCAGATCGTAGGAGACCTGTCCTACGCCTGGCAGATCATCGACAGGTGACCACAGAGTCCTCCGCCTGTCCCGGTGGTAGAAGGCTGGAGCAAGCCATCACTCTGTTCATTAAGGGACTGCCTTCTCTTTTAGACCATCAGCTAAGTCAGATAACGAGAAATACATTGAGTCAGTAGTTCCCAGACTTGTTTAGCCACTGGCCCAACCCTAAGTGGTTAGGAAGTAGTAGCCGTGTAACAATTCTGTCTGTTTCTGGATAATATGGGTCCTTTTAATGCAACCTTTTTGACCATATAATTGTATTGCTCAGGAGGTAGAGCGGGAGGACTGGTAACCGGAAGGTTGCTAGTTCGATTCCCGGCTCCTCCGAGCGGAGAGAGCAAGAATCCTAACCCGGGACGAGCTGGCTGTCGCCTTGCAGGCCTGCCACTGCTCGGCGTGTGAATGTGTGCATGAATGGGTGAATGTTAGGCCGTATTGTTAAGCGCTTTGAGTGGACGCTGGTTAGAAAAGTGCTGCTTGAATGAAGTCCATTTATCATTTGTCGTATTTGTTTTCAATCAAAACTGTATCGCATATCTTTATTTTATAAGCCAGCAATCACCCGTGAACCCATATGCATATCAGGCTACCCCAAGGACACAAAACAAAATAATCCACTCATCGCCGTCAATACATCATATTTATTTGGAGGACGAACTTCAAAAGGTGTGAGAAGTTCCAATCAGCCAACTCGCATCCAACTCTCTGTAATTCAACTTCAGCAGCATCACTTTCTCTAGTTTTTACATTCTGAAGCCAAGCCATTGGCCGGAATTAGTATTAAACACGGACCGCACGATCGCTCGTTGTCATGCAGATGGCGCCAGACGGCTCAATCGCATGGTCGGCCAAGCGACAGGAGCCAGACCGTCTGCCTGGCCGGCCCTGTCACTTTATTCATCTTGTTAACAAACAAGAATACCAATGGGCCCGCGTGTCCTTTTCAGCACTCCGATGAGCCAGTGCCAGTTTTTATACTTAATAAAAATAAACAAACATTCTTGAATCCACTTCAACCGGCGTCTCCTCAAAAGTCCCTCAGGCGACACGAGGAAACTGCCGTGTTTCCCTGAAAGGAGCTCTTATTTTTAAGTTGACAGGATGCTGCTGCTGTTGTTGTTGTTGTGTGCGCTGTTAACCCCTTATGTCTCCTGCAGCTTCACCAGCATCATGCAGGAGAGTATCAGGGTCAACCCGTCCATGGTGACCAAGCTGAGAGCCACCTTCTTAAAGGTACAGCCACACACAAGTTGAACAAAGAAACCGAAAGCGAGGTCTTGATCGGTCAATGGTACCGTTGCATAGTTACACCAAGGGGTCGAGCGGTAACATGTTGTGGACGTCTGTGCGTGCAGCTGGCCTCCGCCCTGGACCTGCCGCTGCTCCGGATCAACCAGGCCAACAGCCCGGACCTCCTCAGCGTGTCTCAGTTCTACTCCGGGGAGCTCGTGGCTTACGTTAGAAAGGTACTTCAAAACGGATACGCTGTGTTTCTGGTGAACTCTGACGTGGTTTATTGCAATGTGTTGGTGGTGATTGGTCGAACCAGCTGGAAAGTGAGCATTGTGGACTGTGGGACGTCTCCTGGAGTATATTTTTAGGTATTGTAATGCCCCCCCCCCCCCCGTTTGACCGTTTGGTTGGGAAGTTTAGTAAAATCATAGCTAGGATGTTATAGATCCAATATGGCTGTGAAGGTGCTTCAAAGCCCACAGCCTGTAAAGCTACCATGCTAGCTATGTTTTTCATACCAGCACTATATCAATTATGTTGAGTAACAGTGAACCCCATATCCCCCAGGGGGGGAAATATCGTTTACTCTGTGCTCTCCTTTTGAAGATTCCTCACACAGAACCTGCCAAATGTTTCTCATCAGGATGAAACTCCTCCAGCCATGTGTGGGGAAGTATGTATACATCCTGTCTCAGGTTTTCCAACACATCTCTTAACGTTTCCACTCCAGGTGCTTCAGATCATCCCAGACAGCATGTTCACGTCGCTGGCCAAGATCATCAAGCTGCAGATCCACGACATCACAGAGGTGCCCACGCGCCTGGACAAGGACAAGCTGAAGGACTATTCCCAGCTGGTGCCGCGATACGAGGTCCGCAGGACATGGGTCGTCCGCTGCTCAGGAATAGAACATGTTGATGTATTTATCGCCACCAGGTGGCGCTGTTGTTACACTTACTTGTTGCTCCCATCAATAAATCCGACGTGGAGTGAATCGATTTAAAAATAGTGTATTGGGAGTGATTATAAGATTTCCCTTCATGTTAAGGAGACGCTTTTGTCCAAAGCAACGTACATAAGTAGAATTGTCTGAAAAGGGAAAGAAACAATTCAGTACTATTTTCAAGGGGAAGGACGTACAACATACAATAAGTGCGTAAGAGATTAATATATGTTGTTGTGCTTCGTGTTGTCTACAGGTGGCCAAACTCACCCATGCCATCTCCATCTTCACCGAGGGGATTCTGATGATGAAGACCACCCTGGTGGGGATCATCAAGGTACCACTGGCTCCTGACGATTTATGAAATATTCGAAGCGTTTCAAAGGTAATAACAGCCGATTAACGGAGTGACGCCATGTTGTCTCACCAGGTGGACCCCAAGCAGCTGTTGGAGGACGGTATCAGGAAGGAGCTGGTGAGGAGAGTGGCGTACGCCCTCCATAAGGGGCTCATCTTCAACCCCAAGGCCAAGGTTAGGGACACACACACACACACACACACACACACACACACACACACACACACACACACACACAGTTATGAATATTCAAAGGTATAAATTTGAAGCCTTTTGTTTTGTCCGACCCACAATCAACATATCATGGCATGTGGCCCGGTATAGATGGTCTCTAATGAGGTGAAATAACTGCATGGACGCCCTTCTCTCCGCCCCAGGCCAGCGAGCTGATGCCCAAGCTGAAGGAGATGGCCGCCACCATGGACGGCTTCTACCGCTCCTTTGAGTACATCCAGGACTACGTCAGCATCTACGGCCTCAAGATCTGGCAGGAGGAGGTGTCGCGCATCATCAACTACAACGTGGAGCAGGAGTGCAACAGCTTCCTCAGGACCAAGGTGTGTGTGTGTGTGTGTGTGTGTGTGTGTGTGTGTGTGTGTGTGTGTGTGTGTGTGTGTGTGTGTGTGTGTGTGTGTGTGTGTGTGTGTGTGTGTGTGTGTGTGTGTGTGTGTGTGAGAGAGTGAACCAGAGAGAGAGAGTAAACGAGCGAGAGAGTGATTGAACGAGTTTTGTTTTTTGATTTATACAGTGCTTATATGGATACAAGTATTAACCAAAACAAATGAGTTAAAACATGATAAGCCCGCTTTACGTTGAGAGGTGCGTACACTCAAGGCCTCCCGCACCCCCGTGTCTCTGCCTGCAGATCCAGGACTGGCAGAGCGTGTACCAGTCCACCCACATCCCCATCCCCAAGTTCCCCTCGGTGGACGAGTCGGCCACCTTCATCGGCCGGCTCTGCAGAGAGGTCCTGCGCATCACCGACCCAAAGTAGGTCCTTCCTCACTGGGGGCGGGGGGGAAACGGGATGTCATTGAATAGCTAGATAGGCGGTTGTTGTTAGCAATGCAACGTCAACGTTGTATGCCCCCCCCTGGGATTCATTCGTCTGTTGTAGTCGTATATAATGTCCGAATAAATTACCCACTACAGAGGTACCTAACGCATAAATGGTCTGCATTTATCGATTTTCTAACCAGTGGCCCCTAAAAGCACTTCATAATAATTGCCTAGCATTCACACAGCGGTGTCAGCCATGCAAGGCGACAGCCAGCTCGTCAGAAGCAGTTAGGGGTAGAGTGTCTTGCTCAGGACCAACCTAGAAACCTTCCGGTTAAAGTCATCCCGCTCTACCTCCTGACCTACTGCCGCCCCCTAGTATGAATAGTAAATAGTAGCTTCAGGTGTTAATTGGAGTGGGGCGTCGCACACCGACCACAGTGAGTAACCCTGCCTGTTCATGTTGCCAGGGCGACGTGCTTCATGGACCAGCTCAACACCTGGTACGACCTGAAGAGCCACCAGGAGGTGACCAGCAACCGGCTGTTCTCGGAGATCCAGGACACGCTGGGCACCTTCGGCCTCAACGGGCTGGACCGCCTGCTCTGCTTCATGATTGTCAAGGAGCTGCAGGTGATTGGCCGGCTGACCGGGACCTTTTCCCCTCGACCAATCAGGTGTCAGTGACGATAGGGTCATCGACAAGCGCCGGCCTTGACTGGTGCTCGGTGATGCTTGTGTGGGAGAGACTAACATGACGTGTGTGGGTGTGTGGGTTGCCAGGCAGGTGTCTTTGTTCTTGACGAGTATGTATTAACATGCAGTCAGACGGACTATAAGATGTGTGAGTGTTTCTATCAACCCTGTCATCCTGTATCTCGCCGTGCCGCCCCTCAGAACTTCCTGACCGTGTTGCAGAGGAGTATTCTGCGGGACAAGGCCGTGGTGGAAGTCTTCAAGGGCATGATGACAGCTGCCAACCCGGTGCAAGGCATCGTGGGTATGTGACGGCCCTCTTTAAAAGCACCGCCCGCCAGTGTTGTCTTGTCTTGTCGATGACGTGATGAATAATGCAATGTTTCCCTTTTACCTTTTTGTTTCCTCGCTTTCAGCGAACGCCAGCAAAGTGTACGCCAACGCCACCGCAAAGACCCAGAAGATCTGGGGAGGGTATTTGGAGGCCATCATGAAGGTTCTCCACCAGTTCCCATCCTAGAGCTCATTCACAATCATTTACTGTTCCTTTAATAGCCACAAGAAAATGGTGATTCAATACTTTTGATGGTTCAACCTCAATAGTGAGGCAGAGCCATCGAAAGTATAGAATCACCATTGAAGCAACACTTTTTTTTTTTTAACGCAATCAAATCTTAATAAGTTCATTCCACTAATAGTCCTGATCAATAATGTCGAGTATTCCGTGGTTTTTGGATGATTTCTTGAGATACTTCATCGGATATAGGAGAAACATGTCCCGTTCATGTTCTTCCCAGGTCGGTCAGATGCAGATCCTCAGACAACAGATCGCCCACGAGCTCAACTACTCCTGCAAATTTGATTCCAAGCACCTGGCCGCTGCCCTGGACAACATCAACAAGTAAGCCTTGGGATTTGTCCACGTTTGTCAGGTTTTTTTTTTTTACTGTTGGCTTTGTGACTGACCTGTAAAGAATGGTAAATGGACTGAATTTATATAGGGCTTTTCCTGTAACCACAATATTGCCTCACTATCACCCATTCATGCACATATTCACACACCGATGGCGGAGTCAACCATGCAAGGCGACAGCCAGCTCGTCGGGAGCAGTTAGGTTTAGGCGCCTTGCTCAAGGACACCTTGACGCTCGGCTAGGAGGAGCCGGGGATCGAACTAGCAACCTTGCGGTTACCAGCCGACCCGCTCTACCTCCTGAGCTACTGCCGCTCTAAAGAATTTCCCATGACACCAGATATCATGGTACATAACGCATGCATCCAGAGGCCAGGTTGTCTTCTTCTATTCCAAACAAACATAGATGGCCAGAAAGACAGTGTCATTTGTTTGCTGCTAACTGAACTGTCAATATTGCATTAATTTCCATTTGTTAATCACAAAGGATGAACAAAACCTGCCAGGGGCAGCTGCTGATAATACAATTGAAAGCGATGAGATGACCCATTAATCTTAAAACATCAAATTAGGCATTCAAACGCGGTGGTGAAGGACTCGCTGCGAGTCGCTCTCCGACCCTGACCAACGGCCGCTCTCTTAATACCTGTCGTGACGGCTGCTCTCAGGTCCTTGCTGGCGGACATCGAGGCCCACTACCAGGACCCGTCGCTGCCCTACCCCAAGGAGGACACCCTGCTGTACGAGATCACCGCCTACCTGGAGGCGGCCGGCATTCACAACCCACTCAACAAGGTCCGCACGGAGAACCTGGTCTCAGTGGTTGCTCAGGCAACAGGGCGACTGTACAGGCGCAGATTTCCATGTGCAATGCAAAGTGTGTGTGTGTGTGTGTGTGTGTGTGTGTGTGTGTGTGTGTGTGTGTGTGTGTGTGTGTGTGTGTGTGTGTGTGTGTGTGTGTGTGTGTGTGTGTGTGTGTGTGTGTGCCAACAACTTTCTACAGCCAATGAGATGGTTGACGATGTAATGAGGCCTGTGTTTTTTGTACATCAGTAGTAAGTGGTGTAACAAGTGTTTTCTGGTTGTCTGTGTGACAGATCTATATCACCACCAAGCGCCTTCCTTACTTCCCCATCGTCAACTTCCTGTTCGTCATCGCCCAGCTGCCAAAACTACAGTACACCAAAAACATTGGCAAGTGTCAACATCAGTTTTTTATGTACATATTTCTACGTTATTTTCAATTTCTTTCTTCAAATTTCCGATGGAAGACATTTTTTCACATTTGACATTTTTAAAGTATGGAAAACATTGTACTCAAAACTTTAAAAAAAACATTACATATAACAGAGGGATGTTTCCACTACACATTTACCGTATATCTTTTGAGGAAAATGTCAAAAATTGTAATAATATATACATCTCAAAGTCAGCTTATACACTCAGTCTTGGTTTGAATCCCAGCCCCGCTCGCGGTTTTGTGTAGTTTGTAGCTCATATAAGTCTGAAACACCATCAATAGTTAATAGTGTGGTGTGCGCTAATCAGTCACCCGGTTGGCCACTTACCCCCGGAGGAAAAATGGACTCGATAAGTCAGCGTGAACAAAATTTGAAGGAAATCAATGTGCTGAAATTACATGAGATGGCAAAGGATTTCAGGGAACATCATTTTGCTGATGCTGTCTGCACACCATCATAACCCAACAGCAGACAAATAATTCAAAGTAAATCACAGATTCCTTCGTAATAAAAAAGGCTCAACAAGTCATTGTTTGCATTTAGTGTCACGTGTCAGGTAAGCATTGGCATGACCCTGTGGGTTGTTGGTTCCCTTCCCTCAAGGCATGACCTGCAGGAAGCCCGCCGACCCGGTGGACTGGCCCCCCCTGGTTCTCGGCCTGCTCACGCTGCTGAAGCAGTTCCACTCCAGATACACCGAACAGTTCTTGGCTCTCATTGGTCAATTCATCCGGTCAATCATGGAACAGTGCACGAGGTAACAAAGCAAAATCTGTTGTTTATTTTTAATATTTTGGCGCTCCAGATGACGCTAGTTAACTAGGTCGTTAACGATCTTATAAGTCAACAAATAATCCAAACATGTATAATGTTGGAATGCACTTCTATAACATTGTCTCACCTCTTGTTGCCCCTGCAGTCAGAAGATCCCTGACATGCCGTCAGACGTGGTGGGGGCCCTGATGCTCCTGGAAGACTACGTGAAGTACACCAAACTGCCACGCAAGGTAGGGCTGCCATCATGCTAGCCACACATTAGCTTGCGCCATCATGCTAGCCTCACATTAGCTTGCGCTAACGTAGGTCCGCCATCATGCTAGCCACACATTAGCTCGCGCTAACGTAGGTCCGCCATCATGCTAGCCACACATTAGCTCGCGCTAACGTAGGGCCGCCATCATGCGAGCCACACGTTAGCTTGTGCTAACGTAGGGCCCGCCATCATTCTAGCCGCACGTTAGCTTGTGCTAACGTAGGGCCCGCCATCATGCTAGCCGAACATTAGCTTGTGCTAACGTAGGGCCGCCATCATGCTAGCCACACTTTAGCTTGTGCTAACGTAGGGCCGCCATCATGCTAGCCACACGTTAGCTTGTGCTAAGGTAGGGCCGCCATCATGCTAGCCACACATTAGCTTGTGCTAACGTAGGGCCGCCATCATGCTAGCCACACATTAGCTTGTGCTAACGTAGGGCCGCCATCATGGTAGCTACACATTAGCTTATGCTAACGTAGGGCCGCCATCATGCTAGCCACACATTAGCTTGCGCTAACGTAGGTCCGCCGTCATGCCAGCCACACATTAGCAATCACTGCACAATCAAGAGGGTTTGAATCTAAAGGTTGGAATTGATGATAATGATGGTGATGGTTGATTGATTTAATTCAACCAATTTAATTGACACTATATAAGGGCAGAGTAAAGTATAGTTGAGGGTCTTTATAGATTACGGTCCTAGGCTTTGCCCAAATCACCCTTCTTGATGGACCAATATAATACTACTGATGACAAACAACCCCACATTGATGACTATTGGGGTGTGAATGAGTGATTTTCTTTGTTCCTTTCCGTCCCATAAGGTGGCTGAAGCTCATGTCCCCAGTTTCATCTTCGATGAGTTCAGGACTGTGCTGTGAAGTCCTCAAGATTCGTCTTTTCAACGACATCTGATTGCAAACGATTTATGTTCTTTCTATTGATTTATTTTTATTTATTTTTTATTCCATCTTTATACAATTAATGCACTAATACCATACGGTATATTGATGTACTACTTTGAATAACCTGTCTTATCATGTCTTGTTGCCAACCGTTTGTCAATTCACTTTGTGCCATTGCCTAATGAAATTCATTGTATTTTAATAAAATATTATTTACATGATTATTGGTTATCCATTAATGTAGGCTATACATTTTAAAAACGTATTGACAAACGTGTTTAGATCTTTAGGTCCATGTTTATATGATGTATAGGATTGTCTGTGTTAAACGATGGGATTGTCTGTGTTAAACATGATCATTTAGCAGAACCAATATATTGTTACAAACAATTAAAAATATATATTGTCCTCCGCCATTGAACAAATGATAAGTCGTGTACCGTTAATGTTATGTCCAATGTTATGTCAGTACTAACTAATGTAACATCTGGACAACAAATAACTCCTAAGCTGTGTTCGAAATCGTTCCCTAACATGGATGTAGTGCACTAAATAGGGTGCACGCCATTTTGTAGGGTGTTCGAATTCTCAGTGGTCCACTATATAGGGCACTGTGGACTTATAAAAACATACGATGTACCCTACATGTTACTCCCGTATACCACAATGCAATGCGGTCGTGTTTTTCCGGAGGAGAAGAAGCTGAATAACCGCGAAATCCTATGGCGAAAACGAATACATTTAATGAGTCTCCGGCTTTCGTATAGAAATGTCAACAATTTATTTGGGATTTAACAAAGAAAATGTAACATTCAAAATTAGTTTAAAAAAAACTTGAACAAGGAAATGTAACATTCAACATCAATACAACCTCCAGCTTTCCTCGTGAGTGCCCGGTTTGTTTACATGATGTGGGCGCATCTGTCTGCGTCACACAAATACCCGGCGGATTTACTGACGCAAATGACGTTTAGAAATGTTCAGCGTAGTGTCCGAATTCACGTTCCCTATTCCCTATATAGTGCACTATATCATGTACACTATATAGGGAATAGGGAACGAGTGTATAGGGAACGTTTTCGAACACAGCTCTACTGTGAAACGTACAACCCGGAAGTGCATGCCGTTCTATTTCCCCGGGTGTTCTACATTCACGACTGCTTCCGAGTTCAATCAAAAGTTGGTCAAGTCTTTCAATTCTCGATATATTTTAATTTTTTGAATATGACACAGATATTCACATTAATAACACACAGCAAAATCGGATTCCGTGGTTAACGTGAAAGCTTATGCTAATATCGACCATATCATCGTAAGACGCATCCTTGTCGTTCGAAGTCAGTAAAACCCCCAAACTGCTGGAGTCTCTCAAAACCTTATGTCGTTCAGCGCGGTCCAAGCGGCTCTATCAGGGCTTAGGTCATGCCAGGAGGATGTCGGGACCAATATGGACATGTTGACATATGTGGCCATGGACCTGGTGGAGTCCCACGGTGAGTAAAGCAAGAGATAAAGATCCCCATACGTGTTGTCCGTTTTGTTTGGTGATGTCTAAGGTGTCATGTCGATTAATGTTGTTCCAGAGACGGAGCACAGCAGCAGCTTGGAGACGCTCCAGGCCATGATCCTGGAGAGTGCCGAGCTGGAACGAGAGATTAACTGCTTCTCGAACATAGTTGAGCATCTGAACTCGGAGGTGAGTCTGAAACACACACACACACACACACACACGCGGAGTTCGCCGCCCCACCTGCCCATATGGACGGCACGCGCATGACACACACACACACACGTCTGAGGAAAACTGTCTAGCCTTAGAACGCTATCCTCAGACAGGTGTCTGACGAGCCGCACACACACCTGTCTGAGGGGTTAGTGCTGTTATAGCTTAATTACGACATTGTACACCATGTAAAGTCTTGACTTGTGCGCACAATTGTAAATTCAGTCATATTTCTCAACAAAAAATTGATTACATTTTCTAATCTAATACACATTGCGAACTCGGTGGAAAAGAGTATTTCTTAGAGAGAGAGATTGACCGTGTTTTCCTCAGGTCAGCCAACTGCCGCCTGAGGCCTTGTTCAGCCTGTCGGATCGCGTGAAGGAGCAGTATGAAGCCAAGAGGGCCTCCCTGTCCAAGGCAGAGCTGCACAACCATCAGAAGGTGATTGCCTTCAAAGAGGGGGTTGGCAGCGCTCTCCAGCCAGGTGAGAAGCACCGAGAAGCAGCCGGGATGCTACCTCTGTGATGTGGTTTGTTCAGTTCGCAGACATGTCAGTGGGTTATTGGAAGGAACATGGTTATTTCGTAACACTGAAGAAACCTAAGTTTGATCCCAGCTAAGCTAAGCTAAGTTTGATACTCAACAGTCAGCGTATGTGAATCGTAATATTATTTATTATACATTATATTATTAATTAATAATATTAAGATGGCTTGTTTTCATGTTTTATTTCATTTTGATGAGTTGGATCAATTCAAATAGTTGTGCTATCATAAAGTATTTTCTAATGTAATGTAATGTACATTTGTTCATCCTTTCGTTGTTGCTTCTTCAGAGAATGGAGAGGAGGCAGAGAACCAGGATGAGGACATCGCTGTGACACAGAGATTCGTCAACTTCACCTGCCCGCTCACACAGGTGAGTTCCAGTCTCAAGCATCTCTTGAAATCACTCAGGCAAATTCTCCAATGCATGTTATCTTGCCAGTTTAAAAACATACTGTATGTATTTTGGTTGGGTTTAGTTTTACATTAAAAAAAAGAAAATTTCTCTGAAAAGAAAACCTATACATGCATATACAACGAATAAGAAATTTAGAATATATTATTGACTGCCAGTTAGTCTAAGGACTGTATGTATTTTTAAGGAGCGGAGAACCTGAAATATAGAGAGAAACGACAGACAATTAATTGTTTTTCATGTGCTTTGACCTTCCTGTTTTGCAGGTGGAGATGGAGAATCCCATGAAGAACAAAGTGTGTAACCACCACTACGATGAGGGGGCTATTCTGGCCATGATCAAAGCAAGGCACAAGCAGCACAAGAAATTCCGGTACACACACACACACACACACACACACACACACACACACACACACACACACACACACACACACACACACACACACACACACACACACACACACACACACACCCCTCTTTAAATATCACATAGCAAATGGCAGGTTTGCGACCAAATCAAAGTGGTGTACAAACCTCCAATAACATTGTTGCCTGTAATTGGTCGACAATACAACATGCGTGTTTGCGTCCGTTGACCTCGTCCCCCTCCCCCCTCCCCGTGCAGTTGTCCGGTGGTGGGCTGCGGGAACATCAACGTGATCCAGGCAGACCTGGTCCCAGACCTGTTTCTCAAGAGGAGGATCCAGAAAAGAAACGCTAGCCAGGTGTAGCGGAACCCGTCTGTTGGACAAGAAAAGTTAGTTATGTTTTATACTTGTTGATTTGTTAATATACACTGTTCATTTACAGAACTGGGTCTTAATTTGATATAGTTGGCAGTATTGATTCTACGTCTAGTAGTTTTCATGTCAACGTGCAGTACACTTGGAGAACCACAGGGAGGCGGTCTTTGAATTTGAATTTTCTTTGTTCCTTTGAATAAAAGCCTGTTGGAAAAGCCGATGGAAGTGGAAATTCAATTGATTTGAGTGTTGGATTATACAGTGGATTATACAGCTCCCTTTAACGCAAACCAAAGTGGCCTATCGTTATGTTGTCAAATTCACAGTTGGGCCTAAAAGGTTTCATAAAACCCCTTGTGATTTGCCACCTGTAGCTCAACTGAAGTCTTGTGAGATATGATGTGAGAATGCGAAGGAGTTGCAGGATTTGACAACATTGTATATATAAACATCTCTTTCCAGAAATTCACGGCTAAAGAAGCTTAAGCTGCCATTTTATTTTTAAAGTGCACTCAAGACTCTTGGACAAAACTGCTCAGCCATGCAGATTTAATTGTTAATTTAATTTGTGAAATTAGCCGCGTAATTTATTCTCTTGTTGATGGCCTTGAGTTAATGGAAAAACCGGTTAATCTCCTGTCTAACACCCTTTTATACAGTCTATATGTTTTTATACAGACCTTATTGTGGTCCATTCATTAACAAGTTTTGAATGAATTCCTTTTGATTGAAGACATCCTTACAGACTCCAATCATTTGGGTTGCAAAAAGTTAAAATTACATAATTCTCCTAAATCTCCTTCCACAACCTCAGTTTTTACCCCCAAAATATGGCCCTGATTTTCCCTGTGTACTTTTACAAAGAGCTGAACAAACTAATATTGTTCCACAACAGAGGGAATTAACTCTGACGTGTAAATCTCCCTTTCTGCTTCCCCCTAATCAAAGGGTTTTGTTGGAACACAAAACAATTTCAGATCAAACTAGGTGAAGCTAATCTTTTAATAACATTACATCAGACATTTCTCAGTTTAGAAATGCGATTTGAAAGTGGAAAAATACTAGGCCTGATGTAATGGGTTCTTAACCTTTGTGCGTGTGTGTGTGTGTGTGTGTGTGTGTGTGTGTGTGTGTGCTTGCTGAAAGTGCACCTTAATGGTAAAGGAACCAACCGACACGTCAAACAAGGCTGAGTCACTCATTCCTGCAGCGCGGGTCTCTGTGTTCGAGCCCGGCCACTTACCTAATCAAATCGTTCTCCCGGCTGCCACGGTTCTGCCGCGTCACTCACTCGTGACAGCTGTCTCGTTAGGTGGATAATACGACAAACAGGTACGGGGGCTTGACGCCCGCGCCCTCATCTGGGGTACATAACATGTCGCGGGTTGATGCATTGGCCTGGACACGTTGCGTTTGGCAGCGCATGGGCAACTTTAACTCCCTTTAGAGCAGCGGTTGACATCCCGTGCTTGATCTTACCTTGTGAAAGGACCTGGCGTGAACCAAACGTAAGGGTACATTGAGCTGGGAGGTCGGCCTAGCTCAGGTGGTAGAACGTGTTGACTTGTAACGGGAAGATTGCTAGTTCGAGTGTTGAGGTGTCCCTGAGCAAGAGTTGAGGTGTCCCCCCTCAACCTAACTGCTCCAGTCCTGATGAGCTGGCGGCCGCCTTGCGTGTTGGACCCCACCGTCGGCGTGTGAATGTGTGTATGATCTGTTGTAAGTTGCTTTAGATAAAAGTGTCAGCTTTTTACGATTGCTTTACGTCATGGAAACTCTAAGGTCGACCTGTGGGGTCTTATTGTGCTCACACCAGGGGAGCTGTATGGCTAGCTCATATCAGTTCATCGTGCTGTGCTATGCTTTACGTGTGCGTTTTCTTTTGTTTCAAATTAATCAAAAGAAATGTCATTTTCAGCCAAGTGTCAGAACTTCGACCCCATGCTGTTACTGCTGTTGCAAAACAACTGTGCTGATGAGGAACAAAAAGCTGATCTTTATTCACAGCTGCGACTTCGTGACCTGAGGGCACAGGTGGAGAACAGAAGAGACGTTTAAAAAAAGTTAAGTTCAACTTAACTTTACTAAATGTGTAAGTGATGTTTTTTTTTGCAGATATTGAATCCCTCCTGGTAGTGTAAGCCTCTCACCTACAGACACTGGTGCACTGGTTAATTTACTTGTAATTGTTCTTAAAACAGCCAAAGTGGAGGTTACATGATTATCATCATTATCATCAGGGAAGACATCAATTACTTGCAAATTAGACATAATCATTAAGACAGCAAAGCATGATTATAAGTCATTCTTTTTTTCTGGCAGTTCATTATATACTTTTATTTTGTACTATGTTATTATAATAAATATAAATGGTTTAGCTTGATCCTGATGCAATATTTGGTGTAAAAATTCATGCAATTTTGGGTTGCAAGCTATTCTCCAACTTGTTGCTGAGCCGTATACACCAATCACTGAGCGATTCGTACATTACTGTTCTCTGTATACTAGACCTCATCCTCTGATTTATCATGTTTGGTTTAGTTCTACCACCTCCTCACCCTCCCCCCCCACCACCACCACCACCATCCCTCCTTGACCAAGTTCTCGTCCTTCTTCTCTCCCCCCCCCCCCTCCTCCTGTTCCTGCTCTTCCACTCCCTCCCTGATAACTCTTGCCTCCCCCACTTTAATGACCAACTCTTTACGGCCTTGGAATGCTTTCATAGATAACACGACCGGGAGGAGTGTGTGTGTGTTTGTGTGAGATTGTGTGTGTTTTTATGAGGACGTGTGTGTTTGTGGGGACGTGTGTGTGTGTGTGTGTGGGGACATGTGTGTTTGTGTGAGATTGTGTGTTTTTATGAGGGCGTGTGTTTGTGGGGACGTGTGTGTGTGTGTGGGGGGGGGACTTGTGTGTTTGTGTGAGATTGTGTGTGTGTTTGTTTGTGTTAGTGTGTGTTGGTTTGAGATTGTGTTTGTGAGAGTTTGTGTTAGTGTGTTTGTTTGTTGGACGTGTTGTTGTGTTATGCAGGCTAAATGCCCGGCAGGAGCGCTGTGTGCTCGGGCTGAAAGGCCTGACGCGTTTCTGAACACGGATAAAACCCCGACCATCAATCCTTTCTGAAGCAATCAGGCTTCCAAACAAAAAGCATGTTTTCTCTTGAACAAATTCCACCTCTCCGTGAAACAGAGGTTTTAGTTTTAGTCTTGTTTCCTTTCTCCCCGCACACCAAACATTGGTTTGATTTGCTACTCAAGTCCAGTCAACATCAAATGCGTAAAGTGCTTTTCTCTAAGTAATGTGCTTTGCAGGTCCCAAGGTTGAACAGCAACCCTTCGTTACCCGACGTATGTCCACCATACTTTTTCAAATTCCTCAGTTTGTTAGAAATCTCTTGAATTCATTCATTTTTTCTTCCTTTCATTTCTCTTCATTTTATTTCCCTTCTGGCTCCTCTGATCTGCAGTTTTTCTCAGCTCTCAGGTGTAGGGCTCAGAGTTGTCTTGATGGATTCTACCACCTCAGGAAAACTTACCGTACCACTCTCCCCCCATCTCCCCCTTCTACCCCCCTCTTCCCCCTCCCCCCTCTCCCCCCTCTCCCCCTCCCCCCTCTCCTGTCTGCACCCAACAGGGTACTCATGGTGAGTATCCCCTGACCCCTACCTTTGGTGGCTGAACCCACTTATGTCACACACACACACACAGACACACAGACACACACACACACACACACACACACTTGGCAAAGGGCAGATCCTACTAGCTCATCCTTCCTACTGGAGTGCAGCCAGAGTGGTGTTCAGTGTTAATCATGCTGGTGTACCCTCTCTGGTAGCAGGAGTGCAGAGAAGCTACTGATCAGTCTCATATATACAGTGATGGTACATTGAGAAATCCCATAGCAATGACTGCTGCCATTTTGGGAGCATAGGACCCCTCTCTTTAGGGAGGAAAGACTTGGGACACACACACACACACACACACACACACACACACACACACACACACACACACACACACACACACACACACACACACACACACACACACACACACACACACACACACACACACACACACACACAGAGAGACAAAGGACGAGGGTCTATTTATTATTTAGTTTGCTGACTGAGGAACAGCGCTCGTGTCAGGTGTGTGTTTGAGATAACTAGGCAGCGCCTGCTGTGACGTTGTGTTGCTCGTGAGTCACTGCGAGTCCTTCTGGGTTTTTGTTGTTGTTTTGGTTGCCACACTGTAGTAGAATATGTTTGTGATTCAAACAACACAGTATGCAGCGTCACAATTCCCAGCGTATTGATGATTCCCCCAGATTGTGTGTTTTGCAATCTTTCAGTTTGGTCGTAGATGCGCAGAAACAGTTTGTTTCTGTGTACTCAGTAAAAATGCATTGTGACTTTTAGTTATCCACTATACAGGTCTTTGAATATGTTGGCTTGGTTAAGGCTGTATAGGGAGAAGGCCATGCTCCTTTTTTACGACCCAAAACATGGGAGTTTTATGGTGGTACCGCCCAAACAATAGTTTAGCAGAGAAATTCAAGATTGCCACCCTGCCAAGAATCTCCCTTGTTAAAACACATTCCTGCTCACAGAATGAGCGCTGAAGTTGGAAGATATTAAAATCATCATTCAGCAGGGTAGCCACATAGACACATACACACGGCCACCACAATTTCCCAGCTGTATGCGGTGGCTCTTCAGGAAACCACTCAATGCCCCTCTGTGTGGTAAACAGAATCCTACCTCCCCAAAACATATTTATGCTTTAATATGGACCAACCACCAACGTATTTCCTCTCACCTCAAGGTGTGTGTGTGTGTGTGTGTGTGTGTGGTTTTGTGTGTGTGTGTGTGTGTGTGTGTGTGCCTTGTTGTTTGTGTATGTGTGTGTTTGTCTGTGTGTGTGTGTGTGTGTGTGTGTGTGACTGTGTTTCTGAGTCTCTTCACAGTGCATGTATGCCATGTTTTCCATTAAAGGCAGCACACTGGGGTCTGTTCTCAGATCGCTTGGCCATCGGTTCATCTCCCCCCCCCCCATTTACCAGTGTAAATATCTGCAACTATGTCATAAGGTAAAGAATACACAAAATTTATATTAAACGATGTATAATGTTTAATAACATATTTGAAATACCCATAACAATAATAAATATGAATCAATCATAGATTGATTACATTCATATGCTAACCTTTGTTGTGCTGTATAACTAGTTTGGTAAACCTAACAGGCGAGTTACACACATACCTCATAGCCACCTGGTTACTCTCACAAATCCGACTTTAGATTAATATCTAAAGTCTGCTAGCAGACACGCTCAAATCTGGGTGAACAGGTGGGGATCCATAAGCCTGTTATTGGCGCCAGCAGCAGTAAACTATACCACAGTATCTTGAGTCAACGCTGAGCAGACCGCCCACAGTAGTAATACCCCTCCCTCTGAAAGCCTCATCTGTTCGTGCAAATGAGGATTTCTTCAGTAGAATCTCCAAACAGAAGTTTTGAGACACTCAGAAGCTCGACTTTAACATAGTACCACGGCTGGAAGGATCCCAGAAGAGGGTGTGGTCCTCGCTGTTTACCTGAACATCGACGTAGTGTATTGGCTCTGTTGAGGAACGCATACACATGGAGCTTTCACTGGGACACTCTTTTTGATCAGAGCCTGTTTGTAAGGCTTCCGTTTAGTTGACAATACGCCCTCAATGCCAGTGTGTGTGGTCCGAGGAGAGGCAGTCCATGGTTGGCACGGCTGGTGCATCACCAAGGCGCTGCTGTTTACACACACACACACACACACACACACACACACACACACACACACACACACACACACACACACACACACACACACACACACACACACACACACACACACACACACACACACAACGGGTTGGGTTGCCACGGTGAACATGAATGCGCATTCATGGTCCTTTGCTAAAACACTATTAGTCAGGCGTTATGTGAACATTCCTGAACTTGTGTGTGTGTGTGTGCATGTCTGTGAGAGAGAGTGTGTGTGTCTTGTTTGTGTGTGCGTGCGCAACCTTGCAAAATGATTACCTCAGTCGTCCTGTGGGGTCTTTAATCGGGGAGAAGCCTTAGGTCGGAGACCTGTAAACATTACGAGGTTACATCGATCTTTATCCAGGTGCCCTGGCAACCGCGCCAGCCGACAAGAAAACTATAGATTGGAAGAAAGTCCCTCAATGACTGAAAGAGTCAATGGTTTTCAGTTGACGAAAGAAATGTGTGAGAACGTGAGGTGTTTGCATCACGTCCATTAATTATCACTTGTTGACTATTGGAGAGCCGATATACTCGTAGTACACCCTGTCCACCAGCTGACGTAAACTCAGAGAGTGCTGTGTTACCACATGGTGGAATGTTAAACCTGGGACAAACAGACGTCCTCACACGGGGCGGCAGTGGCTCAGGAGGTGGGGTGGTTAGACTGGCAACCAAAAGGTTGCTAGTTCGATCCCCAGCGCCTCCAAGCTGAGTGTCGAGGTGTCCCTGAGCAAGACACCTCACCCTAACTGCTCCCGACGAGCTGGCTGTCACCCTGCATGGCTGACTCCGCCGTCGGTGTGTGAATAATATGTGTATGAATTGTGAATGATTGGTTGAACGTTAGGCAATAATGGTAAAGCACTTTGAGGGGCCACTCGTTACAAAAAGCACACACACACACACCACACGCACACGCTCAACAGGCCAGCTCCCTCACATACCGCTTACCCTTAAGAGTCGTGCGCTCTGGCGATCAGCTCATACCTTCACACAATGCGGCTCTAAAAATCCACATAATCTCTCGCAACTCTTGCAAACTTTGAATGAACCCCGGTCCACATAATGCCTTCATTTCAGTCGGGGAAGTTAGGTGTGTTACAAGACTTTCCAGAACTTTCCCTGCACAGGCCTGTCAGAGAGGTGCTGGCTTCTCCTTTGTGACGGTTTCATTGTGACAGGTTCTCTCAGGTGGCTTCTTTTTCTTTTTCTCTCCCAGGATATTTTGTACACTTCTCGTTTACTTCTATTATCTATTGGGTCTATTCTTCTTTATCGTTTCTTTGAGTCAGGCCTGTTTGTATGACCATAGACGATAGATGATGTTGAATTCATTAATGTGTGCCTGTGTAGATAGGACTTGAGTATTGTAAATATGGGGTCCATGAAATAGTCATGAATCAAGTGATCCATCTTAAAAATATAAATTTTTCCTCTGCAATTAATTGTCTGAGCGCAATGAGGCCGACTGCATTGTATAAAACTGATTTTGATGCTGACTGCATTGTAAAAAACCTGCTTTGTATTTTGGATCGAACTGTGCTAGTTTATAGTTTTTAATAGGATTTTCCTTTGGGCTGAAGTACCTGCTGCAGTCTGGGAGGATGAATAATTAAATTGCATAAGTGTTGGTTGACAACTGATAGATTTGGTTTTATTACAACCGTTCCCATTGGTTCCAAAAGCCGGTGCTTGGTAATGGAGGCCAGCTCAGCCTAACCCTGTTCATACCCGCTGACCCTGATAGAAGCGGTTCATTCCTCGCGTATAGATACGTCTCAGTGTCATTAATACACAACATTACATAATGTGTCCAGCCTGTTGCAGAGATAAGATAAATAAGATAAGATAAGTGAAGATACAGCAGTGCTGGTATCCGGGCAGGGCGATATAACCGAACAATCATGAAGTATTTCTGCTTCATTCGCAAATAATACAATAATGGAACTGAAAATCTCTCACATAAATTTTGAGGAGAGGAAAACGTTCTGCTTTGTTATACATGTCGTTATGTTCCAGCATGAACCTTTACTGATTGACTTCCTGTCAGACACAGTCTTTGTCTCCGACGTTCCTTTAAAGGGTGTTATTATGCAACCAGGTGTGAGTGTCAAGCCAATTCCTGTGTTTTAGTGACATCACAAGTGGGCTTGTCCACCTAGATGTATGATAGGTGGATCCGTCTACCGGCCTACCCAGCAGGCCGCTTGTCTGCTTATCTTTCCATCATACATCTAGCTGGAAGCTTTCACCTGATCATTTAAGGGCATATATCCTCATCGTAATTAATGTTTACTGTAAAACTGGGTACCACGATAAGTCGGTCTTCATTTCACGACCGTACAATACAATTCAACAAAAACTTTTATCGTGTTTGAATGGTATTGCACTGTCGGGTTGAATTTCACAACACCATGCAAACAATATTGAAGTATTGCCCTGGCCTTATAAACGAGGAGTCAATACACCTCTCTGGTTTTACAAGTTGCCTGTTTGTATAACTCCCGATCACAAAGCCAAACCCGCTAAAATCACATCCTGGAACATCATTGTTCCTAAGTGTAACCAACCGCACCAGTTGACAGTTTATTCTGGCTCTAATCCCTGTTACTCCCCCCTTTAGTTACAGGCATCTCTCCATGACAGCAAGCCGCTTGCTAAAGATATTAACGTTGGCCTAAAATTAGCATGATCTTAGCGGATGTTAACTCTGTACAGTACTACACAGTAAACCGGCTCTTTTTGAGTGTGTTCGCTTGCATGTCAAGGGGTGTTCCCGTGCAGAGTGTCGTGGTAAGAAACCTGTATCGAACCAGTTCTACTTTGATTCGTGTCATCGGGCATGAGCTCTGCTTTCTCCTCGCCCAGGGAACTGTCACTTGCGTTCGCGGCCAGGTTGTTGTTGTTGTTGTTGTTGTTCTTCTTCTTCTTCTTCTTCTTCTTCTTCTTCTTCTTCTTCTTCTTCTTCTTCTTCTTCTCTTCTTCTTCTTCTTCTTCTTCTTCTTCTTCTTCTTCTTCTTCTTCTTCTCTTCTTCTTCTTCTTCTTCTTCTTCTTCTTCTTCTTCTTCTTCTTCTTCTTCTTCTTCTTCTTCTTCTTCTTCTTCTTCTTCTTCTTCTTCTTCTTCTTCTTCTTCTTCTTCTTCTTCTTCTTCTTCGTTTTTGTCTCGCTGTTTGAATAGCCATTAAAATAATCCCCTGAGCCTTTGTGAGATCGGGAGAGGGAGAGGAAAAGGGGGTGACAAAAAAGTCAGCTCTGAAAAAATGTCTATTCAATTCCTTTTTAAAAAAAGATCTCTGTGACAGCGCGTAGAGAGAAGAAGGAGAGGGAGCGCGAGATCTGTTGTCATGGGTCCGGTCTCGCCGTGTGATCTCCGCGGGCATGGGGGGGGGTCGGTTTGCAGGCGCAGGGACGCGCGGGCTGACCGGTGATGGTAATGCGCGTCACATCGATGATGCCCGGACGAGAGGAGGGGTTGGTAAAGGGGTCAGCCTTGCCTCGCCTCTTGTCGCACATCTCCGCTGTATCGCCGAGACGCGCTCGCCTCTCCGCCCGCCAGGCATCTTGGTCTTGAGGACAATGCACTCGGAGGAAAGATTAACTTTCCCGGCTTTGAATTGTTGGGTCTGACTTAACTCTTTTGTCTGACTTTATCTTTGAACGTTTGATTTCTTCTTCCCCGCTCCCCGACCCTGTTGTCTCCCTCGCTCGCTGTCTCTGTGTTGTGTGCCCACGTCTCTGGAAGTCGCTCACCGCTTCGGGCTACATGGTCGTTCTGCTAATTGGGAATGGAATAAAGCCAAGACCCTAGTACTTTGCATCATTCCACAGACATCACTTTTATCTCATGTACCCAAAAGGGTCTCCCCAAATCTTCCACTGGCCAACTGTTCCCTCAAACCAACAACGGAGTAAGAAAAGGAACACAAAAGTCTTAACTGTGCCCCCCCCCCCCCCCCCCCCACCTCTCCTTTCCTCTCTCCCTCCCTCTCTCCCTGCCTCTTCTCTTCTCTCCCTCCCTCCCTCCGTATTCCTCTCTGCCGCCTTATTCTTCTTCTTGCCATTCAAATAAGTGTTGGTGAGAGCCCCCCTGCATACCGATGGCCCGCTAAGCACTCCTAATTGAACTTGAGGATTCTTAATGTGCCATCCTTCAACCACCCAGCGTCCCTACGTGCCCGGGCCTCCCTGAGCTCCAAGCTGGACCCTGTCCCCTCCTCTTTCCCCGGTCCCCTCCCCTCGCTGCCTCCAGCCCCTCTCGCTCAAACAGCTCTCCTCTCCTCAAGCTCTGGGAAGAAAGCAGATCAAAAGTGAAAGGGGAGAATTGTAATGCACGGGGCATGAAGTCTGACTCTTGGTTACAACAACTCAGTGTGAGTGTGTCTGTGTGTCATTGTTTATCTGTGTTTTAGCATCTCTGTGTGAGTTTGTTTGTTGGAGAGTCTCTTTTGTGAGACTGTGTTTCAGCATCTGTGTGTATGTTTGTTTGTTTGTTTGTTTATGTGTGTGTGTTAGTGACTGTGTCATTGTTTGTCTGTGTGTTAGCTTCTCTGTGTGAGTGTGTGTGTGTGTTTCATTGTGTGTCTGTTTTTTAGCATCTCTGTGTAAGTTGGTGTGTGTGTGTGTGTGTGTGTGTGTTTGTGTTTCATTGTGAGTCTTTATTTTAGCATCTCTTGGTGAGCCTGTGTTTTAGCATCTCTGTGATAGTGTATGAGTGTATGTGTGTGTTTGTTAGAGGGTGTGTCATTGTGAGTCTGTGTTTTAGCATCTCTGTTATAGTGCATGTGTGTCTGTGTGTGTGTGTTAGAATGTGTGTCATTGTGACTATGGCACACATGTTTGTATGTGTGTATACGTGTGTGTTTGAGCAGGTGTGTCTGTGTATGTTAGCACACGCTGTGTGTGTGTGTGTGTGTGAATAGGTGTGTGTTTGAGCAGGTGTGTGCGGCCTGCGTGAGCTTCTGTGTGTGAGCGTCTGTGTGTGTGTTTGTGTAAGGCGGTGCTGCTCGCTTGTTCAGTGTCCGAGCCGAGAGACGCAACAACAAACGACCACGCACGCTAACCACGGTTAAGGAGCCCCCGGGCTCTTGCCTCACAGAAAGACCCCCAGTGCTACGAAGCAGCGGCGGGGGGGTCACCGGCTGGGGCCACACCTCGCCCCCCGCTGCCTCTGGTGGATTACCAGGTCTGGGGGGTCTGACACGAGGGGGTGGGGGGGCGGTTGGAATCTAAAATGTGACGGCCCAGGATAAGAGAGCACTCGCCCCGCTAGTCATGACGGCTTCGGCGGGCCGTAGATATCATTAATGAATGGACTGAGAGGGGAAGGGTCTCTGGGGGATGGTGTGTTGTCTTTCTGTAGCGTGATGTAGCGTTTGTAGCGTCTGGTTAATTTATGTGTTGGGTTTTTTGGGGGGGAGGTCTGGCCCGCTCAGACTACCTCTCTGATTTTTAATGACCAGGCTTTCAATGGGTGAAGGTTAAAAAAACAAGCCCCCCCCTGGACCCCCAGACGGAGTGGGTTAACCCTGCCGGGCAGAGGAGTAAGACGTAGACGAGACCAGGAGCGAAGGCCTGAATTATTCATCAGATGGCCTGTTGTGGGGAGAAATGCCAAGCATCTATTTGTTTGTCTTTTTTTGTTCTGTCTGTGTGTGTGTGTGTGTGTGTGTGTGTGTGTGTGTGTGTGTGTCTTTGTGTGTGTGTGTGCGTGTGTGTGTGTCTGTGTTTGTGTGTTTCTGTGTGTGTGTTTGTTTACGTGCGTGTGTGTGTGTGTCAATGTGTGTGTGTGATGATTAGAAGTCAGGTATGATGTTGGAAGAAAGAAAAAGTTAGATCGGTATTGGTGATTTGTTTTACTTTGGGTTGGTTCTTTCAAACCATCCCCGTTCCTGTCCGCAGAAAGCAGTTTTGGCGATCTTCCCATGGCTGCTGTTATGCTCAATATAAACCTTGAACCAAAGGGAGAAACCCCAAAACCCAGGATAACAAACTACCGTGCAAGCCATCAACCAAATCTTCTAACTAACAACCCACTCCTTGCTTGTCCCCTGATAAAAACAAGGCCTCAAAGCAAGTGGGATATCCTGGAAATGAATTGGAAGTGAGATAAGGCCAAGTTGTTTAGTGACTGGGGAGCAACGATTTCCTTGCATTCCTTCTCAGTTTGGACGCTGAGGAGTGCGTCGCGAACATGAAATGGTGTTCACATCGGGGGAGCCGGGCAGGAAGGACGTAGCACACGGAAGAATGGCCTTCAATCAATGACACTCACAGCGCAATGCCCGGTAGGAGAACAATGAAAACAACTACAATTTTGAACTCATTTATTTTCGTCGTTCAATAGAACGATGGCTGATAGAACTCAGGATCTTGGGGGAGATGGCACACAGAGCCTGGGGCCTGGAACCAGAACCTCGTAGCCCTCTCGTTAGCCCCCCCGTTAGCCCCTCTCGTTAGCCCTCTCGTTAGCCCCCCCGTTAGCCCTCTCGTTAGCCCCTCTGTTAGCCCTCTCGTAACCCCCCTTCGTTAGCCCACTCGTTAGCCCCCCCGTTAGCCCTCTCCTTAGCCCCCTCGTAGCCCTCTCATTAGCCCCCCCCGTTAGCCCACTCCTTAGCCCCCTCGTAGCCCTCTCATTAGCCCCCCCCGTTAGCCCTCTCCTTAGCCCCCTCGTAGCCCTCTCATTAGCCCCCCCCGTTAGCCCTCTCCTTAGCCCCCTCGTAGCCCTCTCATTAGCCCCCCCGTTAGCCCACTCCTTAGCCCCCTCGTAGCCCTCTCATTAGCCCCCCCCCGTTAGCCCTCTCCTTAGCCCCCTCGTAGCCCTCTCATTAGCCCCCCCGTTAGTCCCCTCGTAGCCCTCTCATTAGCCCCCCCCGTTAGCCCTCTCCTTAGCCCCCTCGTAGCCCTCTCCTTAGCCCCCCCGTTAGTCCCCTCGTAGCCCTCTCATTAGCCCCCCCCGTTAGTCCCCTCCTTAGCCCCCTCGTAGCCCTCTCGTTAGCCCCCCCGTTAGCCCCTCTCGTTAGCCCTCTCGTTAGCCCCCCCGTTAGCCCTCTCGTTAGCCCCTCTGTTAGCCCTCTCGTAACCCCCCTTCGTTAGCCCACTCGTTAGCCCCCCCGTTAGCCCTCTCCTTAGCCCCCTCGTAGCCCTCTCATTAGCCCCCCCGTTAGTCCCCTCCTTAGTCCCCTCGTAGCCCTCTCCTTAGCCCCCTCCGGTTAGCCCACTCCTTAGCCCCCTCGTAGCCCTCTCATTAGCCCCCCCCGTTAGCCCTCTCCTTAGCCCCCTCGTAGCCCTCTCATTAGCCCCCCCCGTTAGCCCTCTCCTTAGCCCCCTCGTAGCCCTCTCATTAGCCCCCCGTTAGCCCCTCCTTAGCCTTCCTTAGCCCCCTCAGGGCCCAGGGCCAGCAGGCCAGCTGTCCTCCCAGCGAGGGCCCTGCACTTCACACTGATCTCCAGCCTTTGAAGCATGCTGATTCATCGGAGCACAGTCCGCCTCCCACTGCGCTCAGCCCCTCCCGCCCCCCCCCCCCCCCACCCCACCCCCCCCCCCCCCCCCCGGTCGGGGCCACCATGGTTCTCAGGCCAGGGTACACACTTTGTCCTCACACACCTTGTACTCCTTGCCCCCCAGCCCTTGCCCCTAACCTTCAGGGACTCAGCAGGGGGTATATACCTCGACTATATGAAAGAAAGACGAAAAAAAAGGGCAGGTATACACAGGGATTACATAGCAGTTGGAGATCAAAGAACAGAACGGGGAGAAAGAGCGGGAGAGAGAGCAAATGTGACTCCTTATTTGAGACACAAAGGGTATTTGAACAGGGGCCCCCAGTTGTACAGGTTTAGAGTAACACGATGAAGGCCTGTTTCAATCAAACCCTCCCAGGGCTGTCAGGCTGTCTTTTCAGAGAGGATGTGGAAAGTTGTGATTTGAACGTGATGTCGTTCTCAATTAAATTTTCCTGTATAAAGAACTCTTCATGGAAAGCAGTGCAGGCCTCGGTAAGTTAGCAAAAGATTTGGAACAAAAAAGCAAAACCAATCCTCCTGTGTATTGGTAGTCAGTTAAAGGTATGTTTGACACAAACTGTTTTGTGTCTGTCCGTTGTCTGTTTGTGTCTACTCTGTCTGTGTGTGTTTGGCTTGTGCACGGTTGTGTATGAGCGTTGTAATAAATCTTGATAATTAGTCTCATAATTATAAGCAATAAACTGTCATGCATATTGAAAGGCGCGGGAGGGGGGAGGGGGGAGGGTGGGGGGGATGTCTACCCTCAGAATAGCGCCGCAATTATATTGGGATTGAAGCACTTAGCAGATGCTTAGCCTGGCATAACACCGAAAACAATTACCTGCAGCACATATAGTTCCCTCCATGTTTGTTTTCCCAAACAAGGTCCAAACACTTATGTCCTAAATCCACCATCGATTTTTTTTTGTTGTCTTTTTCTCTTTTTCTATTTTATAGCACAGCTGCCTTCGAAAACAGGAAATGAACATCGAACAAGAACAGGCCTCATGCGACGACAACGTGCCGCGTTGAGGAGGAAGAAGAAGAAGAAGAGCTCATTCAGTTCCCCTCCTCGGACCCTCCATGTCACAACACGGTCACCTGATTGGCTTCTCGATTGCGACCACTTCTTTCCCTCCATCTGATTATTGCTGGCACAGCTCCGTCTAGACGGGGCAATCTCGGCCTCTTTAACCGCTGATGCACAATTTCACATCTGGCGGTTCCCCGTGTCCCATTGACGCTCCGTCAATGGGTGACCGCTGAGTACGGGCAAATTGGGTTGGCCTCCGATGGTTTGGACACAAACCTCGTTATCAGTGGTTCGACTTTTCACCTGCAGGGCTCTGGCCGTGGATGGCCTGATGCACAAGCACACACGCGTGCGCACACGCACACGCATGCGCACGCGCACACGCACACGCACACACATGCACACACACTCATGCACACACACACACATACAGATGCACACACACACACACACAAATGCACACAAACACAAGCACACCCTCACACACACACACACACAAGCGTGCACACACACACGTACAGATACAGGCACTGCCTGTATCTGTAAGTGCTGCCACCCATCAATTTGTCTTCACTCTCTCTCTAACAAACTGTGTATCCTGACAGACACACACACACACACACACACACACACACACACACACATAGAGACTCCACTGTTGCACCACCAAAAACGTCCATGTCTACGATTTGAGCCGGCGGCATATTCAGCTTGGAGCTGGCTGGCAACACCTGACTCCATGATGGACACCTGCAATGCATGATGGGCCACTGTAAACGGGAGTGGTGACAACAAGCCCCCCCAATGTCAGAGGGCTGTGGCGGTGTGTGTGACTGGTGCGATCAAATGGTTTAATGGTATGATGGTGCATGTGGAAGTCTCAAGTCTGGGGAGATTGTCCCAGTGTGGTGCTCGCTCCATCAGTTAGTGTTATCTATGTGTGTATGTGTGTATGTGCATGTGTGTTTATGCGTGTGGTTTTATGCACGTCTGTGTGTTCACGCACGCACGCGTGTTTGTGTGTGTGTGTTCCCTTGTGTGTGTGTGTGTGTGTTTGTTGATATTTCTGCGATGCAGGGGTCATCATTCCCAGTCAGAGCAGTTATTCCCCCCTGGGCTAAAGTACTGACAAGTGACCAGTGAGTAATCTTCGTCCTTATCAAGATCTACAGGCGGCAATGTTTGGCTGGTACGTCCTATGACAGCGCGGTGGAGAGAACGTTATCATTATCGGACTGAGAGCAGAGCTGAATGAACAATGGCCCCAAAGGCACCACTGTCACTCCTGCATGCAAGATATTTTGCAGCCACCAGACCAGTTTATGACTAGAGGTTATCTTCCTCTTATTTTTGGACATTATATTCCGTGCTTCCTTATAGATCTTTAATTATTACTTAAACTGTCAAGAGGTGTCAAATTCTATGTTACACTTCCCTTCTCGAACGTGGCTGCTTCTGTTATTGTGTTTACTGCTGTTATCTGTGTGTTTCAGAGCTAATGGTGTCACACACTAACTAAACCTTAAAGTATGGAGGAATAGGGTATAGTATAGGTTGAAATGGATAGCTTCATTTATTTTCCTCACAAAACCATTACCGACCCGAACAATGTAAATAACACGGAATAAACTGAAAGATGATTTCCCTCTAGGTGCGACTGCAAAAAGAAAATGTGGATATTAAAAGGTTCTTGAAGGGTGAACTGCAAAAACTATTCTCCAAAAACTATAATTTTGCCTATCGTTCACCTGGGTGTGATGTGTTTTCGGTAATTATTGGAAGTGAGGGTTCTACTGACCCTTATGCTAAGAGGACTATTAAATGTGAACATGCTGGGAAAATTGTGTTTTACTAATGGTCTTTAACGGAGCTCCTTTATAAGTCTCCTCTGAGATGATAGAAGTTATGCGTGTCGGTGTGCATGTATTTATTTTTCTACTGCCTATTCCATATTAAATTTATGTTAACATTTTCTGGGATACTAACATAAAAAGCAGTGGCTTGAAGAGCCATCATGAGATAAAAGGATTGAATGGCATAAACAATGTGATACTTTGATAACAGTTAGCATATAACCTAAATATTTGAATACTAGTCCCAAATGTCGGCCTACCAGTCGTTCATGCATTACTTCAAGCCTTAATCCATCCATTAAGCCATCCTATCAAACAAGGCCCGTTTGTTTTGCTAGTTTATTTAGCCACTTCCTTGTTCTCTGCCTCTGGTTGCATAAACCAGACAGTTCTGGATGACTGGACAGGACCAATGTAAACAGGAACTCCTGAATCCATTTCAGAGCCCTCTTCTAATTAAAATTATGTTCTTGAAATACATATTTTTGCATTGTTTTATTATTTTGTATTAATATAATGAACTATAATATCCCAGTTGTACTTGATCCAATTATTTTGTTCAGCTGTTAAGCTTTTTAGCTTATTCTTACAAAACAAATGCATTCAAGGACGGCAAAAACAAAAGAGATGTTCTCTGCTGAGGACAGCAATGGTGATTGTCTCTTGTTATATTTTTCATGCTAATCACTTTTTGTCGGCAAGCCAAAACAAGTTTCCTTAACTTCTATAACCAACGAGCTGCCCTCTTTCATTGGATTTGGAAGTCTGATGTCCAAACATACAACAAAGTAAACAAACAAATAGTTCCCTCTGAAAGGCAAACAGCTAACTTCAGAACAATTATTAACCCCATGTTGGTCACTTTCAAAACCACAGAATTAGGTTGACATGGAATTACAGTTCATTGAGTTCACAATGAACAGTGGACCAATGTACAAAGCATTGTTATTACAATAGTTTAATTTCATCATTCATTTAAATGATTCCCACCTTCATATGAAATACAACCTTCCAAACATCAGACAAAAACAGAATTCACTTGAGTGGCAGTTGAAAACTTTATAATTCAAACCTAGACCTATAGTTCGGATACTACAATATGGCAGCGTTACAAGAGCATCTTTTTTTTTTCAATTAGGCCTACTTCAATCTGTGAACATGGGAAAATAAAATAAACTCATCTAGGCCTACTGCAATCAAGTCTAAAAGTCAAACCACCAGTATTTCAAACAGGCCGGGTCTGAGCTGAGCAAATGGTTATTCTTATTTTTAAGAATTTAAACTTTAGACACATGAAAACTGAAGACTGAGTATTCAACACGATTCATCTGCATTGCTTATCTTCCAAACACACTTTTCCCCCTACAGTCACGCATGAATTCATCTGTGTCTCGGGCTTTAGGCAAAACTCTGTTTGGATCAGAAGAGTCCCATCAAAGCTTCTCTCAGCGGGGCCCAGAGATGGTATTTGAGTAACAAGTGGCACAAAATAGATATGTTTGCTGATAGAAACCCTTCGGGCTGGTTTTCCTTCAAATACCACCACACCTGACAAAGATAACTAAACGACCGGCAGTTCTCCAGAGAACCTTAAATGCCTCTTTGCCGTTTGTTTCACAGATTCTCCTGCTATGTGGAGACCACTTTCCTTGCTCGGATAACAATTTCTGGACACGCCCATGTTAAATCCTAGAATATCCTCCTTCTTCCTGTGTGGCTGATACTATCTGCTAATTAATTTAGCAGAAGACCTCGTCGTTGTATCTGTGGGTAAGAAACGGGCCTGTAGATTTACATCCATTTAGGGCATTTAACAGACACTTTTATCCAAAGCGACTTACAATATGTAGGCTACATTCAAGTAGATAGATAGCTTTGGGGATGTCTTGTACCCATTAAGTATAAAGTGTTGGAAAGAACTACACATCGTAGACCAGTGACTTCGCTTTTATCTGTTGGAAAATAAATGAAACAATACCTTTCCGCTGCAGAATGTAGCGTCCTTGGTACACTCTGTGTGTACTGTGTTCTCTGGCTTACCACTGAGGACATTTGGTCAACATTAATTGTAGGCTACATAGTTTCAAAGAAGTGAGACGGTGGTGATACAAAAATATAAACACATTATAGCTAATTGAGTAGAGGAAGATTAGTGTCTGCTGGCGTACTTAAGTTAGGACTAAAGAAAACTTGTGACACATCTGCAAGGATTGTGGTTTTGCTAGCATCGTGAAACAAAAGGGACTGAACACAACTGAAAGTGTAAATAGACATCGAGACCGAAGCACCAGCAGGATACTGGTGGGGGGGGATTTGTGCAGTTTAATACTGTTGGCTAAGTTTGTGTTCGCTGTTAATAGTAGGCCTATAATAATTAATAATAATTTATTGACAACTGCACACTTATAGCCACCTCCCGCTACGTGATTGGTCGAAATAGTATGAAGCAAAAGTAATCAAATCTCCACCGTTCAAACCAGAGTTGAGTTCGTCTCCCGACAGATTTTAATTAATCTAGTCAGATTTGTGCGAATCGCGAGACCCCCTCATGCGTGTGACCGTATTATCCCCATCTATTGACAGCATTATAGTGTTTATATGCAAATACCAATTTGCCAGTGTTGAATGTGTCATAAACATGCAGCTCACACAGACACACGCTCACTCACACATGCGCACGCACACTTTTGATCATCGTAGCAGACTACAGAGAATGGAAGAAATGCAAATCTGTCTGTCAGCCCCCCTATTCAGCTAGACTGCTAATTGTTCTATCACAGGGTGGGTCCAGGGAGAAAAACATACCTGCAGGGAAATACAATACACAGCCACAACTTTGCTTCTTGTCGGGGCCCATTCCATGTTGGTGTTTCTCTCCTTTTACCTTTTCAAAAGGTTTCGAGGGCTGAATACAAAGTGCATGTTTAACCAAGGAACAATACGTATAGGCCTATTACTGCATTAGCAGAATATTAACGTGGAGGATAATGAAAGCAGAACATCAACCACCATTTTCGCAACAGAGTTATCTCCACAGCAAAGACACAAACAAGTTGGATCAGACGCCCTCAGGGAGTTCAGTTCACTAAAATATTTACAGTCAGTCGATTTTAACTAGTGATCATATGAGTTTACAAAAGTGTCGATGAGTGTAAGCAGCTGTTTTTGTGAAGTGGTGAGGTTAATGATGTTACGTCAAAAGATATTAGCCTGCTTTGGTTTCAACATTAATATTTTTAATAAAACTTCAGAAGGATGCTGTTTGTTCTTCATATAGCTGGTGGGTTTCCTACTGATAGCTTCATGGGATGAATAGTTTTGGTGTGATTAGTTAGCTATTAGTTAGCTATTTCAAAATGACAGTGGTGGTTCTTTGATTGGTCAATTATCCACAGTGGACCAAAAATATACAAAAAGTCTTATTTAAAATATATATATTTATTCCCGTTATACTATCATACAAAGTATATTTTTCTTCAGAAATTATTAAACAACACAAATTGATTAACGCCCACCCCACCCTGCGGTTGTGAACTGTATCCATAGGATAAAAATCTGAGTGGATTATCGTCCTTGTTTTGAATAAAGCCACACAAAAAGTTTTTTTTTAAATCCATACACAGTACTTATTGTCTTAATCTGGACATTCGGGTCTCCGATTCCTGAGTTTGATTGCCTAAGACCCCATCAAGACCTCATAAAATCGACACTTTCCCGGGGTCATTCTCAAAAGAAAGTGTCCACAGGTGTCCATCTCTTGAGTGGGCAGCTCAACGAAGCCCCCGGCCCATAGACCAACGACTCCCTAAACTAAAATGTCATCCCATCAAATACTCCACCGTCCATCACTGCACTTAGCATCACTTTTGCCCGGCCAACGACCCACCAATCATTCAAAACGATCATCCTTGATCTCGTTTGTGGCATTAAGGTGTCCAGCCAGCTCCTGCACCACCGCCTCCTTCCCGATCTGATCGTTCCTCCTCTTCTCCATGATCACGTCCTCCAGGCTCTGAAACTCCAGCACGTGTCGGTCCTTCGGGGAGAACATCAACGTCAACCTGTACGGCTGTTTCCCGATGCGGATCTCCCCACCCATTTTGAACTCGCGCTTCCCGTAGCGGCACCACGCGGCGAAGCACTCTGCGTTGCGCCAGCACAGCTCCCGGTCCCGCGCCCCCACATGATCCCGCGCGTTCCTCAGCACCACCTCGAGCGGCAGCGCGCGGTACCGATACAGGTCGTTCACTATGCGGCCCGGCCTGCCCTGGCTGGCGTCCGTTAGGAAGCTGTCCTTGACCTCCGCGCGGTGCAGGTGAACCACCCGGAAGTCGCCGACGTACACCGCCCAGTGTGGGTACTGGCCGGCGGAGACGAACTCCAACAGGTCCCCCGGTCTGCACTTGTTCAACAGGCTTTCAGGCGAGTGTGTGGTTGTGTTGTTTGTCTCCGTTGTGTTCCTCTGGTACACACACTCATCACGGTAGTGCACCGAGCACGCCAGCTCGTTGTGGGGGTTGAACGGCGGGTCCTCCTGGCTGGGAGGCCGGCTGGTGTTCGGTACATCCAGGGGGTCCTCGTGGTCGTCGTCGTCGGCGGAGAAGATGTAGGACACCCCGATCCGAGGTCCCACCTCGTCCCCCCCGGCGGGGTCCAGCCCGTTGGGGTCCGAGGTTGGGACTTCGTCGTAGGTTAAGTGTGTCAGTTTTTCCACCTGGTTCCCCATAAGACTTGAAAAAAATGAATAATTTAAATTAAAAAAATAAGCGTTGGTGGTGCGGGGAAGACCGTCACCAGAACCACCTGATCTGGGTGGAGGTCAGGTGTGCGCCGGAGAGAAGGGGACGTGCTCCAGGCATAGTTCACCACGTCTCCAGCGAGCTGAGGTGCCAGTAATCCATGAGCAGGCAAGTCGTGCAAGTTGGTAAAGTTGGGTTTACCTCCAAATGTCCAAGTACGTAGTAGTGTTTCCCTAAATATATAAACAAACACTGTTAACATTTGAATTAACAAGTAACCCGGTCGCCATATTGCCGTGTCAACAAACCGTCACGCCCGACTTTCGTTATCCCTGAGCCCGGTGCTTCTCAACAAGGCACCTGTTGACTTGGCTCCTCCTCATCCGAGTTAAATTACCGCAACGAAAGTCCTGTTGCTGCGATTATTCCGTCTCCTCTCTCAATTCCATCTCTTCTAAGATCCGCGATGGGTTATGTGAGACGTGTGTGTGTGGCTTGTTGGCTGTTGGCTGTGTTCCCCTGTTTCTGCTGAACCGGACGCCCGGGTCTGGTTGTGAGCCTCTCTCCGCGCGTCTTGCGGTGATACTACTCACCCGAGGTTCCCAGACGGGGAGGTGCGCCACTTAAAGCGGCAGTGCTGCGTGCGCCTCATCCATTCCAAATATGGACACATGCGCGTCGTGGTTTCGTTGGGCTGGTGTTGTTTACGAGCATGCATTCGTTTGTAATAACAACTGCTTCCACACTTAAAAAAAGGATGAATCCTCAATATGTCAATAAACTCCCAATGCAATGCACCTGTTCTGAACATTTCACAGATCTTCAATAGTAGGGTAAATTCACTTCCTGTTCCTGTATTTTAAACGTAATCTTTAACTTTGTCTGTAGCAGCACCTGCAGGGTTTACGCATATTTACCTGACTTGTGTCTATGCTGCTGCGCTAAATCTAAATCAATAGACCCATAATTAATGGAAGCTGCACCTGTGTTCATCCTACTGTGAAAAGGGTCTATTCAAATAGGTCTTGAATACCAGAATGCATCATGACATTTACATTTACATTCAGGATATTTAGCAGCCACTTTCATCGAGTTACAATAAGTACATTTTGTCCGAGGCAAACAATATATCAGCCTCGGTGCAGTAAGGATGTTCATAGAAATGAGTGCCAAGCACTAACAGTTAACACATTCCTCATATACAACAAAGATAGCTAGGATAAGACACTACACAATGATAAGTACACTTACTTTTTAAGTAGCAGGACGTACAACATACAATTAGTGCGTACATTAAGTGCCAGGACGTACAACATACAACAAGTGCATACATTAAGTGCCAGGACGTACAACATACAATTAGTGCATACATTAAGTGCCAGGACGTATAACATACAATAATTGCGTACATTAAGTGCCAGGATGTACAGCATACAATAATTGCGTACACTAAGTGCCAGGACGTACAACATACAATAATTGCGTAAGAGGGCAGGGGGGCGGTAAGGGGGGAGGGTATGCCGAGTCTAGGTGAACCCTGAAAAGGGTCTATTAAAGTAGGGCTTGTACATCAGAATGCATCATGGGATGTCAGATGTGTCTCAAATGGCTAGAAGAGGCAGGGAGGCATCGAGTCTAAATATTTACAAAAAATGCTATCTGCTGAGGTACCAACAACTGGGCAGTCTTTGAATGCAGCATAGACTCATGATGTCAAACCCCAACCCTAATGTTTGGTCCAAGTCTTGCAAGAAAAAACCCCTGTTGTCATGTCAATCTACAATGTCTCCCTATAATGACAAAAATATTTCACAGTGAATTACTAGAGTATGACCAGAATATGATCACTACTAACATAATAACATAAAATGATAAAGAGTCCAATGCTGTTATGCTTCCAAAATGGAGGCAGTCATTGCGACGCACAATCTTTACTCCTTTTTAACTTTTTTTTAATCCAACAATATGAAAACAACACTTATTATCTCCATCAATAATTCAGACCACCTTTTTAATTTGTATTTCACATTAAATACTGTCCGATATTATGCATTATCAGTCTCTGTGACTGTGGACCTGTCTTTCGGTCCCTTTTCCCCAAAACTCTTTTCACTGTCTGTGACTGACTGCACACAGGTGCACTGCACAAATCAAGATGACAGAGATATTTCACCTTAAGTCATCCCGCTCTGTCTCCATCCTCCATTGCCCCTCTCTCTCTTTGCCTTCATCGTCCTCCTTTCTCCTTTACCCATCTGGCCAAATCCAACGGCTTTGTCCCACTGCCCTTCCCCAGCCCAGTGTGTGTGTTTCTCTCTCTCTTTCCTCTCTTTCTCTCAACCCCATCTCTCTTGTTTCTCTATGTCTCATTCCTTCTAACTCTCTCACTCCCCTCTCTTTCTCTCACCCCCCCTCTCGTTTTCTCCCTCATTCTTTCTCTCTCTCTCTCTCTCTCTCTCTCTCTCTCTCTCTCTCTCTCTCTCTCTCTCTCTCTCTCTCTCTCTCTCTCTCTCTCTCTCTCTCTTTCCCCCTCTCTCTTTCCCCCTCTCTCTCACCCCCCTCTCTTGTTCTCTCTCTCCATCTATCTCTCTCTTGTTCTCTCCCTCTCTCTCTCTCCCCCCCCCCATCTCTCTTTCTCTCTCTCTGTACACTGACTGTCAGTTTAAAGACACCGGCTTCAGCCTCTTCTGCGGGGGGAATATCAATGTCAGACAACAACACATGCATGGCTGAAGGCAATAAATACAATTCATCACAATCACATGAATACGTAAAGAGAGAAACACAAATGCATGCATGCTCTTCCAAAAATATACAGCCAAGGGCTTAGGCTGCGTGACGCCCAGTACACATACTGTGTGTCGGCTTTATGTAGGGAACACACAAAACAACGTGAACTTTGGCACACACTGACATATCCGAGGACTATAAAGAAGGAGGCTTGGAAGAGGGTGAATATGCATATTGCTGTCACACGTCTTAGTGGGTGTCAACGCATGACCCCACACTCAATGATCAGTTTGTGTTTGTATGTTATCGTGTGCTTGTGCACCTATATATGTTAGTGGGTGTGTGTGATTGTGCACGTGTATGTATTTTTGTGTGTTTGTGCTTGTGCATGTATGCTAGCATGTGTGGATGTAATTTTGTGTGTTTGAGCTCGTGCATGTGTGTATGTTAGCATGTGTATGTTTGTCTGTGTGTGTGTCAGCTTGTGCATGTATGTATGCTAGCATGTGTAGTGTACAAGTGTGTGTGTATTTAGTTTGTGAGCTTGTTCATGTATGTATGTTAGTATGTGTACGTGTGTGTGTGTGTGTGTGTGTGTGTGTGTGTGTGTGTGTGTGTGTGTGTGTGTGTGTGTGTGTGTGTGTGTGTGTGTGTGTGTGTGTGTGTGTGTGTGTGTGTGTGTGTGTGTGTGTGTGTGTGTGTGCTTGAGCTTGTGTATGTTAGCGTGTGTACGTGTGTGTGTGAGCTTGTGTATGTTAGCGTGGGTGCGTTTGTATGGGGATGGCCAGAGAGGCCGCCTGTGAATAAACATGCCACAGCATCACGCCACCCCACCGCCCTCCAATCTCCCTTTTTGTTTTCCTCGCTGCAACAATGTACCGTTTCTGTTTCGATGTGCTGCCCTCTTTTGTTAGTTATATCAGAAGAATTTTAAGCAGCTAACGGTAAGCCCTTTAAGACCTCTGCCCCCCCCTTGAGTTCATACTAACACACACTCACATATACACACATGCACAAGCAAAGACTCACACACACACACACACACACACACACACACACACACACACACACACACACACACACACACACAGGCGCTGCATCCCATTAGGCATACCAGGCAATTGCCTGGGGCCCCGCAATTGCTTGGGGCCCCGGGCCACTCCATACCCCCCCCCCCCCCGCCTGTCAACAATCGCTCCATACCCCCCCCCCCCGGTCAACAATCGCTCCATACCCCCCCCCCCCCCGTCAACAATCCTCTGCCTAGGGCCCCCACACTTCCTAGAATCGCCCCTGCACACACATATGCACATCGTTTGCTGACATACTTGCACACATGCAGAAGCACACACATTCAAATTCTTAATCCTATATAGGTGCACACAAAAGATACACAAACACAATACAATACACAATACACACATGTACACATGCTAACACACATACATGCTTACACACTAAAATACATTCACACGTACATGAGCGCGCACACACACACACACACACACACACACACACACACACACACACACACACACACACACACACACACACACACACACACACACACACACACACACACACACACACTAACATACATCGGTGCACACAGAAGCACACACATGATTCCATACAAACACTCGGGCACAAACACAAACTTACATTGATAAACACACATTCACAAATGAACACACGTCAAGTCTTCCTGTTTCAATCAATTCCGATCTACCACCCTACAAAAAGAGGATTATGTGAACTTCCTCTCCAATGTTACATTACTATGCTCAGTGCTTGACAGATAGGCCTACTCTTTGTTTTGCGGCACTAAGGAATATTTCTGAAGCTTGGGTGATTTGAATGGACTTTCAACACTTGCTGAATTGTTTTCGCCATATTTGTTGGTATGAATTGGCTGTTACCATCCCGACGACTTTTACTGTTGTGACCACCTGTTTGCCACCACTTTTGTACAATGGTTCAATTTAAATTTATTCCAGAAAGTACCCATCAACTCGTAAAGGTTCTGTCTCGTAACTGCTTCGTTACATGGCTCGAACTTGTCAGTTTGCAATGCATGCAGCTGTCGTTTCTCCCTCTGTCTGTATTCGTACGTGGCCGTTCTCATATTAACATAATGTTTGGCTGACACCTAGTGGTTACAGCTTGAGTTAAAGCGACAGGTATTATATGAAATTGCCGGCCTGTGCTTTCTGTGCAAATTGCATTCGCCGGCGTGTTTTTTTTTATGAGGGGATGTATAATGGCTAATCACATGTTGTTTGTGTGAGTGTGCACCGACGTACACCGGAGTCCAGTCCGGCGTAACAAATGTCTGAACCACTACAACCCATAATTTGTTGAGTCTGTCCTACCGTGGGGGTCTCCAGGCTCAGAAGATGAATGCTAGGCAGCGTTGCTGATAATTCTATTCTGTAAACAAAACACCAATTGTTTGTTCTTCGCAAGCAAGCAATCAAAAAAAAAACTCTCCACACTCTCTGTGAACCTTATTTATCTAGCAGCTGAAACTTTAAATTGCAAAATAACAGCCCCCACCACCCCACTCAGGTTCAGAGAATGACGTGTAACAAGCTGGTCTACAGCCAGAGGTGCACAGAAAAAGCTTTTGGACATCATGCATTTCCCGGAAATATATCGCAATGATGGCTTGGGACGTTACATGCGACCGTGTAATGAAGGGGGTGAAAGGTGAGGACCATCAAAGGGCCAATGAGGGAGACGGGCCCCTAGACAGGGCTCTGGATTTAAAATCAATGATTTATCACGAATCATATGTCATGAATAAAAATCATACGCCCCTGATGAAATGATGAGATAAATTACATTTTGGATGAAAATACACTATTCACTGGTAATTCGTTTGTTTGCAATACAATTAAAACAACTAGAAATAATCAATACAAATATATTAGATAAATACGTTAAAAAAAATGAAGAACGGGCTGCAGTTCTTTCTTTTTCCTTTGAGGAACTGACCGTCACATTTATTTCCCTTGGAATTACTTCCTTGAAATTGTGGATCTGAGAAAAGAGACGACATCTTCCTGGAAAATAAGCAAATGCCTTTTATCATCAACCTCTACGGTTGAATACGTTAAGGTGTTATTTTTCCACGGTTGTCATTTTTGATATATATTTAAGGGAAATTCGAGATTGACTCTGAGAATTACATTGCAGCAAAATCCCTCAGCCATGGCTGCGATAATACGTATTTATTTTCCATGGCATGTCTGTCTGCTGTTAAGATTTTAAAAAAGATTGAGTGCCCTAATAACGACTCTATTAAATATAGATCTATAAGTTATATCCACATGCATTTTTTAGTGTTGTGATGCTTTGACTCATTTCGCTGCCAACTCACAAAATGTATGTTTTGTTAATTTATTTTTTCATCACCATTTTTTTAAACTCTTATGCAAGTCAGCCAACCAAGCAGTCCACTGGCCGGCTTGGCAGAGATCTTAATCAACAACACCCTGTCAAATGTCATTCTTGTTTATGGAGCTCCAAGCATGTGGCAGCATTTGGCCCAGGAGGAGAGAGAGAGAGAGAGAGAGAGAGAGAGAGAGAGAGAGAGAGAGAGAGAGAGAGAGAGAGAGAGAGAGAGAGAGAGAGAGAGAGAGAGAGAGAGAGAGAGAGAGAGAGAGAGAGAGAGAGAGAGAGAGAGAGAGAGAGAGAGAGAGAGAGAGAGAGAGAGAGAGAGAGAGAGAGTGTGTGCATGATGAATGTGAGTGTTAGCCTAATGCCAGGAATGAAAGATGCAGCAAAGGAATTAATAAGGGGAGCGAGGGAGAAGGAAAGAGAGAGAGACAGAGAGACGAAGGGAGGGTGAATGAGTGATGGAGCAAGCAGGACCGTGACAGACACAGTGCCACCGAGTCACATGCGAGCTGGACTTCGGTGTTGCCAAAAAGAGCTCCTATTTATAGGGCCTGAAAGTATGTACACTGAGGCCTCCTGGAAAGAGTTCAGAACAACAACAAACACAACCCCACAGGCCCAGCTACGTACAAAGAGGCAGACAGCCCCGTCGGAAAAACATACGCTGCAGACACCACACACGCACACACGCGCAGCATCACAACGAGACAGAGGACAGCCGACAGGAGAGAGTGCATGGAACATGTCAAGTCCTCACACCGTCTTCTGAGTTTGTGATTTGAATACAGACGAGGACACCTGCGAATTTAACAGGGCTGGTGGAAGAGGAGGACAAGGTAAGAGATGTGTTGTGACCTGGTTGTGACGGCTGGTACCCGTGTTCATACAGGCGGTCCATGTTGGCTGTTCTTTCCAGGATAAATCACAAATCCGTGTTGGGGACATTTGTTGACATTGTAGAGGTAATGTGTTGAATAGATGTGGAGATGTTTGCTTGCAAAAATATTTGAAATTGTAATTTGTGGAGGACAAGTGTATTATCAACAGCATATTGAAAAAAATATGGATATTCTTAATAGTATGCTGCCTACTATAGCTTCCAATAATATCACGTTTGGTTTGCCTGGCTACAGTTGAACCTTGATTCTCTGCAGTTTAATTCCACCTGATCCTGGTTCCATCGATGTTGCTGTTAAGAATTACAAAGCATCCTTTTATCATTCAACCTCTTTCATATTTGACTAAATTTATATTCTCATCAAACCCTGATCCCAAGCTCCTGTCAATGAGAGTCAAAGTATTATTCATTATTCAAAGTATGATGAAGAGCCGTAATGTTATATCTCATGGTCAACCCATTCAATAGCTCATTATGTGCACAGTCAAAGTTTTGAGATGCTTTGTATCTGTTTGCTCCGACTTTGTATTAATTATAGCTGAGGTCCTGATTCCCCAAAGCATTTCACTAATAACAAGCTATAAAATAACTGCCTATAAAATTGGCAGTTCTGAACCCCTTATTGTAATACATTAGAGCTGACCCCCTTGGCTTTCTAGTAGCAATAATTAATGCCACTGCCAGGATTCAAGGAGACCCTAACTTGACGTCTCCCCTTAATACTCAAAAGGCCTGCTGGCTAGCTGCTCATCCTGTAATGACAGCTGGCCCATAGCTACCTTTTAAATAGTTGAGTGATGATAAATAGGCAACCAGAAACTAAAAGCCTTCCCCTAGAAATCATGCGGTCCAGTAGATGAATTAAATGTCAATTTGATGGAGGATGCTTATGCTGAAGACTCATAAGCTTTCACCGCCAGGCCATCCATCACATAAATGTGAAAACAACGAAAGTGGACAATCTTACAAATCTCCTAAGTTTGGTAATTGTATGGGGCCGAATTGAACAAACAATGCCGCAGGCTTACACAACTTTGAAATAAAACAAAATATTATCTCTAATTCAGAATGGACCTTGCCGCCATTGAGGTCTTCCATTACCAGGACAAGGAGCTGTCTTCTGCCCTACTCCTCCAACTCAACAGCCTTCGGCGGGACCGAGTCTTCACTGATGTGTTCCTGTGTTCAGACCAGTCCGAGATCCCGTGCCACCGCAATGTCCTGGTGTCCAGCAGCCCTTACTTCAGGGCCATGTTCTGCAGCAACTTTATGGAAACCAACCAGACCAGGATTCGCATAACAGGGATCACATCTTCCAGTTTGAGCAGTATCATTGACTATGTCTACACAGGACTGATCAGCATCACCATGGAGAACGTGCTCCCTCTCATGCAAGCCGCCTCCATGCTGCAATACGGTCGACTCTTCGAGGTATGCTCGGCTTTCCTCCAAGAGCGGCTGAGCCCGGAGAACTGCCTGAGCATGATAAGACTCTCTGAGATCCTGAGCTGCAACAGCCTGAAGAACAAGGCCAAGGCGATGGCCATGGAGAGCTTCTCGGACGTTTCGTCCTCTGAGGACTTGTGCGAGCTCTCCTTGCCCGAGCTGCTGGGGTATCTGGAAGACGACACCCTATGCGCGGACGAGGAGCAGGTCTTCGAGACGCTCGTCGCTTGGATCCACCATGACCCCCGGGCGAGGCGCGGGGCCATCAGCGACCTTTTCAAGAAGGTGCGTCTCCGCTTCATCCACCCGACCTACCTCTTCCAGTTCATCGCCAACGACCCCCTGATCCAGTCCTCCACCCTCTGCACCGAGATCATCGAGTCCGTTCGGCGCCTCATGTTCTCCGTCAACTCAAAGTCGCAGAGCGACACTGCGGTCAACCTCAAACCCCTGTGGGTGGCGCCCCGGCGTTACACCTGCAGCGAGACACTGGTGGTGGTGGGCGGGAGGAAGAACAACGAGCAGACCTCCAGGGAGGCCCTGATCTTCGACGAGAACAGCCAGACTTGGCAGTGGCTCGCCAAGCTGCCCCTGCGCCTGTACAAGGCGTCCTACGTCTGCCTCCACAGTGTCCTCTACGTCCTCGGGGGCCTGCCCACCACGGCCACCAACACCCCGCGCCAGGCCAGCTCCGCCGTCTACACGCTGTCGCTCAAGACCAACCAGTGGCGCACGGCCGAGCCCATGCTGGCGCCACATTTTGCCCACCAGAGCATTTCCTTCCTCCACTTCATCTTCGTCCTGGGCGGGCTCGGCTCGGACAGGTGTGTGTCTAACAGTGTGGAGAGGTGAGATTCCACCTGGCAGACATTCACAATGATAGCGTGATACCATGATCTCCTTGAAGTCTAGTGATGTAAACGATTTCAATGTCGCACGACCAGGTACAACAGTATGTTCAACCAATGGGAGACCATGTCACCGATGCCAGAGGCGGTGCTCCACCCAGCCGTCGCTGCAGCCGACCAGAGGATCTACGTGTTTGGAGGAGAGAACGCCATGCAGAACCCTGTTAGGATGATACAGGTAATACCACAGCCCAAGTCTGTCATTCCAAGTATTTGGCGTTTCAGTACATTCTGTATTCCTCTCTTATGTTCCCCCCACATTTAGGCCAACCATTTACCCATCACTCATCCATCAACCAATCGAACGCTCGCCTATTATCCTTTCTACATTGACATTTAAAATGTCAATGTCAGCGTCTATGGATGTACATAGACGCATGTGCTAAGCACTTACATACAATCTATTCTCCCTCTCTCCCTGCAACGTCTTCAAAGGTCTACCATATTTCCAGGAATCTATGGTTTAAGATGGACAACCGAACAGTGAAAAACATCTCTGCACCCGCTGCTGTCATTGATGACAAGATCTACATCGTTGGAGGTAGTGGAGTTTAATTTCACGTCATGGTTAATGTACTGTTTACGTAATGTTGCATGGCGAAAACGACTTGAGGAGCAGAGTAACTGTACATGAACAACATGAACCTATTCACCTATATTCCACTTTCAATTAATTAGTATTTGTACAGCCCCCCCAGACGGCAAGAAATAACTCCCTTAATTAGCAAGGAAGAAACCTTGATGAGGCAAGGGGCACACACAGCATGTAGACTGAAAAAATACTTGCTACTCTAGTGCACACAACAACCACTCATCCACACAATAAGAAACCCTTTTAGGTACTATTATAAAGCCATGTACTAACACTAACCACCATTTAATGTGGTTAGTGTTCCTTCTCATTCATAAATTGGTTCTTGAGCAATGAGGACCAACATGACCCTCATGTAGCCCTCCATATGAATGACCCATCACTTCCTCTTTTGGCCCGCTCCCCCTAGGCTACACCAGGAGGGTGATGGCCTACGACACCAAGACCAACCGCTTCACCAACTGTGCCAACCTGAAGGAGCGGCGGATGCATCACGCGGTCACCGTCCTCAACCACAAACTCTACATCACCGGGGGCCGCTACGTCACCGGGCATGACCTCATCGAGGACTCGGACAGCGTCGAGTGCTACGACCCGGCGACGGACAGCTGGACCTCCAAGGGCACGCTGCCCTACAAGCTGTTCGACCACGGCTCCATGGCTCTGACTTGTGTGACGCAGACGCTGGCAAAGTCCTAGCGTGTATAAGGTGTTGTTATGGCTGGTGTCGCCATTTTGTAGGGTGGAGCTGGTTCATTGTCCGATGAATAACAGACCGTTTTTTTTTTCTGATGAAATGTTTGTTGTGGGAGTTTTTCATTGAGGGATTGTTTTGATTTTTTTAGTGTCTAGGTGGCTGATTGTATACTCTCATGGGATTTCTCTTTTATAAGATGATATAATAATACCTTTGCAAAGAACCAAAACCTTGTGAATAACACTGCCTGTCAGACTGCCGAAATGAACTCCAGCGAGTTTAAAGTCCTGCTTTTTCAGTTTTCTGTTTCCAACGTACTCCACGGTGTGTGCTCTTACTTGTCCGGTTTAGATTCCAGGCCAGTGTTTGTTGTTCTGTTTGAGGCTGTGTTATGCTCAGCTGTTGAGTGATGGTTCTGAACCTGTTGCTCTTGTGGTTAAGCTCTGAGATCAGAGTTTGTATGGTGATTGTGCTGCTACGGGTTACCATCTTTTGTTCTGAATCACAATTGAAAATATAGTGACAATAGCATGATACTTTTGCCACTTAAACATTCCTTTAAATTATTCAAAGGTGTAACAGCTGCAGTATGTAATTGAAGGATAACTAGTACCAATACAATCATTTTTGATACATGTTTTGTTTTATATTTTGTAATTTAATTTCGTATTGTTCATTTTGTACTACACTCTTTGTATGCTTTCAGTACTGCATTGCTTTGGATCATTTGATCTTTGATTTATGATGAATAAAAATGTGAGACTCACGCAGATGTCTCTCTCTGTCTCTCTCCTTCCCGCCCTCCAAGTCTTTTGGCATGACATTTTTAAAGGAAAATATTGCAAAATATTTACTTATATCATCTTGTGCTTGTTTCATTCAGCTCCCATAACTCACACCACCTCCATCACTCAAATAAGCCCTCTCTATCCATCTGTCTGTCTGTCTATATATTTATATATCTCTTTCTCTTTCCCTATCCCTCTCGCTTTTTTTCTCTCTCTCTCTTCATCTCTCTCTAGATCACTCCCCTCCACCCTCTTTCGCTCGCTCTCTCTGTATCACCCCCCCCTCTCGCTCTTTCTCTCTCTCTCTCTCTCTCTCTCTCTCTCTCTCTCTCTCTCTCTGTATCACTGCCCCCACTCTATTTTGCTCCCCTCTATATCTCTCTCTCTTTCTCTACCTGTATCACCCCCCCCTCTCTCTCTTTCTCTCTCTCTCTCTCTCTCTCTCTCTCTCTCTCTCTCTCTCTCTCTCTTTCCCCCCCCCTCTCTCTCTCTCTCTCTCTCTCTCTCTCTCTCTCTCTCTCTCTCTCTCTCTTTCTCTCCCTCTTGACCTCTCCCTCTCAGGTTCTACACATGAGGTTCAAAGGGTGCTCGGTGACAGAGGACACCAGATGCAACCTGAGCAGCAGCACGTGTGTCCTGTCCACCTTATGAGCCTCACATGCCCAGTGTGTTGCAAGGTTCAGAGACACAGGGACCAGAGAACATGTCCAGAATAAATCCCCCTTTACCCAATGCTTACAGATGGAAACAGCTTGAAAATAGCTATTTCTCTCCTCCTCTACACAAAGGATGGACCTCTCACTAGGAGATGTCAAGTTATTTGTTGTTATTTTATACTGGATACAAACATAGCAGACACAAGGTAATCACAAGACACAGTGTGACAACTGTAAGGTCTTCTGAGTCATAGTAGTTCCCTTGAAATCGCCAGTAGAAGCTAACCATAAGCCAGCGAGACAGGGAGTGAGAGACACACACACGCACACGCAGACACACACACACACACACACACACACACACACACACACACACACACACACACACACACACACACACACACACACACACACACACACACAGTCCTGACTGTATGTTAATAAATACATGTCCAGAACAAAGCCACCCCAAAGCCACACTCACAAACACACACACACACACACACACACACACACACACACACACACACACACACACACACACACACACACACACACACACACACACACACACAGTCCTGACTATGTTAATAAATACATGTCCAGAACAAAGCCACCCTAAACCCCAAAGCCACACTCACAAACACACACACACACACACACACACACACACACACACACACACACACACACACACACACACACACAAACACACACACACAAACACACACACACACACACACACACACACACACACACACACACACACACACACACACACACACACACACACACACACACACACACTCATACACATACACAAAGAAACACACATGTTTTTTTTGCATTACTATATCACTTTTAAATCGATTTATCCTTTCTTATATCTCAAATATCTCAAGCTGTTCACCACAGGTCCCTGTCTCTGACTTGTGTGTCGCAGACATTGGCAAGGTCATAGCCGTCGAGTATAAGGTGTTATTACAGCTGACATCGTTTTCCACAGACTTTCGATTTCGTTCCAAATATCATGAAACAACCATCCCTCCCTCACAACAACGTAATTCGATTCCAAGAGGACAGCTTGGTACTGTCCATGATGCCCTGTGAACATCATGTGTGTGGGAGGGTCTCTGCAGGCAGGGGACACCACGTGCTGCTTTCAAAGCCCACCATGCGGACCCACCCAGGGTCAGATGCCGGTGGCCAGCACACGGAGTCCAGGGGCTGGGTTGGTGGGTGGAGGGGGGGGGGGGGGGGGGGGGGTCAGGGAGGTTAACCCAGGCGATAGGTGAACCTGGGGATTATTTTGGGGAGGAAAAAAACAAGGGGGGAAGGAGGGGAGGGCAAGTTGCTTGTCGGGACCACGTGAAGCCATGTGGCCCGTGTGGTTACTGTGGATGAAGAGCGAGAGGGGGAGGGGGGAGAGAGAGAGAGAGAGAGAGAGAGAGAGAGAGAGAGAGAGGGAGAGAGACGGAGAGAGTGAAAGAGGGATGGGGAAGAGGGAGAGTACAACCAGGCTAAACAGGATTTCACAACGCAGAATCTGAGTGATGAAACTCTTCCAGGAGAAGCACAGCAACAGGTGTGTGAGTGTTGTTGAGCGCCTATGAATGTGATTTTGAAGAGGGGTGTAATGTAGGTCTTGCTACATATGTTGTCCATCTCTCACAACAAACCCGAGAGAGAGAGAGAGAGAGAGAGAGAGAGAGAGAGAGAGAGAGAGAGAGAGAGAGAGAGAGAAAGAGAGAGAGAGAGAGAGAGAGAGAGAGAGGAGAGAGAGAGAAAGAGAGAGAGAGTGGGAGGGGGGGGGGGGGGGGGGGGAGGCAGACAGCAGTTGCTGTTTATCATTCAGTCTCGTCCAGAAGATATAAATGCCTGTGAGTTACGGTACTTAGCATCAGAAACAAACATCTACATTTCTCGGTAACCCTTCTGTCAGAGCTGCCAGCGTGTGTGATTTCATGCACCAAGCATATAATAGAAAGGGGAAATTCATTAAAAAAATTAATTCCATAACATTTAATTGAATTTGAATACAATAACATAACATAATCCCCATCAACCCTTCACCCCTCTCCCTCCCTCCCTCCCTTCCTCCCTTCTTCTTCGAAAGCATATTGAATATCACCCAGGGTAATTAATTCTACTACAAAATGATTTGGTAATATGAGTTGTGCTGTGTTACCAAATATCACTTCAGGATGATGTGTTTGATGGATTTATTAATGAATCTAAATAATTGATATAGAATGAAGAAATGCATACAAATGGAGGACACTTAGTAGACATGATCAAGTATCAAAAACATATTGACAGACTAACATGATGATGCCAACATACGAGTGATTAAATGATTCAATAATGTGGCTCTACTTTCTGTAAGGTGGCCCCTCAGGAATCAATAAAGTTGATCTTCCTTGATTGCCCTAACGTTTGATCTGTGAACCTGGTCCGCAATGGATCAAACATTCCACCTCTGATGCCACTGGATTCAGGAATGATTGGATTACTCTTAATTATTTAGGGAGTGATGTCATCTCACCCCACACTCACCAATCAGTCACCGACTGACCCGGGTCATTCTGGGACTTTCCCAGACCTCGTTTAGTTTGGCCTACTCTTGAAATAGACAGTAAAACGCCGCGCTCACACACACTCACACAATTTACGGGATACAGATGAGATTGCAGTCTGACATAATTTAATAACACACACAAGTTACTGCTTTGATTAATATAAGACGCAGGGAAGTGGCTAAAGAGCACACAAAACAAACAAACGCACGCACACACACACACACACACACACACACACACACACACACACACACACACACACACACACACACACACACACACACACACACAAACACACACACACACACACACACACACACACACACACACACACACACACACACACACACACACACACACACACAGAAACAAACACACAAACACACACATACACACATACGAGTTTGGCTAGGGGGTTTATGGTAGTGGGGAAAGAGATTGTTTTTGAAACAAGACCTGGGAATCAGATGACTTGGGATCCCCCCTAGTCGATCCTTGAATAATCTCTGATGAGCAAATATAGTCCTTTGGAAGTTTTGAGTATATTAACTCAGAAATCATCATTATCAACATAAGGAATCATGTGCATGTTCTTCATTTAAATTGAAACGGTTTCCATCACACAATGTTGTCTGACGGAAGCGCAATATCAGGCAGACCTATCTAATGATGATCCAACGTGTACCTACTAAACAATTTGGATAGAATAACACCGGACCAGGTCCAAGGGCTACAAAAACTCAATCTAATCAGCAGTCCTTTTTGAACAGAAAATGCAATCATCTCCTATGGTAACGTGGCAAGATCAATTCGTTTATTTATAAAAACCCTGTGAGTGAATAACGAGTGAATCAAGGGGACTAAACGTGTAGGCCCACGTGGTAGGTTGGGCACACTGTTTAATATCGCAATGAAAAGCCCTAATGCCCCAATCATACCTTGACGATTTGGAAAACATAAAATAGAGAAACGCTGGCATACGCTGGAATAATAAAATGCATTTTTTTCTTTAAATTTGGGTCGTAGGCTTAGCCTACATACCGTATGCATAACGATTGTATACTGTGCATAATGTATACGTTACTCGTCCATTCTTATACAAACATAACTTATTCTACGCATGCCAGGCTCTTTGCCACTTTTTTCATACATCGGCATAAGTTTTGCCAATCGTCCAGGCGTGACACGGAGGCATAACGCCTGAACAGTCAAAACTCAGCGTCCCCCAGAGGTTGCGCAACGCCCCTGCTGATAAACAAAGCCACGTGTTGCAGGAAAGTTTCCAGAGGGGGCGGAGCCCGAATGGTTCCGGGTTCTAGTCGGAGGCTATAAGAACAGCTGCGCACTGACAACACGGCAGACAAACACATACAAAGCATGAGTACATAAGAACGAGGAAATAAGGCTCAGCTTTTCAAAACGAACGAACCTGCATCATCTACTTTGATCAGTTTTTGGATTTTTTTTTATTCTTAATCAACCAGCAAAGCAAAACTCAAAATGCCTTTTCTCGGAAAGGATTGGAGGTCTCCGGGTCAGAGTTGGGTGAAAACTGAAGACGGATGGAAAAAGACGACATCGGACAACAACATGGACATCTCAGCTGAAAGGTTTGTCTTGTGGTGTAAAACTGCGTCAATTAGACAGAGCATCAACATCTCATTACTTTTGAAATACCCCAACACATCCTGCAGCCATCATTGTAACCCCCCCCCCCACCTCTAAAAAAAGACACACTTTGTTTACTGCGTCTTTCTTTACTGCGTATTTGTTGTTGTCAGACAATGCACTGCTCCCTGGTAATCACTGCGCTATATATAGTCTCACTAACCTGCCCTACTAGTGGCTGGATTAATGTTTCCGATCGAATTTGATCAGGTCAAGCACACATCCTGACGTCCCCATGACAGGCACTGGCCTTAACTTTACACTGTCACTCTCACCTAACCTCACGGTGGTACATGAGAGACAGGCTTATGCTAGGTGTGTGTGTGTGTGTGTGTGTGTGTGTGTGTGTGTGTGTGTGTGTGTGTGTGTGTGTGTGTGTGTGTGTGTGTGTGTGTGTGTGTGTGTGTGTGTGTGTGTGTGTGTGTGTGTGTGTATAACAATTATCGGGCTGACATTTGACTGGTACTTAAAATAATAGTTAGTAATCAAAGTGGTTATGTCGTCGTATTGCAGCTACTGCGACAACAACAAGGAGAACGAGTATGAGGGCGAGGGCAAAAACGAGCGCTACAACCAGAAGGTGGTACAAGAGTCCTTCAACCAGGATAACCTTCTGCTCTCCCTCGGTTATGACATGGCCGCCAAGAAGAGAAAGAAGGACCTCATGAATAACAACAGCAAGGTCCCATGTGAGTTGACCTCCCCCCTCCAGCTCCACCTCCCCCCCCCCCCCCCCCCCCCCCCATCATAAATTATGCGGCCATCAACCATAGATTTCTGTATTTATTCTGAAATCTATTTTGTAGTACATGCATGCCATGTCAACATCATATGACCTCCGCTTATTCAATGCCGCACTTTTATGTTATTTATTTTCAGACTTCCACATGGAAAAATGGATTTATGTTCATAAAGGCAGCACAAAAGAGGTAAAGTTAATCGTCCTATACACTCCATCTATTCTCATGTATTATTGACACATTGCCTACATCCAACCTTTGTTCCTGAATGTAAAACTATATTTTTGAAACCTAACACCCTGGGGTATTGTCTCTCTCTCTTTGTCTGTCTCTCTCTATTTATCTATGTCTCACTCTCTCTTTCCAGCGTCATGGTTACTGCACGCTCGGCGAAGCCTTCAACCGCTTGGACTTCTGCAGCGCCATCAAGGACACCCGGAGATTTAATTACATCGTCAGAGTGAGTTCTCCTCCTGTCTTTAAGTGTCTCTCTCTCGCCCTCTCTCGCTCTCTTTCTTTCGTTCGTATCTTTGTTTGTTTGTTTCTTTCTTTCTTTCGTTCTTTCGTTCTTTATCCATCTATGTCTGTCTCTCTGGTCTCTACACAATGTGTCTGTATGTTTTGGGTGTTTTAAGCAACGCCTCTGTGGACCTGTTTAAAGGGCAGGGATTCAGCGACAATGTGCCCCCGGGCCGAGGTTCTGTGTGTGTGTGTTGAGGGTGGGGGGCCCACGGTCATGCGTCCTCTTATCTCGGCTCTCCAGCAGACGCCAGCCCGTCCTCGGCTCCTCTCTGAGAGCCGCTGCAGAGAGGGAGATATGGGAAGTGTCCCGTGGAGGAACAGGTTGACTGATGTGTGCGTGTGCTTGCCTGAGTGTGTGTGTGTGTGTGTGTGTGTGTGTGTGTGTGTGTGTGTGTGTGTGTTTGCATGTGTGATGCCAGCCATACCCACATGTTTTTCCCATGTGAGCTGGGAGGGGGAAGGGGAAAAGCAGGAACAAGTCCAGACATGAGAGAGAGAGAGAGAGAGAGAGAGAGAGAGAGAGGGTGAGAGTGAGAGGGGGGGAGAGAGAGGGGGGGAGGGAGGGAGGGAGAGAGACGTGGTTTAATCTGGCAGGAAAAGGTCACTGCGCTTTGGGAGGGGGTTTGTAGTTGGGTGCGCTACCTTGTTGTGGGGCTTTTTTCAATGGGGGGGGTGTAGTCTTAAGTACCAGCAGCTGTTGAAGGGAGGTAAATGGAACTTCCGTGTGTGTGTGTGTGTGTGTGTGTGTGTGTGTGTGTGTGTGTGTGTGTGTGTGTGTGTGTGTGTGTGTGTGTGTGTGTGTGTGTGTGTGTGTGTGTGTGTGTGTGTGTGTGTGTGTGTGTGCATATTATGATGATCTTGCCGGTGGGGAGGAGAGGGATGGGGGGGTGGAAACCAGACCTGGGAATCAGATGACTTGGGAATCCCCCCCCTCACCTCCTGCCCCTGTTGTTTATTTTCCCTGCTCGCTCCTTACTCTTTCATGCGGTCCCATAGTTCCCTGTGTTGCTTATCACTCTCTCTGGCTCCGTCTCTGTGTCTCTCTACCTCTTTCTGAAGTAGAGGCCCCAGCCGGGGGACGCTTTATCCCTCTCATCTTTTCTTTCGCAGTGAGGTTATGCTTCATCATGGCGTCCTTACTTTATTCCCCCCCCCCCCAACCAGTAAACCATTAAATCTGAATCAGTATTACAAAAGAGTCAAAAAAGACATTCCTCTCTCTTTTTCTCCGAACATGGTTGACCACTCAATCCAACCAAAACCCCCTAAATCCACCCAAGGGCAATTCTTCCAGATGCTGGCATTTCTTCTGGACAAATCGCAACGTCCCACAATACAAACACATTCGACCGAATTACTGCTGGGAGCGGATTTTTTTTTTTTTTAATTTTCAGGCCTTTTATTTCAGTTACGCTTTCCATGCAGAAACTCACTTATCACCGTCTTACTCACTTATCACCGTATCAAAGGACAGCTACAGGTTGGGTTGGGGGGTGGGGGGGTGGGTGTATTAGTAACACTAGAGCTGGACCGGGACCAGTCTCTCTCGCTCTCGCTCTCTCGCTCTCTCACTCTCTCGCTCTCTCGCTCTTTCTCTCCGGGCTGGCCTCGATACCCTGGTTCTCAGTGTTCTTGTCCTGGCTTGGTTTACAAAGATCAGGTTCAGGACGTCCCACAAAGGAGCACAGCCTGGCTGAGGTCCAACTGGTGTTGTGTAAAGGCGGGGGGGCGACCTTCGTGTTACTGGATGTGACGGGGGTGAAGAGTTGTGCCTGTGTGGTATGTGTGTGTGCGTGTGTGTGTTATGTGTGTGTGCGTGTGTGTGTATGTACTGTTATTGAGTGGGTGGATGTTTATTACCTTCAGGCTAAATCGTCGGTTGCTCATCCAAGGCTGCAGGGAGGGCTTCACCATAGCTGTGCTCGGCCTGGAAGGACAAACAACTGGTCCACCTGTACACCTTATTGACCGTCTCTCTCTCTCTCTGTCTGTGTCCCTCTCTAGCTCCTGGAGCTCATTGCTAAGTCCAAGCTCCCCTCGCTCAGTGGCGTGGCCCAGAAAAACTACATGAACATCCTGGAGAGAGTGGTCCAGAAAGGTGAGGTTTAGAAAATGTGGGCTTGACCTTCTCTGAGGTATTCATGTTTTTTTTCTGTTTTTTATTCTCTTTTTCACATACTCTGATTAGCCCAATACCCCTAACTCCCCCTGTTAGTGAATCTCCATTACTTAATAACTACTAAGTGACAATACAATACAACAGGATGGCTACATGGCAAATAAGTTTGATAACCTCCAAATACATACATACACACACAAACAACATACTAGACAGCTGAAACCCAAGGCTGGAACATTCAACATAAGAAACCCTGACCCCATCCAAAGGGGGACTCATTAGTATTTATTTGCGCAGTAGTAACAGAACAGACATACTCCAGAGCCCATCGAGTACTCTGAGTGTAAACACACCGTGTGCTGGTGCTAAACAGTGATTCAGGTTGTTTAGGTAGCTTCCTGAAAGCCTGTGTCCAAATATTCGGAACCACGACGTGTGGTTCTAATAATATTATGGAGTGTGTGTTTGTGTTTGAATCCCTGGAGACTCTGAGAATCTTGTTTCAATAACATGTTTTTAAGCAATTCATAACTGTTTGTTCTTTCCATGGATTATGCGTGACGTTGGTTATGGGAAAAACGGAACCAAAACCTGTATTTAAATGATAGGATTTAAATACAGGTTTGTCGATACTTGTTGCATTGACACAAGTGGAAGTTGGTGGTAACGGATGTTAAGGGGAGCGGTCAAACTTGTATATTTTCATATATCAGAGTTTTGGTGCGTATGCGATTCCTCGAAAATATTATGGTCTTCAACATCCGCAATAATAATCATACTTTTCTGCATTTATGTACGATTCCTCCCCGAGGAATCAGAGTTGATAAAACAGACCACAATATTTATTTTAACCAACAACGCTGGAGACGATTATTTAATTAACCTTCAACACGTCAATGCAGCAGTTCTCGCATATTTAAAACCAGTTATCGTCACATTTCCCCCTCGATCTCAGCTCCCGCGTGGTTTGGGTTCCCCCTGTTCGCGGTTCCCTCAGATCTCGGCGCGGTTTGGCTTCCCCTACCTCACTGTTCTCCTTCCCTCCCGGTCCCCCACAGTGCTGTTGGACCAGCAGAACGTGCGGCCCATCAAGGAGCTGCTGCAGACCCTGTACCGGTCGCTGTGCGGCCTGGTGCAGGACATGGGCAAGTCGGTGCTGGTGGGGAACATCAGCACCTGGGTGCACCGCATGGACAGCATCACGCAGTGGCACCAGCAGCTGGACAACATCCAGATCAACAGGGTAGGACTATGTGGCCTCGTCATATCGTCGTAGTAACCACAATGTCACTGCATCCAGATCGACAGGGTAGGACTATGTGGCCTCGTCATATCATCATAGTAACCACAATGTCACTGCATCCAGATCAACAGGGTAGGACTATGTGGCCTTGTCATATCGTCATAGTAACCACAATGTCACTGCATCCAGATCAACAGGGTAGGACTACGTTATAGGGCCCTCGTCGTGTCGTCATAGCAACCACAATGCCACAACATCCAGATCAACAGGGTTAGGACTATGTCAAAGGGCCTCGTTGTGTCGTCATAGTAACCACAATGCCACAACATCCAGATCAACAGGGTAGGACTATGTCAAAGGGCCTCGTCGTGTCGTCATAGTAACCACAATGTCACATCAACATCCCCCATGCAATGTCAACATCCCCCATGGATAATTTATTCAGATATTGTCTGGGAAATACTTTGTGTTAACGGTTTGGCAGGTATTTTTTACTTTTGGAAGAGCAACTTTATAGATGCAAATAACAATAGCCTGAATAGACTCATCCAGTTCAGAAGCTGTCCGAATTCAAATTAGTATTTGTTCACTTCCTCTGGGTGAAAAAAAAAAAAAGGAAATGCATTGATATTATTCACTCAAAACACTCAAAGAACCACAGTTTCGGTTTTTTGTTTGTTTTACTATAAATATTGTATCCTACTGTATGAGAAAAGTAGTCATGAATCACGATTGTGAAGTTCTCAACGTGATGGACCCTTTAACCCTTAACCCTCTCCATCCCTCCTCTTCTCCAGCCGACGACTGAAGGCCTGAACCTCAGCGACCTGCCCACCAGCGTCCAGCTCAACATCATGCAGCGCCTGTCCGATGGCCGGGACCTGGTCAGCCTGGGCCAGGTGACCCCCGACCTGGGGGTCCTATCGGAGGACCGGCTGCTCTGGAAGGGGCTCTGCCATCACCACTTCACCGACAGACAGGTACACTCACTCACTCACTCACTCACTCACTCACTCACTCACTCACTCACTCACTCACTCACTCACTCACTCACTCACTCACTCACTCACTCACTCACTCACTCACTCACTCACTCACTCACTCACTCACTCACTCACTCACTCACTCACTCACTCACTCACTCACTCACTCACTCACTCACTCACTCACTCACTCACTCACTCACTCACTCACTCCTAGGTAATTGATTAAGTGATGTTTTTAATTGCATGTTGGCGATCTGTGAATTGGAGTCAAATGTTTACACCGATTAACAAACCGTCATCAACCGTCACACACACACACACACACACACACACATCAATCAACATTCATTTCGTTTTCAGAATTAGGCATTTCCTCTTTTGTGCATTCATCATGTCGATCCTGTGTTGTTGTCAAAGTCAACATTTGTCCTTGTTTTCTTCGGGTCTGTAGATCCGCAAGCGCCTCATCGTGACGGAGAAGGGCCAGTTGGAGTGGCAGAAGATGTACTTCAAGCTGATCCGCTGCTACCCTCGTCTGGAGGAGTACTGCGAGACGCTCCACTTCTGCACACACTGCCACATCCTCTTCTGGAAGGTACGGACACACACAGACACACACCCACCAGCAGCCGTCAATCGGTCTGACGCAAAGTAGCCCGACATGGGACAAGCATGACTTGCAGTCCTCCATTTTGCATAGGCAAATTATGTTCAGGGACTTCTTTGTTGCCGGGGAGACGTTGTACCAAACCCGGTCACAATCTAGGTTCCAGTCTAAAAAATATAAAAAAATGGAAAGTGTCGGGATCAGGGCTCGAAAACCACCAAAAAAAAAAACTTTTAGCCCCCCAATATAACGCTCCTAAACAGGTTCAAACAAAACGAAAATAAAAGATTAATTTTCTTGCTGTTGTTTCCTTCATTCATCTGGACGAAAATAAAAGATTCTATTTCTTGCTGAGGTTTCGTTGGTTGAACGACGTTAACCAGCGGTTCACCCCGGCCTCTCCTCCTCTCCCCTTCCAGGACACGAAGCACCCATGCACCGCAAACAACCCAGAGGGCTGCACCTCTTCCCTCTCGCCCCAGGACTTCATCGACCTCTTCAACTTCTGAGGCCCCCTACAGGCTACCCTGTACATAATGTACATAGAAAGTCTTTTATTTACCTTTTTCTTTTTTAACAGTGCAATATAACCTTCCAGGTGTGTAGACGTTGGGTAGGCTGGATCAGGAGGCAGGGTGCATGCTTGTGTTTCCTGTCGTAAAGGACTTGCAGGGGAGATTACCGTTGGAACGCAAACGGATGTGACCGACAGAAGGGAGGCGAAGTGTCGGAGATGCTGCAGACTATTGATTGAGAAGCACAGTTTAATTCGAGATTTGAGCACTTTCTGCTTTTCTGAGATGAAGTGTGTTGAAAAGTCAACTGGTGGCATTGGACCTGTTTGAGAGGTTCCTCTCAAAAAAATCTGCAATGTGTTGTACACGATACGGAGGAAACATATTCTGCTATTTATACAAGTGGTGAATGTTACAGAAAGGGAACTGGGAATTTGTAATTGGATTGAATGCTGTGACACTTTGGTACGTCGACAATCGTTGTGATTTCCTACTTTCTTTCTTTTTCACTTTTATACATGAATACTATGGATAATGACGTTTGTTTTGTGTTCGTTATGTGTTATTTCGCGGCTAGCGTGTGATTCTTCTCAAAGAGAATTTTAACCGATGTTTATACCAGATGTAAGCACAGACATGGAGTGTCTTTGGCTCTGATGCGTACTCTTAGTTCCATGTTTTGAGGATCTGATTCCCTTTTGAGTTCACTGACTTTGAACAAGTCTTTTCAATCTAAAATCAGTTGAACCTTGTTTTTTATTTAGATAATTTGTTTATAAATACACTTAATTGACTTTGAAAAATCTTCTACGATTGAACCCTTTTGTTCAACCCAAATTATGTGGTGTAATTTTGGCTTCTAGAAAGTGATTTGCATACTTATTTGAGTACAAAGTTCACAAATACTTATTGCAAAGTTTAGTGCAATTTTTGTTAGCCAGGTTGGCTACTTTGATCCGACACTGTTAAAGCCGTGAAGAGATCTGCTGTGCAATGCATTTGATGTTTCATTGTCTGTTGAAGTCAATAAATGATAAAATATACAATACTATTTTGTATCGTTTTAGATAATATGCTAAAGGGTGGATCGTTGGAACAATAATGACTGAATAGCACTATGTCTGGCAACAAAACACAAAATGTACTATTTTATCATATTTATACAACTTCGTTTTAGACATTACACCATCCCAATATTTACGTTCAGATAAATAAATAAAGACCCATGCATTTGAACACACCAAAATGTGTACGGCTGAATAGGCATCCTTAACAGGGCTGCCGTTAGTTTTTAGCAAACGTGTGCTTTCTGCTGGACAAAAGATGAACTACAAGATGCCTGGCTATTAAGGTGAGAGAAGGAAGAGTGAGATAGATATTAAGATATGTTTCGGCTGATGGTGATGATACACTGATTAGCGATTACTTATCATTGTAAACGTGTTAACACTTGTTTATTGAAGTCGGGGTATTTAAGTTAAATTAATTCTCATCTCATCGTCATCCGCTTATCCGGGGTCGGGTCGCGGGGGGAGCAGCTCAAGCAGGGGGCCCCAGATTTCCCTTTCCCGGGCCACATTGACCAGCTCTGACGGGGGGATCCCGAGGCGTTCCCAGGCCAGTGTTGAGATATAATCTCTCCGCCTAGTCCTGGGTCTTCCCCGAGGTCTCCTCCCCGCTGGACGTGCCTGAAACACCTCCCAAGGGAGGTGCCCAGTGGGCATCCTTGCCAGATGCCCGAACCACCTCAGCTGACTCCTTTCTAAGTAAAGGAGCAGCGGCTCTAATCCGAGTTCCTCACGGATGGCTGAGCTTCTCACCCTATCCCTAAGGGAGACGCCGCCAGCCACCCTTCTGAGAAAACTCATCTCGGCTGCTTGTACCCGCAATCTCGTCCTTTCGGTCATCACCCAACCCTCATGACCATAGGTGAGGATAGGAACGAAGATCGACTGATGTAATTTACATACGAGAATGACTAAGTTGTGTAGTTCTTAAAAAAGATGTATCTTATTAAATTGAACTCATTGTTGTGTGTATTACTATTAACCCTTGCCATTTTTGGTCCCCCCCCTCAAACAACACTCACACAAACACCACACTTAATTGAAAACGTAATTAATGTGGAAGCATTTAGGCTGGCAGAATCATGATTAACAATAGGGGAGTTACAAGACACAGGCTTTCAATTAAAAATATGTTCAATCTCAATGCTCCCAAAGGCAATAATCCCTTTTTAGTTTAGATAAGAAAGGCAACACATTGGCATCGTTCCCTAATCTTTCCAGTATTGTCAATGTATCTATCAGAGGATTTAGCATTATACAAACTCACCCCCCGAGTCTAACTGCTGCATCAATGGCGGAGAAACAAGAAGTAACATAACATGTGTTACAATTGAATAATTATCTCTATTTATTATCATGCATCTAAATACATTATGTGTGAGATCTCTGAAATGTACTGTACATTATCAGCACCGGCATCTGTTCACCGTCCCAATTTGGGAAGTCTCTTGTGTGATGCATCGTTACAGAACATTGTGATCAATTCAAAATGAGATGATATGTAAAAATGGCAGAGGCGCCTCCTCCTCATATTCTCTCCCACGCATGCATCCACTGAGGCTTGTGGCCGTGGCGATTCTGATATGCAGCAAAAAAATTAAGACATTTCTCAGGTTCCCTTTTCACTGTTGATGGCGTTCTCTCTGGCGAATACATGAAACCAACCGATTGACAAATGGTAAAAAGTAATGGTGAATGGCATTCTGCATAATCTTCAAGCTGGCGTTATTAGCTCATTGAGTGTCTAATACGCAGGAATGATAAAAAAACAACATGAAATTATCGATGGGGAATCTGCCATGCCTTAGTTAGGCTGTGACCAGTCCAAACTCCTTATGACAAGAGACAATCGAATATGGGTAGTTGAGGTTGCGTTGCAGATCTATGTAGATTAGCTCTATGTAGCCCGAGTGAAGTCACAAAGGAGGTAGGAGAGAGAAGAGTGTGTGGATGGACAGATCTACACCGACACACACTCCTCCGTCCCAGAAAATGCACATGAACCGAGTTGCAGAAGGACAGTGACAGGCAGATGTCCCCCACTGTCTGTCTGAGTAGAGGCCACTGGATGAAGTCGAAGAGGGACGTCTCAGTCCTGCGTACAAAAAGAAAACACATTTTGGCAGAATCCCCCACACACACACACACACACCCACACACATGCACGCATGCACACACACTAACCCACACGCACGCAAGCACGCACGCACGCACACACACACAGACACACACATGCACACACAGAATCCCACACACACACACACACTCGCACCCACTCACACACACGCACACACACACACACACGCACAAACACACACACACACACACACACACACACACACACACACACACACATACACACACCCACGCACACACATGCACCACACGCACACATACACACACAAACACACCTACTTTCGATTTGTAAAAATAAGCTAGTTGCAATTGACAACTAAAAACGTGGACGCGTGCGAGGAGCAGCGGAGGGAGAGGTTACCTACAGAGTTAGCCTACGTCACACAGCGGTATGTTCTCTCGCTCTGAGTTCTGAATGATCCACTCAATAGCATCCCAGCCCTAGCGGTCACACAAGAGGAGGCAGATAGAGTACAGCAGTCAAAGCCCATGCCATAAAGTAGGAAATTATATTCTAGTAGAGAGTTTATTAAGGTAAGTAAGTAAGTAAGTAAGTAAGTAAGTAGGTAAGTAAGGTACATGCTCAATGAAAATCCCTAGGAAATGTACTAGTGTGAGTCAGGGACAGAAAGCTTGTGAATAAAATAAACAAATATGTCAGTTAAAAGTCTCTACAGAGGTCTCATGCTTAGAGATGACTGATGCATGCTGGGAATGATTTTCTAGATTTTGCCATGTATTTCAGCCAGCATAGTTTTAAAGTTAAAATAAAATAAAAGTGAAAATGTAGCATGTACAGAACACACCGCTTATGTACTTGTGTGTACTTGCTTGTGTGTGTTTCTGTGCGTGTGTGTGTGTGTGTGTGTTTCTGTGTGTGCTTGTTTGTGTGTGTGTAGATGTGTCTGTGTTTGTGTTTTCCTATTACCTTCCTTGCGTTGGCGGACATTCTCCTGGCCATCATTCCCTCCAGGTAGCTGCTCAGACTGACGCCCTTCACTGTGATGATGGCCTCTTGGGTCAAGATGGTTCTGCATGGAGGGGATACAATAAACACAATCACCAACAACCGTCGGTTTCACACACACAGGGCAAGGCTTTACGGGGCACTGTTTAATTTGTGTATAATCCTATGAAAATAAAAATTATTGTGTTTCTATGTGATAAAAGGATTAGATTATAATGGAGTTTAACTTTTGAATACATCACAATAGTGTAGCAAATGACAGTTTGCATATAAAGGGGATTGTGATAAGTAGTTTTGCATTTTTCAATTCATCCATCTTTTGGAAATATACATGTACATGTTTTAGGTAGTTTCGCTGTTTGATAAAAGTAGGATATCACTCTCTCCGAGAAAGTTGCTGTCTTAAAGTAAACAGTTGTGATACAACTGCACACTTTCGTGTTAATAAAAGCAACCTATTCAGGTACCACAGTGCAAGTAAACATTTGCTTGTAGTACCGACCGCTATTGAGATGAATTATCCATATTTATAACCGATAGGATAAAAAGAGTTTTTTAATTAATGTTATTTCCTCTCCGCTTTCTGCTACTAATTCCTACACTCTGGACCTTTGCCACACGGGTTCGGATGAACATATGAACAAAGAGGCCATTTATACGAGAACAGGAAGTGAAGATGTGTGTGCACTTACACTTCAGGGTTATCCGGGTGCGGTCGGTAGACCAGCCTCTCGTCCACTGACACCAGGTTGGTCAAAGTGATCTGAAAGTTGGTGAAGACACAATTCATGCCTTTTGATTGGTCAAACTACCAAGCCAGTGTACTCATCTCGACTCAAGGGTGTTCCACTCTGTAAACAAACACTTACTTAACAAACAATACTCAGATGTGTGTTTACCCACATTAGTAGAGCACAGCTCCATCTTCTTCTCATCGGCGTCCACTATTGAGTGCTCCTGTATGTAGGTCCTTGTCTGAGTGTTCCCCAAGATCTACAGGAACCAGGAAAGAAAACGGTCACTGACCTCTTCTGGACCAATCTACGGCATACACAATAATTTGGATGGTATTCAGAATTGAAGAACGGGATGTTTGTTGGAGTTGTGTGAATGAAATTTGGACCGTGATGGAAAAATGCCCTTAAAAATTAGATATAGATATAACGATATAGAGATAGTGCAAGACAATCCACCCAAAAAAGAAACAGCTCCCAACACTGCAGTTCTGTTGGGATGAACAACCACTGTACAATTTATGGTTGAATGCCATAATTTGGCCTCTGGGAATGTCAGAGGAACAGATGGAATAATGACGGAGATCCCGGGATGACACCGCAGCTAAAGCAGGTCCAAGGTGCAGTTCCATGTGACGACCTCCCAGAGTCATCAGGAGCTCATGCTATTTAAGGTGAGCTTACTTCACCTTAAATACCATCTGACATGTCTGTGTTACAAGTTCACACTATGCTAGGAACTCTGCGCTAATCAGTGCACCTATGACCACGTTATACTCAAATTGCTGGGCATGTTTAGTTTAGGTCCGGCAGATTTAGTACGGATGGAACATTGGCGTTCCAGATTTCGTGGGCGGGGGGGGGGGGGGGGGGGGGGGGGGGCATGTGCCACCCTAGACCCCTGTTTGTACACCACCCCTGCATACATTTCTATCTACTTATTTGAGGTTTAATGAATAGATACAGATACAGAAACATAGACAAACGTGAGACAGTCATCCAATGTTCATAGTGTTTCCAGCTAAAGCTCATTTACCACACTTGCCCCCCCCCCCCTCCACATATGCTACCGACTGACCGCTCTCACAATCCCGGGCAGACCCCACTCGGTGCTGAGCAGCCGGTGGCTGTGGAGCCGGCCCGCCGTGTCCAGGCCTCGGTCCAGCACGTCCACCCCGACCACGCTGGGGTTCATGGGGTTGGGGTACTTCCTCATTGCCGCCTTGATCACCGTCTCCCATGGATAGCTGCGGAGGAGAACCCAGAAACAAGAACGACACATCATGTGAACATGACATGTTCACGTTGGTATGACACCGTACCAATACATGACATCGTACCGACGATCAATGTATCATTCTTAACATGCATTAACTATGTATTATTATGTATACAGATACTAAATGAGTACGATTATGATAAAATGAAGAATAAACCACAATACATTTATTTAATTGTAGATACGACTAGATACTAATAGATGTATTAATACTATAATTATGTATGATGCATTGTATTATTATACTGTACCGACAGCGATATATTGTTTCTCTTCCTGTTCCTTCTGACAAATGTACTTGTACTTGACAAGTGTAAGTCGCTTTGGAAAGAAGCGTCTGCTAAATGCTAAAATGTAAATATGTAGATGCTAATTTTACTATTTATTTCCAGGTGAACTCTAAATGGCCTCCACATAGGACTTAAAAGTCCCATGTACAAAGCTACTACACTTTGAGTGTATTATATGCTTAGATACAGATCAATGAACAGGTGCATAGAGGTCATTCAGATCAGATAAGGATGACAGAGTTGCCGGTTACATTGCAAGTGTTAGCAGCCTATACCAGAGAGTGGCTAGTAGAGCAAACACCAAACTATGACATAACATCTCATTTTACAATCCATTTTTAACATTTGCTGACTTGGGTGTGTAAATCAAACTGTAATATAATGTGTGTTATTGAACTCGTATCAACTAAACTAACGGTTACACGCGTATAAAGAGCCTACTCATGTTAAACTCAAAACGAATGAGGACCATATCGCTTTAAATGTCCCATCGCCGCAGAATCTGAGCAAGATGTCATCGTGACTCGGATGGGGACCCACCTGAAAACATGCTCCGTGCTCCAAATCCTCATCTTCAACCTCACCGCCGTGTCGAGTGTACCTCTGAAATAACCTTCTCCATCCAAAACGTCGACTCACCACCGGCTATACAACCGAGAAAACGTCCGTAGCTTACCACAGACCTCCGAATGAACAGACCTCCGCCACCAGCACCACCACTATTCAGAAGAGAGCCGATGTGATTCCGCCTGGATCCCCCTTAAACTGCACAAAGTTAGCTCCAAACGACACCCACAGCCCCGGCTAGGACCCCTACACCACCACCCCACAAAGGAGACCCGAACAATAAAGGAATGTAACGTGTGGATCGCCACAATAACCCCACAGAGAGAGAGGTGACAGCCGGGGAAGATAGTAGAGCATCCGGAGTTGCGGCTGCTGTGTCCGATGTGTCCAGTGTGCGCATGTGCCGTGCATCCTCTCCCATCGGTTTCACATCAGGTGGTACCTCGGCTCCCTGGCGCTCTCCTCTCAAGACAAAACGAACGGAGCGGGGGCCGGCGAAGAAGCGTTATGGGACTAGAGGGAGGGAGGGACTTTAACAGAGAGTGCGGGACTTTCACATTTCGTATGGCGCCGATAGAGAGGGGGGGGGGGGGGACTTTCACGTTGGTTCCGCTCCGATAGAGAGGGCGGGACTTTCACAGTGGTTTAGCGCCTAGAGAGGAAGGGGCTTTCGCTTGCATATATTTACACTACAACTATATAGTGTATTCATGTTGGATAGCAGAGGGGTAAAGGGAGGGACTTCCGGTAGAGTGATAATCGTTTCCGCTACAGGTTTCAGGTATTTTCTGACGTATATTCTGCGTCAGACAACTGCATATGCCGCATTATTTTCGTTGTCTTTCGTCTTCTACTTGTCGTCTTCTTGTCTCGCCCCGGGGATTGATGACCGGCGTGCACAGCTCATTGGAAATAAGACACGGAAATGACATACCGGTATAACCGGAATAACGCTTCAACTCAGGACCCTCTCTCCGCTCCACTCTCCGTATCTCTGCCCAGCCATTCGAACAGCAGAGGGAAGGGGTCTGTTACGCTGATCGGGAATACTACAGCCGTGAATCCAGACGGCTCCTTCGTGTCGGTCCAGCCGAGGAAACGAGTCACCTTGACCGTGTAAAGAGACTGCCGGGGGGGACGCAGCAGAGACCGCATGACCTTGTGGGCTGCTGATCGTCCTCATTAAAGGAGATTTATCCATCGACACGGTAAGTCAGCGAGCATTCTCCACTCTCACTCAAATGAATGGAAATCTTTTTTGGGCATGGTCCGGTCATTTAGGAGCTGGTTGAAGCAAGATAAATTCATTGTGTGGTGTAATATTCCTTTTACATTTTTTTTGCATGTCCAATATTGGCAGACGCAGCGTGATAGACTGTATACGAGCTGCTAGTATCGATGATGGGAAAGGTGTCAATACTCCAGTCGGAGGCCATAATGCAGGCAGTAGGATGCAAATTTGTACCGATTCGCGTTTTTTTCGCATAGGAATGCCCACCGCACGTTGTTACATCACTCTCGACCGCATATGACTTTATGGCAAAACCAAAAAGCGAACAGATGATCGATGGGAGGCCGGGCTATGCGGTGGGTTATATCGGGTGGGCTACATGCTGCAGCGCTGGAGGTGGGGGAGATGGAGCCTCGTTTTTTTTAGGACCATCAAACCAAACCAAGGCTGGTTACACGTCCTACCGTGATCAGCAAGTCCTACCTAGTTCATTTTTTAATCCTAGTCGGAGCCCAAGCACGAGAAACCCATGATCGGCCTACTTCTACACGGGTCGATGTGTTCGTGCTCAAGCGTAAAATTCTGCTGACATCTGCGCGGCGGTGGTGGTGCCTCCTCCTCCGCCTCCTCCTCCTCCTCTTTGTGCGACATGATGCCGGCTCCTGCATGGCTTATAGACTATATCCATCATGTCCCGCACCCTGGGGGGCTTAAGTCTCCACATCAACCGTCCTCCCGTCTTCAGCCTGCTGTGTGTTTCCAGTCACTCCAGACGTCAGTAGTGCAAAGGCCTACTGACGAGAACGAACAGGGTTCCACGTTGAACTCGTCTCGCATTCAGATTCATACTTTCGATTTGAACTCTCGTTGAAAAGGATTAAGCCTATGCAAACATTGACCTCATTTTAAAAAGCCTATGCTTGCGTGTCTAACGGTAGGTTGGACTCAAATCTTTGTATAGTTCTGTCAGTTCTTCACCTGTCTCCCTCTCATGTCCCATGTCTGTCTCTCTCGCTCTAATTTCCTCAGGACACCGGCCACAGTCATGGAGATCCTCACTCATCTCTTCAACGACACGGTTGAGTTCTACAAATGGAGTCTCACTATTGCAGGTGAATTCGGTCGTTTGGTTTGTGTTGGAGACTTCAGAAATAAAAGATGTTGGCGTTATGGTATTTTTAGTACCCTGCATATGCCTTGTGTTTGTACACCTCTCAATCATGCAGAGCAAAAGGTTATACACCATATTTGTTACGGCTTTGATATATTCTATTACATTATCGAATTGTAATGATAGATTGTACCCTATTACTAGGATATTATAGGGCTGTAAAATGCCACACTTTATTGTTCATTATCACACGGTTATTACCATTAATTTGAATTGTATTGTTGCTGCATGTTCCTGCCAATGGTGATTGTACATGAAACAAGACGTATATTTGTGGGTGTAAAGGATGTAAACCCTCCTCTATGATCACTAGGAGGGGGGGGGGTTGGGAAGTCTGTGTCTGTGTGTGTGTGTGTGTGTGTGTGTGTGTGTGTGTGTGTGTGTGTGTGTGTGTGTGTGTGTGTGTGTGTGTGTGTGTGTGTGTGTGTGTGTGTGTGTGTGACGGGGGGGTCGGGGGTAATACTAGGGCAGGATGGGGGATCTTGTCTATGGCCCAATAAATGGCATAGGCCCCTCCTACCACAGATGTCCCAGTGAACCCCCATAACACAGCACCCCTTCAGGAACCGCACAAGCTAGTGTCCCCCACAGTAGAGGAAAGATCACACAAAACAGTGCAATACAGATCAGCACAAAGATCAGAAGATCAGCGCTAAACACTAAAAACCTGCTTTAGATTTAAGCTACAAAGAAAGAGATAATCTTAAAAATATACATATATTCAGCACCGTTTTACTTGCTACTGAAACTGTCCATG
>NC_079422.1:20326439-20336064 GCF_026213295.1 Gadus chalcogrammus
ATTGCATTATATAATTTTGTACAGTGCATTTACATTAATATCTTCTTAAGAGAAAGAATTTGAGGTCAGCGAGACAAGGCCAATAGTATCCATGTGTGTGTGTGTGTGAGTGTGTGTGTGTGTGTGTGTGTGTGTGTGGGAGAGAGAGAGAGAGAGAGAGAGAGAGAGAGAGAGAGAGAGAGAGAGAGAGAGAGAGAGCGAGAGAGAGAGAGTTTACATAGTCCAATCAAACTGAAATTCCCGCTGCAATTGACGAGACGCCCAGCCCTATTCTTCCCTTCCCCTCGACACCGGTCAGATGGGCGATCTCCAACACGGGGGTGTCAACCGATGTACGACTCAAGACTCTGATTCCGAACTATCTGACGTTCTCTAGTCGCCGCTTGGAAACGGAACCATCCCCTCGATTCATCCGGTCCACAGGCGGTCTTTTCGGATTCAAACGTATCTTCCTCAACCCATCCCCCATGGTTGATTTTTATACTCGTCTCTCTGTCTGCCCAAAACGCGTTTTTCATGTAGAATCGAAGTGACTTTGGAAGATGAGCTTTATACCCACGTTGTCCGTGAAGATGGTTTTTATCCTATAGAGGCTTGAAATGGGTTACTTGTCCAGTCTGTGTTTGTTCTTCTATCGTCTGCCTGACATCCTATGGTGATCGATCAACTTTGTGGCTGGGCCTGTTGGGAGCTGAGAGGAGGAATCCTAGTGCAAGCAACCCCACAACCAGACTTCTCATTGAATGGTTAAATCCTGCTCAGAGACAAAGCTATCTCTTCAAGAAAATAAATCTAATATAAAGAATAATGATATTTAGTCATAGTCTTTCTTGGCGTAGTAGTCAAGATACAACCCGTGTTATGTAACAGCCCTGTATTCGCACCCTGAAAGGTGTTAACGTTTGGTTGAAATGCCAAAAGATGGCGTATCTGCAGTGAACAGCTGATCAATAACATACCAATATATCACAATCATATTTTCTACCTGTGCAGTACAACGTGTACAAAAAAGTGCTGAGCTCTACTTGTTATGTCATTCATTAAAATAATGCTATTTATGTTTTTTCTTTATGTGCAAATTTATTTTATGAGAATGTGCTTGTATGTGATATCATTTTTTTTTTTTGTGGTGTAAATAATATTTTTGGTACATTAAGCCATTGGGATTTATCCTAGTACAACAACATGCTTCGACATGCTAACGTGGCCATGTAGCTCCTGTGATTTTTGTTAACTTCTTAAAAATGTTCTTGAAAATTAATTAAACTGAATGCCTGTGAAAAAAGACTCGCTGGAGTTTGATTGTGTTGCTATTCCAAAATGTGCCACTAGGGGGCAGTGTTGTCCCGCTGTTAGACCGTCGGCCCACGAAGGTTTGGTGCATCCAGGCGCTGTTCTGAAGGCTTTGTCAAATGACTGAAAAGACCATTTAGTTTGAGGGTTAATGTATTCACGTATCCACGTCATTAGCAATAGCCGCCTTGTCATCATTTGTTACATTCACCAAGTCGTGTCTGTGTTTCTACGTGTCTGTGATATCTAAATTAGTTTGGCACCCATTTGTAACAAATCTGATGGGTTGGTTGGTAAATATAGGACAAGTAAGAAGTAATTAACTTTTAAAGCCAATCAGCGAAAGGGGGTCTGACAGTGGGCGTGACATATGACACAATTATGCATAATTTCCCAATGATTCATGTAGCGACACCAAAAAATATGTTGAGAGGTTTGTCAAGACAAGAGTCGTTGATTATGTTGGTTAACCTCACCCAGCGCAGCCCACTTCCTGTTTCACTGGGCCACGTGGGGATGGACATTTAATAGGTCCATGGGATGGACTCAGATCAGAGTATCCCATTGGCTCCCTCCAAGCCAGTTCCCATTCTATAGAACTGATTCTTTAGGTCTGCTAAAAAGAAAGCGTCTGCTAAATGCCCTGAAAATGTAAAATCACCACAGGCTGGAAGGAAAGTGGGTTTCACCTTGTTTCTATTCTTTAAGTCACATCGAGTGATCCTGTAAATTAAGAACACAAACATAACAAAATAACCTCCTGTTAGACACACAACAGTGAAAATCATCACCTAAAATCTCCACACAAATAATCTATACACCCCCTTTCTCTCCTCCGGATCGCCGACAGGCTTAGACAAAGGTTTCCATGGCAACTGTTAAAAAAGCCATACCATCCACCCACCAATCGGCGCCCGGGATCAGCTGGGATCCACATGGGCTGGAACACTGACATGATTAACTATTTAACAGGCTTTTAGGGTGCGGGACCGAGAGAGAGAGCGCGTGTGTGTGTGTGTGTGTGTGTGTGTGTGTGTGTGTGTGTGTGTGTGTGTGTGTGTGTGTGTGTGTGTGTGTGTGTGCGCGTGCGTGCGTGTGTGTGCGCGCGTGCGTGTGTGTGTGTGTGTTTGTGTTTGTGTGTACATGTGTGTGTCCTCCTTGTCTCCCTGCCTGCGTACGTGTGTGAGTGTGCGTGTTTGTGCGTGTGTGTGTTTGTGTGTGTGCTGCCTTGTCCCCCTGTGTGTGTTTGTGGGTGTGTCTGGTGTTTGTGTGAGTGTGTATATGTGTGTGTTTGTGTGTGTGTGTGTGTGTGTGTGTGTGTGTGTGTGTGTGTGTGTGTGTGTGTGTGTGTGTGTGTCGGTGTTTCTGATAACAATAAGCAGTAATAAATGAATAAAGCACTCCATGCCAAGACATTACATGATACCTCAGTTCAAACAAAGCCTTCTCACTGAGAAATGTAGCTTTGATGAGGCTTGATTATCTTATCCTTAATCTCATGCTAAATGTTTCACCCATGGCACTAGCAGAAGATGTGTTCTACAATTGGGCTGTTCATTTGTTCATACTAGAGCCGCAATAGTTTAGCCTCAAACCCAATGTTTGTGTTGGAGTGGTTCACGTTTTGTAGGTCTATGAATATTTCTTACATGATGAACTATTACCATCGAGACCGAAGCAATTGACCCCATCTGCTTTTGATCTTGTGTTTATCTTGTATCTATTAAAATGCTTCTATTGTTCCTCCCTTTTTTTGTGAAAAAAAAAATGCACAATAGGCCAAATATTAGTCTTTAATCTTTTTACACATGTGTGTGGCTATGTATATGTGTGTGTGTCTGTGTGTGTCTGTGTGTGCATGCGCGTTTGTGTGTGTGAGAGAGAGCAAGACCATGTATGTGTTTGTGCGTGCATACATGTTTGTGTGGAAGACGTGTGTGTGTGTGTGTGTGAGGGTGTGTGTGTGTGTGTGTGTGTGTGTGATTGTGTGTGTGTAAGTGAGAGATAGACCGGGTGTTTGTCGGTATGTGTGTGTGTGTTTGTGCGTGTGTGTGAGAGAGAGAGAGAGAATAGAGAGTTTTCCATGCATGTGGGTAGAAAGCATTGTGCGTGTGTGTGTGAGTGTGAGAGTGTGTGTCTGTGTGAGAGCGCCTGTATGGGTGGACCATCCCCGCCCTACACATCAGCCCAGTGATAAGACTTGGAATGGGGAGACATAAGGGTGTGAAACACAGAGTAGAGAGTACACTCTCTATCCACCGTCACTCAGGGAGGACAGATGGGCTATTTTTAGGACTTCAGGAAGAGGCTGACTCAAAGGATGATCGGGCACTCTGTACAACAAACAGACACTTCTCCTCTCAGGGGAGGCTGGGAGACGGAGGGGAGGGGGGCACGTCCTATTCAGCACTGTGACGGGGGGAGGGGACTTTGGGAGGGAGGGAGGGGGAGGGAGTTGGGAAGGGAGAGGGAGTGGGAGGGAGTGTCCGATTCAGCCGGGACATCAAAATGTCTAGATGACCGTCAATAGGATGATGGTGTGTTTGTGAGTGTACAGGAACATGGGGGAGGGGAGGGGGGGGGGGTAGGGGGGATAGAGGGATAGAGAGAGAGAGAGAGAGGAGAGAGAGAGTGAGAGAGAAGAGAGAGAGAGAGAGAGAGAAGAGAGAGAGAGAGAGAGAGGGATTGTTTGTGTGTGAGAGGAGAGAGAGAGAGAGAGAGAGAGGAGCGAGAGAGAGAGAGAGAGAGGAGCGAGAGAAAGAGAGAGAGAGAGAGAGAGAGAGAGAGAGAGAGAGAGAGAGGGAGAGAGAGAGAGAAACATCAACCAGGATCCAAAAAGATTTGTGATTCCTGATTTCCTGATTAAGAATGTTTAAAAAAGAAAACTTGACACATCGTCTGACCTTGATCACAAAGGAAGAGGCTCCCATTCTTGGGGTTGGGTGATTCCTGCGCCTGTGCCTCTGACTAAAGCTGGCAGTGTACCAAGAGCCAGCGAGGCTGACATACGGGCAGGGCTCCGCTGAAAGTCCTTGAACACAAGTGGAGCGTCTCTGGGACACTGATCATCCAGAGCACAACCAATATTAGCTTTGGCTCTGCTTGAAGTAGTCTTATGCCATCCTTACAGAAGGGTGGATTTTGAGAAAACAAAAATAACAATATGGATAAGATTTATTGAAACATATAGCTGTGTGTGTGCGTGTGTGTGTGAGTGATTTTTTTTTGTATGAGTGTGTGTGTGTCTGATTTGTTTGCGTGTGTTTGTGTGTCTGTGTGTGTGTGTGTGTGTGTGTGGTGGGGGTTTGTGTGTGTGCTTGAGTGAGTGTGTGTGCGCGTTTGTCGGTGCACATGTGTGCGTATGTATGCATGTGTATACAAGGTGTATCCATGGCAACTGGAGCTGAGGATCTCGTGCAGCTAATTATCAATACAAATAGGCTATGAAAAACCTGCATATTAAATAGAATACGAAATTCCATTCAACTGTATGAGATCTTCCAAAATGACGATGATGACAATGTTGTGATGATTGATGTTGTTGAATCAAATAACTCGTTATTTTTTTAATAGGAAAGACAATATGCATCCTATTGTGTTCCGCTTTCAGAAACAACCTCAGCCTCAGGGTAGAATGAACACGTGGACCACATGAAGGCTCCTTCTGTTTTGCCGTCCTGACGACCCTTTCACAAAACAAATCAACGTGTCGCCTCGTTGATCAGAAACCGAGTCAGACACTCGGTTCACCTGGTGGGTACGCGCGTGCGCGACCGTGCGCGCGCCCGCAACAGCCGGCCGCATCACAAAAGGACAGACACCAGAGGGACATCAACGTGCCTTACGCGATGACGTAGCGACGTGCACATTGGAAACAGCTCGGCTCGGCTGGTCGGGGAGGCGCTCGGAGTCAGCCGGCCGCCTCAGCACCCGCACCCCTCAGCATCAGCACCGCGGCCGCGGAATAACACACACATAACAGGTAGGACAAAGGCTGTGCGCTGGTTTGATGCTCGTTTTTGGGGTTTCTTATGTTTATTTTAGTGGCCCTTGGTTTAAACCATGAAAGGCGCTTTGTGTGGAGATGTGAGACTCGGTTCCAGGAATGATCTCGCGGTCTACATCACATCGCTGGGCCTGTGATGGTGAAGCTGTTGATTTACTGTTGCTCGGACTTCTGGTCTCGTCATATTCTGGGAACTCGTTCACCGTTCCTCTTCTTCTGCAGTCCGACTTGAAGGCGATTTATCCGATTTGTTTACGTATTTTATCCACGGTACTCAGGGCTTGTGTTGGTTTTAACAATAAAGATTGTATCGACCCAGTGGGTGTTTTCCAAAAATACCATATTTTAAGGTATAGGGGGTTTCAAGGTGAAATAAATGAAAAGATGCATCGTGAGTTTTTCTCGGGTCACTTTATGGACTCCGTTTGGACATCGCTCTCCTCCTTTTGCGTAATGAGGCGTTAGATGATGGATGTGAGATGTGAGATGAAGATGAATGAATCCTTGACAAGCTAGATAGCACTTATAGCACCCAGGACATGGCTCGCTTCACACATATTACAGCTTGAGAATGTAGAAGTAGCCTGAGCACAAGCTCCTCTCCAGAACCAGCGCTTTGGTGATATCTCCACAAGATAAACGCTCGCTGTCTGCTCGAAGCTCCAAGGTAATAGGGATGGATTCACAATGGGGGGCTTCCGTTAATGAGGAAAATCACCTTATTAGGCTGGATGACCCGTATACAATCCGGTCCTCAAGTAAAGGGGTCTACATCGAGCTGTCCTGCTGCTGGTGGTAACCCAGCGTTTGGAGGGATTATTGGAAGGAATCTCGATCCATCATCGGCTGTGAGATCAACATGTCCTTGTCGGCTGCTGATCAATGCAGCCTTACCCATCCCTCTCCATCCCTCTCTAGGCACATGGAGGCGACAAAGTAGGCTAATTCCTTTTTTTTCCTCCAACAAGGTCAATCCCGTGTCGCCCGTCGCAAAGCGATTGGTCGCGACCACAGCTCATTGTTCGCTTTCGCCAAGCCACAAGACAAACCGGGGCGAAGGACGAGAGGAAATGGAAGCTGTGGATGAGCCGAGCCCTCGCCTTATGATGACATCATGATGCACCCCCCCTCCACGCGATGAACCCCCCCTCAGGCGGCGCGGCAGACGCGCCGCGCCAGGCGGAAAGCAGCGCGCGCCCCAAGAAGCAACGTGCGACATCGCCGGCCGGCGGCAAGGAAGGCGCGGCGTCCAAAGGTGCCGCTGCGCAGAAGGGCGTCAAGACGTCGAAACAAGGCGGAGGAAGCGGAAGGAGCAGTCGTGGTCATTCCCCGGTGTCCACGACTACGGGCAGGGAGCGGCAGACCTGCACGAAAGGCGCAGCTGCTGTCCAGGCGGCAAGCGGTACGGAAAGTCCGCCGCCGGGCCCGGGCGGCAGGGCGTCGGCGGAACGCGGCAGCCATGCGCCTGACGACGCGTCGTCGCCCTCCTCCCGGTCAGAGCAGAACCGCGTAGTGTCGGACCAGCCCTGCGCCTCCAAATCCCCCAAGCTGCGCAGCAAACAGCCGAGAGGAGGGGAGGCGAAGAAGAGCTCCAAGAGTGCCGTAGGGTGCGGACCGGGCTTCTGGAAGGAAGGCTGTCTGCAGTCCGAGCTGATCCAGTTCCACCTGAACAAGAGCCTTGGGAAGAAAGGCACGAAGATGAAGCAGGTATCCCCCCCGACGTCAGAGCCGGAGCTATCCCCCGAGGAGGAGCCCCCTCCGCACCCTCAGCCCGATGAGAGGCTGCAGGAGGAGATAGAGAAGCTGGAGGATGAGAACGAGGATCTCAAGGTAGGCCTTGTTGCGTTCCTACTCCCCGGATCCGTCTCAGCTAATGATGTCAGCTAGTGCCGCACCTGTGGCTGCTAGCTTTATAGCTGTTAGCCAAAGCTAACTTATTTATTTATCTTTGTCTTTGTGCATGTATGCATGTATGCATGTATGTATGTCTGTATGTGTGTATGTGTGTATGTGTGTATGTGTGTATGTGTGTATGTGTGTATGCGTGTATGCGTGTATGCGTGTGTGACTGTGTGTGTGTGTGTGTGTGTGTGTGTGTGTGTGTGTGTGTGTGTGTGTGTGTGTGTGTGTGTGTGTGTGTGTGTGTGTGTGTGTGTGTTGTATGTATGTATGTATGTATGTATGTATGTATGTATGTATGTATGTATGTATGTATGTATGTATGCATGAATGTTTGTATGAAACTTATGTCTGTGTGTATATATGTTTGTATATGTATGTTTTTGTGTATATATGCATTTAACTTTGTCCGTCCGTCCGTCCGTCCGTCCGTCCGTCCGTCCGTCCGTCCGTCCGTCCGTCCGTCCGTCCGTCCGTCCGTCCGTCCGTCCGTCCGTCCGTCCGTCTGTCTGTCTGTCTGTCTGTCTGTCTGTCTGTCTGTCTGTCTGCCTGTATGAATTAATGTATGTTTTTGTATTTATGCACAGTATGTATGAATCAACATATGAATGTAGAAAGTGTATGTATGTATGAATAATAAATGAATGAATGTATGTATGTATGTATGCATGAGTGTATTGATGAATGTATGTATGGATGAATGCATGTATAAATAATACATAATGCATCCACCTACCCAGTCCATATATAGATAGATGGATCATTATGTAAGTCATATATGTATAGTAGGTAGGCCATTTATGTGCATATGTATTTACTAACTAAAATCAATTCATTTCAGTCTGCCACTTATTGACCACGAGCGAGGGTCTTCCTTGAACCCCTGTTTCCTAACGTTGTCCCCCTCCGACCGGCGCCCCCCAGAACGAGATGGAGGAGATGCGGGCGGAGATGGACGAGATCCGGGACACCTTCTACGAGGAGGACGCGTGCCAGCTGCAGGACATGCGGCGCGAGCTGGAGCGCGCCAACAAGAACTGCCGCATCCTGCAGTACCGCCTCCGCAAGGCCGAGAGGAAGAGGCTGAGGTTCGCCGAGACGGGCGAGGTGGACGGAGAGCTGCTCCGGAGCATGGAGCAGGACCTCAAGGTACGGGACACGCAGGGTGGAGCATGGAGCAGGACCTCAAGGTACGGGACACGCAGGGTTGGAGGGGGAAGAGCACGACTAAACACTAGGGTGGAGCATGGAGCAGGACCTCAAGGTACGGGACACGCAGGGTTGGAGGGGAAGAGCACGACTAACACTAGGGTGGAGCATGGAGCAGGACCTCAAGGTACGGGACACGCAGGGTTGGAGGGGGAAGAGCACGACTAAACACTAGGGTGGAGCATGGAGCAGGACCTCAAGGTACGGACACGCAGGGTTGGAGGGGGAAGAACACGACTAAACACTAGGGTGGAGCATGGAGCAGGACCTCAAGGTACGGGACACGCAGGGTTGGAGGGGGAAGAGCACGACTAAACACTAGGGTGGAGCATGGAGCAGGACCTCAAGGTACGGGACACGCAGGGTTGGAGGGGGAAGAACACGACTAAACACTAGGGTGGAGCATGGAGCAGGACCTCAAGGTATGGGACACGCAGGGTTGGAGGGGGAAGAACACGACTAAACACTAGGGTGGAGCATGGAGCAGGACCTCAAGGTACGGGACGAACAGGCCAGGGTTGAGGCTAAAGAACATGACTCAACACTAGGGTTGAGACTCCACCGACTCTGTTCTGTGCTATTCTGAATAAATGTGTCGCTATTTCATGGGAGTTGTACTCCTTTGTAGTTACTGATGTCATTATCAAATCCACAAAGTTGTAATCTAATCTAATCAAATCAAATCAAATCTCTCTCTCTCTCTCTCTCTCTCTCTCTCTCTCTCTCTCTCTCTCTCTCTCTCTCTCTCTCTCTCTCTCTCTCTCTCTCTCTCTCTCTCTCTCTCTGCTCTGACCCATCTCACCACCTCCTCTATCTCCATGTCTCTCTCCCCCCTCCACCTTTCTCCCCCCCTCCACCACCTTTCTCCCCCCCCTCCACCTCTCTCCACCCCTCCACCCCCCAGGTGGCCAAGGACGTGTCCGTGCGGCTGCACCACGAGCTGGAGAACGTGGAGGAGAAGCGGATGAAGACGGAGGAGGAGAACGAGAGGTTGAGGCAGAAGCTCATCCAGGTGGAGATCACCAAGCAGGCCCTGCACAACGAGCTGGAGAAGTCCAAGGAGGTGCGTCCGTGTGTGTCCATATGTGTGCGTGTGTGTTTGAGTGTGTTTTGTGTGTGTGTGTGTATGGGGGGGGGGGGGGGGGGGGGGGGGGGGGGGGGGGGGGGGGGGGGGGGGGGGGGGGGGGGGGGGGGGGGGGGGGGGGGGGGGGGGGGGGG
>NC_079422.1:20336164-20438664 GCF_026213295.1 Gadus chalcogrammus
TGAGGAGCTTTGCAGCTACCAGGAGGAGATCAGGAGGAAGGCGGAGAAGCACGATAAGAGGTGCGTGGTGACTCCCCCATGGCCGTGTCAACGGGCCGACGCCATTTTATCATCCTGACACGTCTGTTCTATCGCTCCAAGGAGAGCCAGCTGCAGTAGTGTCTGGTGTAGAGCTGGAGGGGTAGAACAAGTCCTGTGGCCTATGGGATTGAAGGCATTGAGTTTCAATGAGACACTAGTTATTGTGAAAAGCCACATGCATGATATACATACGTGTATAGAGAGAGAAAGGGAGAGAGAGAGAGAGAGAGAGAGAGAGAGAGAGAGAGAGAGAGAGAGGGAGGGAGAGAGGGAGAGAGAGGGAGGGAGGGAGAGGGGAAAGAGAGAGAGAGAGAGAGGGGTTAAGAACAGCACTGTATGAACAGGTTTTACAAAACAGTAATTCATTCATTCCAGAAAGAGGGAGCCAGACACACAGAGAGAGCAAATTGGCAACATTGTATGAATAATTGTATACTCTTCTGATCAGTAGGCCTTAGTTCATTCCAGTGAGTTCATCGTGTCTCCTTCCCATTCAGGCCCGGCCCAGAACCCTGCGTCGAGGTCCAGAAGAAGCCCCCCGAGCGGCCCGGTACCACGGGCTCCGTCCTGGCTGCGCGGCCTCTCTGCGACTTCACCCAGATCTACCAGGACCTGCGCGCCCTGGAGCGGGAAGACTGGACCGCCCCGGCCGCCGTCGACCCCTGGCCCACCATCAGAGAGGGAACTCCCGCTCTGACCCCCGGCCGCGACCCTCCAGAGGCCGACGCCCCCCCGCCCGCCGTGCCCCCGCGCTCCACCTCCTGGGGCGTGAGCAGCCCCACCCACCCCGAGACGGAGCTCCGCCTCCCGGAGACCCCCACGGCCGCCGCCGCCGCCGCCAGGAGGTGCCACAGCCCGTGCGCCTCGCTGGGCCGGCCGTGCAACAGCCCCTCCATCGTGCGCAAGTTCGAGGCCATGCTGCAGGAGAACGAGGGCAAGACGCTGGCGGGGTGCCCCGCCTCCGCCGCCAACGCCGCCGGGGGCGGGGCCTGCCTCGCGCCCGCCAACCCCAACTGCAACCTGGGCTGCTGCCACAACCGCTGGTCCTCCCGCGAGAGGCTGGCCCGGGGGGCCCCGTGCAAGAGCCCGACCGAGGGGAGCGTGGGGACGGCCCTGAGGGAGAGGAGCCCCCAACGCGCTGGGAAGGACCCCCCGCCAGAGGCGCCGGTGGAGACCCCCCCCAAGCTGCCGCAGAGCCCCCGGAGGAACGTGCTGCTGGAGCAGAAGACGGCCGAGTTCAACCGCACCCTGTTCCAGGCCGAGATGGGCCGGGGGGTCCCCCCGGAGAGGGACGACGACTCCCCCCCCCCTGCCGGTTCCTCGGTGGGGGGTCACGACGCGAGGAGCGCCGGGGGAGCGGGGGAGGGGGTCCGGTTACACCCGGAGAGGAGTCCGAACCCGGGACCCCGGAGCGTGGGGGTCCCCTGTGACGGAGCCAGCGCTGTTCCCAAAGCGCCCCCCGCGGTGCCCCCCGCCCCCGCCGGCGACCCCCCCCCTTCCCAGAACCCCCAGGTCCGGCTGAGGAAGACCAGCAGGGACTCAGCTCGGGGTCAGGAGGTCAGAGGTCAGCGGGACGCCTCCCCCTCCCCCGCCGCCGCTGCCCCGGACCTCTCCCTCAGCCACTCGCTGACGCTGTTCAGCGAGGTCACCGTGGCGACCACCCGCACCAAAGCCCCCGGCCCCGACGACGACACGCGCCGGCCGCGGCGGGACTGTGCGGACCCCGTCTCCGGGGGCCCTTCCGGGACGCGCTCCCCCAGGCAGAGGCTCCGCCCGGCCCGGGCCGGGAAGACCCCGCGGACCACGCCGGAACCGGACCCCCGAGGGAAGCAGCAGGGGGTCGCCCCCTCTTCCACCGTCCCCCCGCCAGACGCCCGACGGCCCGGCGGGGGCGGGGTCATGAGCGACCACCCCTGGAAGCCCCTCACGCTGGCGGCGTACCCCCGGCCCGAGGGCTCGCGCTCCAACTACGGCGCGGTGGAGCGCATCCTGAAGAGCTACGGGGAGAGGGCGGCGTGGGCCAGCCAGGCCGCCTCCGCCCCCGACCTCAGCCCCCGGCCCCCCCCCCCCCCCCGGAGGAGGAGGAGGAGGAGGAGGAGGAGGAGGAGGAGGAGGAGGAGGAGACGGACGAGGAGGAGGAGGAGGAGCTGGATCACGTGCACTACTCGCACGCCTCCCACACACACACCTCCTTCTCCAAGGTCAGCCACAGCTCCGCCGGTGGGAGGGCGATCCAGCTGAACATTCAGGTGGGTAGGAGTGGGACTCACACACACACGAGCGTGAGGGCCCACCACACACGTGCACTCACACACATACACACGAGCGTGTGCATAAATGCAGACACACGCGCACAAACACACACACACACACACACTCAAACACAGACACACACAGACACACGCACACACAAACTCACAAACACACACACACGAGCATGCGCATAAAAGCAGACAGACTGATATGCGCACACTCACACACAAACACACACAGACACACAGACACACACACAAACACTGACACCTCCCCAAGGGTTTCCAAGGTTTCCAACACACATGTTGACATTTAAAACCCGTCCACTGTTTCCATTAAACAACTTCTGCTGGCCTCCCGTGCTGCATAGCTGTGCTGCGGTGTGTTGTAAATATTATGTCGGCCTAATCACTTTAGCTCCGCAAAGCTAGTGAAATCCACCCAGATGAAGGGCCTGACGGCTCCAGCTATTAAACAGTGGGTGATAGCCCCTGGCTGAGGACAGCCCCGGCGAGAGCGCTGTATATTTTTGGTATGCGTCTCAGCCAGGAGAGGAAAGCAGGCCAGAGTCTTTCACGCAATCTGGGCATCTAGGCCACGTCTTTGCTGAAAGGCTCTCCCTCCCTCCCGCACAAAGAGAACCGGTGTTGCGGATCACAAGCGGACTTGGCGGTCTGTCAGCAGGCTTTAATGCCTCCCTGGTTGAAGCCCTGACGATAGCGAGCCCAGTGTTGGATGCAGTGCGCTGGGATCTGGACACAGAGTCCTGGCGCTTGTCGTTGTAGAAGGTTCCAAGCGGCCAGTCGGAACGAACGACCCGAAGCGCGGGGAGGATTTGGTGCTAAAGATAGACCTTCCTGTCATGCGATTTTCTGTTACAAATTCTTTCTACGAGTCTGCATTGTTAATGCAACGTTAACCCCTCCAAACCTGATGTTGAGCAGCGGAGGGAATGCGACTCTGAGCCTCTACTGTGCTAGATACAGAGACCTAGAGATCCCACCCTATTCCTAACCCTAGAGGAGGTTGGTTGCTAGGAGGTTGCTGGTTCGATCCCCGGCTCCTCCTAGCTGTGTGAGTAGAGTGTCGAGGTGTCCCTGAGCGAGAAACCGCACCCTAATCGCTCCTGACGAGCTGGCTGTCTTGCATGGTTGACAGCGCTGTCGTTGTGTGAATGTGTGCATGAATGGGTGAACATGAGGCAATATCGTAAAGCGAGTGGCCACCGGTTAGAAAAGCGCTATATAAAAAGCAGTCCGGTCCATTTAAAAGGCTTTCTAAATCCTCTGTGAGCAAGCATAGTTCAAAGGTTAACCTATCAAGACCTTTGCTTGTTGACAAGAACGGATCGATTTCTCCTCTGACTCCTGTCAGTTCTGTTCTGTTCTCTTCCTTTGTAAATATCCTTGTCGTTCTCCCCTCTCAGGAGCAAGAAGACTACCGGTGGGACGAGTAGCACCAAATGTAACGTACCTTTGGCTGATGACTTCAAATTACCGTAGAAAGGGTGTGATCGTCCTAAATGTTAATTCATTCGTCTCTCCGTAGGACGGCGTCTCTCCGGCAGGCTCCACCCCCTCACCGGCAGGCTCCACCCCCTCGCCACGCCCCGCCCGGAGGAACTTCTCCCGCCCGGCCTGCCCCGCCCACCGCCGCCTGCCCTCCCGCTGGGCCAGCCGCTCCCTCTCCTCCTCCTCCTCCTCCTCCTCTTCTTCCTCCGCCTTCTCCTCCTCCTCCCCCTCTTTCGCCCCCGTGGCTCCGCCTTCCACCCCCCTCCCCCTCCCTCAACCTCTCCACAAGCGCCACCCCCCCTCCTTTGTCTTCTCACACGCCTTCCACACGGAGGCCCTCATCATCTGACCTCTGAACTCTAGACCCCACCACCCCCCCACCCCGGAACACCCAATGACGACGTGGCTCCCACCCTGATGACGGCGAGGCTCCTCCCCTCTCTCGTGACTCCGCCTCTCTCTGTGTGACCTCGATGTACAGAACCAACGCAGACGTCCGTCCTCACTTCCAGATAAAGTGCTTATGCTGTGGGTTTCGTCCAGCCCCCTCTTTGTAGAATGTATGACGGTGCGGACCTGGGGAAGGACCCGGTGGACTGACCAGAGGTGGGGCGGTTCTTAAACGAGGGAGCCGTCCTTGCAGCCCCGCCCCAACGACCAACAGACCACCAGACAGCCAGCGCCTCTCATGCTCGCTGCTCTCTCTCCGCTCAGGTCTGAGGTCCTAGCCTTTAACTAGTGTAGCCATGCCCATCGAACAACAACGGCAGCATCAGACACTACAGACGCCAACGACTCTCGCTTTGGTCCCCGTATACACGCGCCACACTGCCGAAAGTAATGCTCTATCGTTTACTCTCTTTTTTTGTAGTTTTTAAGAGCCTTCCAAATGAACTCCATGAAGGCGATTTGAGACCCTCGTCCGGTTTAGTGCTTTTAATGCGTATCCTAGTATGCAACGACTTGAGTTTTCCGCTCGGTACCAAAATTACCTGTTGCGTACAAAATATGCAGACATATATCAAGAAGAAGAAGTGTAGAGGAATTTTCATTCCTGGAAGCCAATGTTGCCGTTTTCTACATCATCTTTTTCAGTATGGTGAAGGGAGCAGTCTCCCATCTATGCCTGGACCTTCCCTGTGACTTTTTGCTTTGCCTTCGTGACCGGCGTGACATGCTATGAAAGAAAGAAATCATCCGTGTCTACTTGATGTTGGAAGAAATACACTTTCCTTTTTTGTACCAAATGGACATTTCTTTACATTCTGTACATCGGTTTTATCCTGTTTTGTATGTTTTACCTCCTGCTCTGCTCATTGATTAAGCTTTGGAATCGTAACGCCATCTCATCATGAATCTCAAATCTGGTGAGCCGGGGTTTTGGATATAAATAACGACAATGCAAAGACACACACTACAGCCTTTTTCTACCTTTACTAGCTCTGAATGACTGCGTGTATACGGCCTTCGTTCAGACCAGTAGTGCAGTTAAGACTCAGTAGAATAGCTCAACACAACATCATCCAAGTGACAACACCTTTGCTGTTATTTTTGTGTAATAAATGTAACTGGGCCTTATACAGTATTTCAATCGTCTGTGTCTTCTATCTATCTTTTGTCACCAAGTACGTGCTCTAGCTTAGTGGTTCTCAAACTTTTTATACTATGTACCACCTCAGAAAATATTTTATTACAGTTGTTATAAAATAAAACAAAATACAGTAGCCTTAAAACCCGACTATGAAATAGGCTAATTCTATCTCATTGTTAATGTTTTTCCATACTATGATAGGATGTTATTATTTTATAAATTTATTTTATAAATAAATTAACTTACTTTATTATTGTTATTAATTATTTGGGGGTATATCCCTCTGCGAGCCACTTAATAGCACATGCGTACCACAGTTTGAGAGCCAATGCTCTAGCTAATTCAATATAATTTTTAATCTTTATTTCTTTGACGGAGTTAGTGTGTCAAGCGATGGCCTAATGTCTCTCCTGGGCCAATCAGAACAGATGATTAGCTGTCGCCCTGGGTGTGTCTGATCCTCTCATGTCATCTCCATCTTATTAGCGGAGCTCTTGATTACACTCTCCTCTCTTCCGCTGAGCTGATGACTGAGATACAAGCCCGCAGAGACGTGACCCGAGTGGTGTGTTTGCTAATGCGTGTGTGTGTTATTGTGTGTTTCCCCGCCCATGGATGTGGTGAGGCACCCGTCAACACTCGCCTGATGCCACGCGACGATCAGCCCTCCAATGTGTGTCTGTCCATGATATCCAGATGTGTGAATATGAACATCAAGGGAGTGGATCAGTTCGGTCTTCCCGCCCCCAACCACATCACACACACACACACACACACACACACACACACACACACACACACACACACACACACACACACACACACACACACACGGTGCGCACACAAACACACACACACACATTTGCACACACACACACACACACGCACGCACGCGCGCGCACGCACGCACGCACGCACGCACGCACGCACGCACGCACGCACGCACACACACACACACACACACACACACACACACACACACACACACACACACACACACACACACACACATACACACACACACACACACACACACACACACACACACACACACACACACACACACACACACACACATGTGCACACACACATACACAAACACACACAGACACACACACCCATGCACCTCTGCTTCCCAGGCAGGCAGAGGGATCGCTGTGGCTGGAGTCCGGCCCCCATTCCTGGTCCCCGGGGCCTGACGGAAACAGCAGGTGGAAGCTGTCCTGGTGGTGCCAGAAATCCTACCCCGGCTGCACTGATATAAATACAAGTCTTCCTCTTCCCAGTCATGGAGCCTCCCTCCCTCCCGGCTCCCCCTCCGTCTCCTTCTCTCACACCCTGGTTTCCTGTTCCTGGCTCAGAGGTCTTCCTTCCCGATCCCGTATTGACCAATCACTGTGGGTTTATAAAGAGATAATTGTAATTCATCTTCCAGGTTAGGTCTTACAAACCGTGAGTGGATTTGTCAAGTTTAATTGCCAGCTTTTAGAAACCAGTTGGCGCAATGATTGGATGGGGAGGGGCACAGGGGAGGTGGAAAACGCATGTACACACAAACAACAGGCAGCCGTTTTAGTTTAACTAACATTTGATAATTCCACTTTCCATCGACAGGGAGTCTGCTAATATATGGATTTGTTCTGACAGTTATGATGTCCCATTCATGGCGTGTTTGGTATTGCACAGACCCCCTACCCCTACACACACACACACACACACACACACACACACACACACACACACACACACACACACACACACACACACACACACACACACACACACACACACACACACACACACACACACACACACACACACACACACACACACACACACACACACACACACACACACACACACACACACACACGTCCCCAACAGAGTCTGTGCTTGGTCCCAGCAGAGCAATCAGCTAATTTCATCTTGGCCTGATTTCTCTTAAGTCAATATGCTTCTGCAATAACAGCCTCTAATGGGTTTCCTTCAGGACCGTCTCTGTCTCGTTAGAGAGAGCGGGCATAAATGAACATGGGTTTTGCTTTTATGCTAACTCTCTCTGCAATAAATGTTTGCAAATGCTATTGTCATTATCTGTCTATCTGTCTGTCTGTCTGTCTGTCTGTATCGCCGCTGTCTTTCCGTAACACAGCGTCCAACACATTGACAGATTGGTAATCATTATATTTAAATATGTTAAAGACTGTTAACCTTATTGATCATAATCAACATATTAGAAATACAAATATGAAATATAGTATAAATATATGTTATATAAGACTTCAGAGCGGGGTCATTCTCTGTGTGGTAGTAGTTAGGATGGTTTATTACCCTGCCAGTGTTGGCATCCAATTGATCTCTGTGATCTCTGCCCCTCCTCAATGGAAACATTCATCACCTTCAACCTGACCTGAAATAAACCTTCATCGGTACTTAACTGGCCCTGTGTGTGTGTGTGTGTGTGTGTGTGTGTGTGTGTGTGTGTGTGTGTGTGTGTGTGTGTGTGTGTGTGTGTGTGTGTGTGTGTGTGTGTGTGTGTGTGATCTTGGTGGGTGGGCCTAGAGTACATTTTGAGTCTTCCTGCAGAGCCATAGACCACCACATATTGATCACATGATGGGCGACTTCTAGGAACATGAAGTCGTGACACTCACACACGTGACACTCACGTGTACACGCACACACACACACACACACACACACACACACACACACACACACACACACACACACACACACACACACACACACACACACACACACACACACACATCTACACACACACATCCACACATCCACATCCATATATCCCTGCATCTCTCTCTGTTGCTCTCTCTCTCTCTCTCTCTCTCTCTCTCTCTCTCTCTCTCTCTCTCTCTCTCTCTCTCTCTCTCTCTCTCTCTCTCTCTCTCTCTCTCTCTCTCTCTCTCTCTCTCTCTCTCAGATGGATGTAACTCTATCCTTGCTTCCATTACTGTTTGGCAGCCTGTCTGTTAGGTTCCTGCTCCTCCCCATCCTGCTCAAGTGGGCTGTGCATTGACACAGTCTATTTCAATCTATTATATTCTGTTCTACTTTGTTTAAATTGTTCATTGTATTTGATTGTACTCCATCAAAATGGTGATCTATTGTCTATTTCTACTGGAGCTCTATCCTGGTATATTGTTGATCTGATCTATTTCACTCTATTGTTTTATTGTTGAACTATTATTTTCTCTTACATTGGTGATCTATTCCATTCTACCCCCTATAGGTAATCTGGTCCATTCTAGTCAATTTGGTGATCTATTATATTCTATTCAATTGGTTGGAATTATACTGTTGGTGATCTGGGCTACTCTATTATATTGGTGGAATGAGTCTACTCTACTCTGCTCTACTCAACTCTACTCTGCTCTTACGCTACTCTACTGTGCTGTACTGTACTGTTCTGTACTGTAGGCCTACTTAATTCCACTCTATCTGCTCTCCATCGATCCGGCCGGTGTCGCACCTAGCGGCGGGCTGAGTCGTGGAAACATGTTGTCTGGTGGCTGTCTGTTTGTCTGACTCAGACCGCCTGGAATGCCCGCGCAGACGATTCCCATCGACCTTTTTAGGATTCCTGTCCAACTTTTAAATAGCTTCCAGAAGCATCCGAACCTCAGGTCCCAGTCAGCTCCCGGCTGCATGGCGCTGGGCTGACCTTTACAGACAGACATGGATTAAGGGGGACGTTAAGACGTCTGACTAACCGGGAGGTCAGGTTTGATCGATCGTATGCACAACCGATCTGCACTAATGGTCTATTTGTCATTGATTGCATTTGCTGCACTAAGGAAAACTTACGTGTGTATTTGATGATTCATGTGTTATAAGGTAGAGATTTGTCAACATGTATCCAAACATAGAGATATGGGGGTTATTAATATATATATATATATATATAAAATATTTATTTAGATAACACCACTGTAGTACAAAACTGTGCTTGATTAGTGGTGTGGTTGACTGTGTGTGCATGTGCTTTCTGCAGGTAGATAGTCTCTCTCGGATGCATTTCATGGGATGGATCGTGGAGGAGGACTGCTGATGTATTATGGACGGAGGGGAAAGCAACAGACCCTCAAAGTCGGGCGATCAATATGTACTGTTGGCGAGTAGTAGAACTAATAAAGTATTCCGTCTCCATTATAATCAAAAGATGGATACAATATTCAATGGGCGTCTGCATTTCTACAAACAAGTGTGGTTCTCCAAAAACATATAATACATGATAATACAGAAAAGGTCCAGCTCACAATAAACCACTGGGTGGCAGTATCATAATGTACAATTGGCCTAGCTTCTCTATCAATGACATTGTGCGTGTGTGTGTGTGTGTGTGTGTGTGTGTGTGTGTGTGTGTGTGTGTGTGTGTGTGTGTGTGTGTGTGTGTGTGTGTGTGTGTAAGGGAGGCTAGCAAGTTTTTCCAACACACCTTTTTTGGAAGCATTTGAAAATTAAAGTCTCAAGTAAATATTGAACATGCAAACCAATATTTCACAAATCAAATAATTGGAATAGAATCAAACATGTTCAATTTAACTAATAAACAAGCACAACTCTGGCCAAGACTAGTAGAAAATCAATCATATAAGGGTTGTGGCAACAATGTGATAAAAGTATTTTATTTGGATTAGACAATGGAGCATTTGGCAGGTGAAAACCTTTGGCACTTTCTGGGACTCATAAATCGAGTGGCTTTTGCATTAATCTGAGCGTGCCACTGCCATAGTGCATTTTGTGTTGAGATAGCAAGAAATGGTCTACTTAATGTTTTGATCTATAGATAATGCGTATACAGTGCACGTCTTGAATGCTTGAGTAGTATTTAGGAACTAAATTCACTTTAAGGATCAATTATAAAAACATATCTGGTTCAAAATGTAGACTTTGTAACCTATGTCTCCAGATATATTCCGATATAGAAATTAACAAAACACATGATTATATGATATGATTAGTTATGACATGATTGTTGATAATATTATATTACATAATATTGTATAATACTATTATACTATTATGTTATATCATAACATAATATAATATAATGTCATATCATATCATATAATCTTAATTTATATTATTTTCTATTATATTCTATCCAGTCTTTCCCAAAGACTGGGTATAGATTCTATGGTACATATACGATATAATATTTCGATCAATTACATCCAGACGATGAACAGCGCCCTCCTCAGGGCATTCCTATGAACTAAACATTAAGATTGGTTTGTGTTTCCAGAGGGACATGTTATGGTGTGGCACCGTAACTCAGCAGACAGCACACAAGGTCGGTCGCTGCGGATTCCTACTAATAGTTTATATCATACTGCAAGACGTAGCCTATTCTAAATTACCAACAACATTTTCCCATTGAGACTCACAACATTAATGTTTTTGCCAATGCGCAGTGGGACGTACAATCCGCCGTGTAATTCCTGTAAAAAACAGATACTAGTTATTATAATACTAACGTTTTGAATGAGCTTTAAACAAAACACATTTTTAAATATAACTATATTTAATATTTAAACACAAATAACTTTAAAATACATCTGAGATCTCCTTTATCTCTCCTTTTCCACCCTCACCTCTCTTACCCCCATCTGGAATTAAATAATTCAACATGATATAGTTCCTTTAAGGTCTGGGTTGTAAATAACTTTTATCATTCTCTCCACCACCGTGTCATACTGCAGAACACGATGGTTATTTGTGTGCTGGGTCGATACCTCCTCAAAAGCAGCCTCTGCAGCAGATCCTGGTGCAGGTAGAGAGACTCGCAGCACAACGATTACCATGTACCTCCATCATAAATACACGTAGTTTGGTCTTGAACATGTTTTGTGGATGTTCTCGGCTCAACTAAATATCAACGCCTGGGTACCTTAGCGGTAAAAGTGAGCCCATTTAAGGTTTTAGAGCTGGATAATATACATCACTCTATTGGATTACCCCAAGATAGCAAGCAAGAGAGAGTGAAGAGTTCAACCCCTTGCTTTTTTTTTTTTAAATAATTGTTAGATGGACTGCATTTATGCAGCGCTTTTCTTACCATTTGCCACTCCAAGCACTTTACTATTGCCTCACATTCACCCTTTCAGTCACAAATTCAATTCACACAACGACGGAGGAGTCAGCCACGTAAGGACACAGCCAGCTCGTTGGTAGCAGTCAGGGTGAGGTGTCTTGCTCAGGGACACCTCAACACGCTAGGACGAGCCGGGGGGGATCAAACTTTCAAACTTCCGGTTACCAGCCAACCCATTCTACCTCCTGAGCCCCATGCCGCCCCTACTATAATATATACTAGCATGCTTGAAGGGTAGTATTCAAGTATGCTTCAGGGACATCCTACACAACTCTATTATCCTAGTTACCCCCGCACAACACACAACAGAGCAGGGCAGAATGTGTTAAAAGAACCTAGCAATTAATGCGCTTATTGTATGTTGTACGTCCTGGCACTTAAAAAGAGTACTTAGCATCGTGTAGCATCTTATCCTAGCTATGTTTGTTGTATACGGGGAATGGGTTAACCTAACAATTGTCAGTGCTTGGCACATGGTTCTATGAACGTACTGTGCCGACAGAGATATATTGTTTCTCTTCTTCTGACAAATGTTCTTATTGTAAGTCGCATTGGATAAAAGCGTCCCCTAAATGCCCTAAATGTAAATGTACTCTTGCTTGCATCAAACCTGTGGACCCTGTGCCCTCATTGAAACCCACCCTGAGTTCCATCCTCTTCCTCCCCGAGGAAGAGCAGCCTGTACTCGGCCGGCCATGGCTTCCAGCCCGAGGAGATCAGGGAGAAGCTCAGGGCCTACCCCGGGGGGGCGGTGGACCTGCTCACCCAGGGGGAGACGGGGCTGGCAGTGCTGACCGTCAACAACCCCTCCCGCATGAACGCCTTCTCGGGTACGGATGGAGCTCAGGTCTATGTTATTGATATGTTATTGATTATTATATTATAGACTTTATTTCAGGTCTTATTTTATTGACTTTCACTGTTTGGCCGTTTTGTTGTTTGTCAATTGTCTGTTGACTGACTTTGTGAGCTACTCGATACCTGCATTTACACAAGGGGATGAATAAAGTATTTATCTATCTATGTAGATGTTATGTATATCATGTTACTTTCTGATGTCTTATTGTCTTTTGTGTGAGGGATATATTTCTGTTTTAGGACGAACCTTGGTGTTTGTAAAACCGACACACAAACCTCATTCTTACTTATTCCCAAGTTATGGACATGATCTTGTCATTCGCATTGAAGACACACGTGTCAAACCAATCTTGTGTTGGGCAAATATTGTATGAGAAGTTATTGAGGTGACCCACCTTGACATAAGCAAGGCCCTACAAGGTCCCCACCACATAAAGCCTCGCTTTCAAAATGACTGATATCCAAGACTGATATCTATATCCAATACCTGGTTTCACATGATTGGCTGTCCCCCGTGAGCGCAGACGTCTTAAGCCCCACCCTGTCTCTCCCCCCACCAGGCGCTATGATGGTGGAGCTGGAGGAGAGGGTGTCTCAGCTGGAGTCGTGGACGCAGGGCAAAGGCCTCATCGTGCGAGGGGCAGCGGGGACCTTCTGCTCAGGCTCCGACCTCAACGCCGTCAGGGCCATATCCAACCCACAGGTGGGGCTGTAGGGTAACAGACTTCCTGCTCTGTATCGTAGTCATCGCAGGAATGGTAAATGGACTGCATTTATACAGCGCTTTCCTAACCACTCAAAGCGCTTTACAATACTGCCTAACATTCACCCATTCACATACCGACGGCGGTGTCAACCAGCTCGTCGAGAGCAGTGAGGGTGAGGTGTCTTTCTCAGGGATACCTCAACACTCGTCTAGGAGGAAGCGGGGATCGAACGAGCAACCTTCTGGTTACCAGCCAACCCACCCTACCTCCTGAATCACTGGCACCCGCCCTAGTCCAACTCTGTCTGCCTCTGTCTTAGAAGATTGATTGTCGTTTGGCTGGAAATTGTTGTTCTGACAGCCGTTACACACGAGAGACACACTACACTACAACAAAGGACATAACACAAAGAAGTAACATAATGTATTATTCAGAGTGTCATCTTTGTTTTGTTTTTTGTCAGTTGTTCGGTTCGCTGTTATAGGATAGAAAATACCTTGTTATCCACAAAGGTAGATATTGGCCTTTTGATTCAGCATTTGGTTTAAAAAAAAACAATAAATAATTTCAATACAATTCATTCATCACTTAAATGCAGCGTCATTGCAGGCGAGTGTTTTAGGGCGGATCAATGCTTTTGTTTGGAGTTATTACATGTAAATGTAAACCCACTCAGCTCCAGCCTTACCAGCGTGCTTTCCCTCTTACAGGATGGGATGAAGATGTGCATGTTTATGCAGGACGCTCTGACCAGACTACAGAGGTAAGCCTTCTTTAACGGCCCTCGGGGCCCTGTCCATGGCGTCGTTAACGTGTGTGACGGTGTGCTGACTTCCCTCAACGCAGGCTTCCTCTGGTGTCTGTGGCGCTGGTGGAGGGCAGAGCACTGGGAGGAGGCTCAGAGCTCAGTACTGCCTGCGACTTCAGGTGAGGAAGAAACCTGTTTTATCTGTGTGTCTTGACAATCCCGTCCCACACAACCACACGGGTTTGTGGCCTGGTTTCGAACGTTGGTGTTTAAGGTGGCCATTGTCACTTCTGTCATTCTATTTAGTTATTTGAAATAAAAAAAAGAGGCAGATGCACAAGTATAAGACGTTGTACGTCCTCCACACACATTCTCTAGCGCCCTTACTTTGACCCTCCTCTCTTCCCCTTCCGCCCCTCCCCTCCTCAGACTGATGACCCCTGACAGCGTGATCCAGTTCGTCCACAAGCACATGGGCCTGGTGCCGGGCTGGGGCGGGGCCGCCCGGCTGGTCCGCCTGGTGGGGGACCGCCACGCCCTGCGGCTGCTGGGCGGGGCCCTCAAGGTGGACCCCGAGCTGGGGCTGCGGATCGGGCTGGCGGACGGCGTGCTGGAGGAGGGGGCCCCCCAGGACGGGGACGAAGGGGCGGCCCTCCGGCAGGCGGAGGAGTGGCTGAGCCGCTACACCAAGGGGCCCGCCGAGGTGATCCGGGCCGCCAAGAGGGTGGTGTCGTCGGGGAGGGAGCTGCCCCTGACGGAGGCCCTCCGGGCGGAGAAGGAGGTGTTTGGGACTGTGTGGGGCGGGGAGGCGAACCTGAGGGCCTTGGCCGGCAAGACGAAGCACAAGTGAATCTGCGGCGGGGGACCGAAGACCACCACCTCCTCCTGCACCACCTCCTGTACCACCACGCCCACCTCCTCCAATCAGCTCCTCTCAGACCTCGGTTGAGTTCCTGATTAAAAAGCGACAGAAGTTTAGCTGGGGACAATGACGTCCTAACATGGAGAACGACCCAAAGCTCTGTTCTGACCTGAATGGTGATTCCGCACGGATATAATGAGCGACAGGTGATATGTTTTGAAAAAGACGTATGAAACAATGACGTCTCAATGAAAACTCTGTTATTGTGAAATTCCTTTGCCGTTCACAAATGTCAGTGCCTCACTTTATTTTTGTTTGTGTCCCACATCTGTTTAGTTTGAAATCTATGTACGATTTATTTTGACAGCTGAATAAAACCCACAAATCAATGTTTTTGTCTGCAGTCCACCAGCCATTCAAGTCTCAACAAAATGTCCCCTTTTGTGACAGACTACCGGCTCAAGTTGTAGAGATGTGTTGCTTCATCTTTGCTATGCAGTCTAACCACGTCCACATGTAGGACCTGCTTTCTGGGTCAGGACTGCCAGACCACCTGCCAAGAGCTTCAAACGAAGCTTGCTCAACTGCTTTCTCTGGTGATCAACAGACCTCTGGAATGGGATTATATTAATGGTTAGAATTAGCAGTTATTAGCATATAAGTGAAGGTCAGACTGCAGGCATCCTGTGGCACCCTGGTATATAATGACAGGACGGGCCCAAAGCTTTGGCATCTGTCCTGTTTAAGAGTAAAAATGCACCTCAGCCAAAATTCATGAGCCGTCACGTCTAATGGTGTTGTACTTTATTAAAAAGGATGTACCCTTTTTTACCTTCCTCTTAAATGTGAGGTGAGGCATCTGATCCCCCCTGAATATTGGACCCAAGGGCTAGAAGACATTTAACTTTTAAAGGGGAAATATTATGCCACCAGCTGTCGGTGTGATTAGCCTTACAAGCCATTTTGAAAATCTGCCCCATATGACATCACTAGTGGGCGTGTCCACCTAGATCTGTGCTGGATAGATCAGTCTACCAGCCTACCCCGTGGACTGAATTAAACGTTGCTCATCTAGCCAGCACAGATCTAGGTGGACACGCCCACTAGATCTGTCATACCATGTCATATGGCGCAGATTTTTGAAACGGCTTGTAAGGCTAATCACACTCACACCTGGTGGTATAATGTCCCCTTTAAGATTGTTAGGTCATAAATCGAATAGATTTTTGGCAGTTATTTTCTCCATCATAATACCTTTTTTAATCAGGGCCCCAGTTGTCTATTTCTCATGTTCTCTGTTAAGGTGTGTGTGTGTATGTGTGTGTGTATGTTCAAATGTAATAGTTCTTTCATTGATTTTTACTCTAAAGCTACTATCAGTAACATCACCCAAAGAACCAAAACACGACGCGCTGGCTTTTGATTTTAACCTCTTTTATTCAAAAAAGGCATCTTTCATTCTCACACACCAGCTCATTACAATTAATGGAAGAAACCTTGACTGAATATCAAAAACGAAAAAATAAGACCCTTTGCCTTTTGGTGATCTAAGACGCTACGCTCCGCGCCTCTCGCGGCAGCCTCCATCGTTCATGTAATAAATACACTCCGTCGAGCGCGGGGAAACCTTGACTCGGGTCTTCTGGTCCGTTCTGTACGTTTGCCTTCTCTTTGCCACTGCTGTTAAGGCCAATGCACATCTCTCTCTCTCTCCCCCCCTCTCTTGCACCTTACGTTACACAAAGCCTGCTCACACAGGTTGGATATGTTGTCATTTTTTGTATATATCTTACTTTTTTGCGTGTGAAACATGAACGATATTTTTTACCATAAAAAGCTGAGTTTATTGTAGGTAGCAATCGAATGGCGCGGAGAAGCATCGTATTAGTAATCCTATTCAGAAATATCAGTTTACAGTGCGTTTGGTTGTGACTTAAAACAAAACTAACCCTAAAAGGAATGGGCCGAGAAAGTAAAAACGGACAGCATGACAGCATCTGGCTAACATTGATTTTTAAGTGTAACGATCCTCTGCAAAAAAAGTAATCAAATCACCCATTCAAATACACTGATACACACACGCACGCACACGCGCACATTCAGGCTCCTGAGAAATAGCAGTATCTTCCACACCTTGAGAAGAATGCACTAAATCCTCCAGGGCATAACTGGCAGGGCGAAAGATCACCGTAGAAAGAGAGGAAGCACTCTCGTGTTTCACAAATCCATCAATCCAGAGCTGACAGACAGAACACAAGGGATTTCCCACCGAATGGCTCTGATGGTGCTATGTGCAGTGCTTGGGGCCGCCAGCAGGGGGCAGCCAGGAGCACAGGATGCCTTTAAGAAGTGGGGGTGGGTGGGGTTGGTTTGAGGGTTGCTAGAGGTGGTGTTCAGTGCTTTTGGCTAACATTCATCTGCCCCATTGGAAAGCAAAAAAGGGGATTCGAATTTAAAAGAAGGCATGCGCAATCGAAAGACTACTGTGGGTGGGTTTCGCAAACGGGGAAGCAAAGTGGAAATCAGGGGGCAATTACAGGAGAGGAAATAGTCAAAGGAAAGATATAATCATCGTAGCCATTTGAAATCAACTGAAATGGCGAAAGAATGTGCACACATTAAACACGTATTCCCTGTTCCAATTCGCTTCGACACCGGGTCAGACTTTTTGCGAACGTCACAGAAAGCCTTTGGTGTCAAGCGCGTCAAATTCACTTCAGTTTGGTGGGTTTGTGACGTGGTGATTGGGCAGGCTACTCATGGGGACTTTGTACACATTTTGGTGGCCTGGTGTGACGCACGCGGCATGCTTGACCGTTCTAATCGAGATCTAATCTAGGCTAATCAATAAATTAATCAGGGATGGACGCAAACAATAAAATATCGCCATCTGCCAAGGCTTCGGTTGGGTTGGACTACAAAAGACGAACTAAAACAAGAAGAACACTGCCAGGTTTTTAAGAGAATTTCTCCTTTGATAATCACAAACGGGACATATTTAAACTCGTGAAATACAATCAAGACGATTAACCGACTGCATTTAGTTTTGGGACCGTTTTTTCCAAAAAGCATTTCCAACCTCCTCCTTTTTCTTCTCTTAATGACAAGAATCTGCTTTTCTTTGGAGAAACCCTAAACGCCCCACCCCCCCCCCCCCCGTTCCTGAGGCCATAACCAAGTGTGGAGATGTTTGGTCGAGGAGTAGGGACGCAGCAGAAGAGCCCAGATATCTCGTGGCTACTGCGGCTTACCTCCCCATTCCGGTTCCTCCCTAACCAACACTGCAGGCCTCGAGGCAGACTGAGCAGTGCAATAAACCCTGCTTCGAGCATCATTAATCTCTCTCTCTCTCTCCCTCTCTCCCCCTAGTCGTCCGCACGATCAAGTACAAAAAAAACAAAACAAATGCCAGTCACGAAAGGTCATCGTCGGTCGGGTTTAAAAGGTCAAAGTTTGTGATGTTGAAACAAACGACGCGGGGATTGAGGTTCTCAGACTGGTCTGATCTCATCTCCAACGCTTCACACCTTCCAATTCTACCCCTCCCGAAAGAAAAAAAGACATTTGGGCTAATCAGGGTGTTGTTTTGGGTTTGGGCTTGGGGGGGGGTGAATGCGATTTCCCGTTTCCATGACGATAGTAAAAATTATTTGACATTCGTCCCGTCCCTGGATAAAAACTCGTTGAGGGTCTGGGTGGGATGGGGGATCTTTCGCCGTGTCCTTAATGACCCTTACGGGCTCTTTCATTACCGCTCACTTGTTGTTAAACGTTTCACATTTTTTTAGATTTTTTATTTGATTTTCTTGTCCGATTTCTTTCTGCCTCCATTCTCAAACATCCCTCTCTCTCTCTCTCTCCCTCCCTCCCTTCCTCCCTCTCTCTCTCCTCCTCTCGTCTCCCGCTGTGGCTCAGTTGGTGTGGGGTGGCTGGGTTCGTTCTATAAAGACTTCTTGGTCATCTTCTTGCCCTTCTTGAGGAGAAGCTTGTTCTTGATGAAGCCGCGCTTTCTCTTGGCCGTCTGGGGGAGGCGTCAGAAGGAGTAACAGAGTGAATAACGGACATGAACGTCACAACATCAACTGCTTTATCAAGGCTACATCCTCAATGTCATCCTTAATAAAAATATAACACAAATTCAAATTAAACATACTTAAAATTAAAGCGGTCTGCGTCTGTCCTACCGAAACATGACCCCTTTATCATTTAAATCATCTCTGATGACATAATCCCGCCGATGACCAGTGCCAGGTAACCGTGGTTACCTACGACGTACCTTTTTGGAGGTGTACTTCTGCCGGGAGGTGTCGGTGGAGCGGAGCTGGTGCTCGGCGGGGTCGCGGTTCTCCTGCTTCTTCACCTTGTAGATCCTGACCAGCCAGTGCTCCGAGGTGAACGCCTCCTCCAGGTGCTTCAGCTTGATGTCCTTGTTGCCGATCTCCGCGTTGCGGGTGCGGTCGAAGCCCGGCGGCGTGCGGAAGTCCAGCTGAGGGAGAGAGAGGGAGAGGGAGAGTCAGAGAGAGAGAAACAGACAGAGAAAAAAGTTAAACTTTCAGGAAGAAAGCTGCCGACGTCATGCGTCTTTTTAGCAACCGACGAATCACAAGCGGAACATTGACACTTCTTCACCAAGGAAACTCAAAACTGTCAAAACAAGAAACAATGGCGGACAAATCACTCGGGAAAGTGCCGGTGCAGCGATTCGTTTTAATTACAGAACATGTCGAGATCTACGACATGTCTAATGGGCTCTAGCCTGGCTTCGTAGTAGGCTAGGCGAGTAACGTGGGGTCTAGAATGGGTTCGTTGCTAGGCAATAGAAAAAACGCTCTCGGCGCTTTTAAGACAAAAAACGCTGCCAGCTTTTTTATTTGTTGAAAAACGGTCGGCTCAACTTTTCCCTGTTACAAAAAACGCTAGATGTGAACATGGCCTAAGATGATTTGCATACGCCACAAAAGACTTGTCTATACGGTTGTAAACACGTTGAGTTTCCCATTGAGCATTCAACGACTTCAGACTTCGCAACTCTGCCTATTTTCAACCTGTCAATTGTGGAGGGCGCCTTTTGTGGACGTGACGGCAACAATCCCCTGTGTTCTCTGGGGAAGCACTGAAACATGAACACAAGTACCTGCATCTCCCCGAAGCGGTAGTACGACATCTTGTACATGAGGCAGTTGAGCAGAGTGGGGGAGCCTGCCTTGTCCACCCGGAACTCTCCCTGGGGGGTGAAGTAGTCGCTCTCCTGGAGGGGGGAGGGAGAGGGGAAGGGGTAAGGAGGGAGAGAGAGGGAGGGAGGGAGAGGGAGAAAGGGAGGGAGAGAGAGGGAGAAAGGGAGGGACGGAGGGAGAGGGGGATGGCATGGAGGGAGAGAGGGGAGGGAGGGAGAGGGGGATGGGATGGAGGGAGAGAGGGGAGGGAGGGAAGGAGGGAGAGGGGGTGGGGAGGGAGAGGGAGAGAGACGGAGGGAGAGGGGGAGGGAGGGAGAGGAGGGAGACAAGTCCGGGGTTAACTCGTCAGTTGTGTTGCATTCACCTTTTACTTCGGTTCTTGCTGTGAATCATGGCGTCGTCGTCTTAGATTGAAACAAGATATTGGATTGGCTCACGCTATACGCTGCATAGAGACAAACATTCCCATCGTGAAAATCAAACAATTCGATGGATTAATTCATCGTTAGATTCATCGCACACTCGGTTGCGTAGTCTAATTTAACTTACAAACTGTTTGAAATCGGATCAAGGAATGACCTGTATCCTTTCCTTCGGAAATGTCAAAAGTACTTGTACGATCTTTGTGCTCGTACGATCTTTGTGCTCGTTCGATCTATGTACTTGTACGATCTTTGTGCTCGTACGATCTTTGTGCTCGTACGATCTCAGTGCTCGTACGATCTTTCTATTGCAGAGCGTTTTGTCCAGGGGGGGGGGGTTACGATGAGTGTTACGGGAAGGACGTCGTTGGCCCTGCCGGCGTGTCTCCCTCACCCTGATGTCCTTGGGGTGCTCGCCCTCGGCGATCCGCACCATCCACAGGAACTTGTTGATGTCGTCGCCCGAGTAGCCGATCACGCCCCCGAAGATGATGAGCACATAGTCCACGTCCAGCGACCGCATGATCTCATAGGCTGCGCTCTCGTTGGAAGACATCGCCTTGCCCACCTGGGGGGGGGGGGGGGGGGGTCGCAAACAGGAAGAGAAAATCAGAAACACGACACTGATTGGACTAGAGAACTGTCCATGGGTGCCAGCGTGATTGTATCAAAACGTGGCAAGTCAAATACATTTGAAGGTGATAGGTTTCTCGTTCGGCTCAAGTCAACATTTAAAATCATGACGTTCACTTCATGAATAAATCAGTGATTATAACTCTGATTCAACGTCAGTGATGTCTAACCCCCCTCCGCACGACTGGGCAGTGGCACGCAGGCGTCTCGTAGCTTAGCATCGAGCCGCGAGGAGACCCACACTATAATCACCCAGCGCTGCTGCACTGAGCCTCTCTGACGCATCGAAAGATGCATTCTCCCTACGGTTGGACGATACATCACCCTATCATTCACACACAAGGAAATAACTGTACTTACAGCCAGTACTTACACTATACAGCCAGCCCCCGTCCCCATATCACTACAACCCTGTGTCCCCCCGGAGACTGTGCACCCCTTGGTTGCTTGGATTACCAACCCTTTACTATCATGGACGAGGTGTGGATAGGCGAGGTGGAGTAGTACAGAGAGTTGTGCGAATCGAGACATCGTTTATACAATGAGTTTAAAGGAAGTCGGCCAAAGAAAACATTGGCCTGTTCGATGACTATGAATACAATAAACCGTATCCACAATCCAGCAGTTCAAGCTCAGCGTGGCTTCCTGTTTAGCGAGAGCTATAGCACGGCTGTAGTAGCACAGGGTGTCCACTGGGTGGACACCAAACCAGGAACAGAAGCCAAGGGAATTCACAGTTAACAAAGAAAATGAAGATATAATTAAGTCTAAACCGCCGGGAACTTAAGAAAAATAAGAGGGGGGCCTTGGGCAATGATTGCGATGAATGTGAGCACAAATATGCTTGTCTTAGTGATTCCGTGTGTATTTTAACGACTGCACACTTTGCTAATATTTCGGAGGCCTCATTCATGAATTCTGCCGTCCTTGGCGCCAACTTCTTAAGCCCCTTAGAAGATTAAATTAAGCCCTCGTTGGTTTGAAGTCGTATTAAGTCGTTTCCACGGTAAAAGAAAGGGAACCCCTGAAACAAAGACTTCCTCGTCCAATACCAACATACACTCCACTCAGACTCCCAATCTGCCTGCAGGCATCCTCGAGCGTCCAAGGTGTCTCAACTTCCCATGCTTAATTAATGAGTCAATAACGAGCTGCTCGTTAATGACATGCGTGTTAAATAAATAACCGCCAAAACCTGCCACCTGCTTGGGATAAAGGCCTCGGTTAGAGGACTTAATCCTGATAGCTAAGAGCCATCAGACTACACAGAACCTCGGACAAGGGTAGTGGCCTATCACGACTCTTTCTCTCCCTCCCTCTCTCTCCCCCCTCCAACCCACCCCCACACACACACTAGTTACGCAATGTTCATATCTACCTCTGGCTCCTTTTTTATATGCAATTTCAATGCTGTGCAATATTGCTCACTTTATTGACTTATTTGGTGACTTTTACCGTTTGTCCATTATGTTGTTTGTCTATTGTATGGTTTTGTTGACTGACTTGGTGAGTCGCTGGATACCTGAATTTCCCCAAGGGAATGCATAAAGTATCTATCTATCTATTTATCTATCGAAAGTCCTCAATTTAATATCATCGTCCTCTTCATAACTTCATAACGTCCTTGTCTGTGCTCTACTGCAGCCTGGACATACCCATGGCTGTCCGATCCCTGACCGCAGCCCCCGGCTGGGGGGTAGTGCCATGGGGCTACAGCCTCAGCAGCACCGTGAAGGCCTCCGCAGACACGCTCCACAACCACGTTCAGGCCAAGCCTTGTTTTGACGCCCGAGGCTCTGCACTGACCGAACAGGTGCTAAGAAACTAAACCAACCGACACGGAGAACCAATAGAGACATAACAGACTGACGATTCTACGGGATTCTTGGATTTTCCCCTTCACTATCCCTTCTTCCCCCTGTGGAATGGCTCAGACCGAATGAATCAAACACAGATTGGTTTAGATTAAAGGGATTTGAATACAAATCGAAACCAAAAGAGATCTCTAAACCAGCCCTGGTTACTGCTGCAGGCGGAGCGAAGGAAGGGGTTGTGCGTGAATCGAGGCCCTGAAACCCCCCCAAACACACGTTCTGAGATTCAGGGTGAGGCGTCACCAGCTGGAGTGCCTCAAGGTATTATGAAAAATGGATTCTACCAATTCTACTGTTGAGGCCGTTGTGAATAAACCAGATACAACGGCTATAAACAACAACAGAGGGAGCAAGAGATGGCAAAAGAGAGAGCAACAGCGAGCAACGTACCACACACTCCAGCAATCACTGGTGGAGGTGAAAGCAGCCCATCAACGGCACGAGGAAAGAACCTTCAGACTGAACGATGAGGTGAAACCGAATGGAATTTCAGTCGGATTATCAGGATGGGCAGACCCCAGGGCCTCTAGCCTCTGGCCCGCAGACGGAAGCAGAATGTGAACACGCATTTCCAGACACACTTGTCCAAAGTGACTTACAACCATTCATACACACATCCACACGCCGACGGTGATGCAAGGCCAACCATGCAAGGCCACAGCCAGCTCGTCTGGAGCAGTTAGGGACAGTCAGGGACACACCGACACTCAGCGAGGAGGAGCCGGGGATCGAACTAGCAACCTTGCAGTTACAAGTCAGCCCGCTCTACCTCCTGAGCTGCTGCCGCCACCCTGTGGCAGGGGCGGTCTCAAGGGGCCGGGGGGGGGGTCTCAAGGGGCCGGGGGGGGGGGTCTCAAGGGGCCGAGGGGGGTCTCAAGGGGCCTCACCAGCGCTATGTGACTGTTGTTCCACGTGTTGTTGTCCACCAGTGTCGTCCGATTGGCCATTCCCGCTATCTGGTATCCGTAGTCCCACCAGGACATGACTCGCACGTGCTCGTCCGTGTTCTGCCTCAGCCAATAGTACGCCTCCCTGAAGTCGTCCAGGATGTTCCGTGAGCTTGGGAGGGAGGGGGGGGGGGGTGTTCCAGAGAAGAGAAGGAAATTAATTGAGTGCAAACTGTGAAATGTTCATTGGCGAGTTCAAAGCAGATTGCAGGTTGAACACATCAAATGGGACTGGGGGGGATACCACATCGATCTCCTTCAGAAATGTGAATCAATTTGGATAATGTGTGCTATCCCAGAGAGGGTGGTGCCCCTGAAGTTCAACAATAATAAAGATCTGTTTCCCTTCAGTGTGTGTGTGCGTGCGTCAGATTATGGAGATGTGTGCGTGTCATTATGGAGATGTGCATGCAGGACAGGTTTCGTGTGCGTGAGTGTATGGAGATGTGTGTTTATGTGAGGGCTCTGTTCATGAAGGTGTGTGTGTGTGTGTGTGTGGCTGCGATGGTGAAGATGCGTTTGTGGGCTGCGATCATAAAAGTGTGTGTGTTGGTGTGAACAGGAGCAAGCACGTGTGTGGGCGAGAATGCAGATGTGCATGTGGCTTTGTGTGTGTGCGTGCGTGCATGTGCGTAAGTGTACGTGTATGGGCGAGCAAATACGAACATTTGCGTGTATGGGCCAGTATGCAGAGGGCGCTTGTGTGTACGCACGTGGCGAGTGCGTACGCGAGTGTGTCCTTACCCGTCGTGGTTGTACGAGGCCAGCACCACGCTGGGGCTGGAGTAGGCGTTGCTGGTCACCCAGGTGCAGTGCACCGCAAACATCATCAGCAGCATCAGCATCAGCATGGTGACGATGGACTTGATGTTGGGGCCCAGGCCCTCCTCCGCCTTCTCCTGCTCCGACACGTGCTTCCGCACTTTGCCCGCCTGCAAGAGGAGGAACGGGAAGCGGGGCTTGAGAAATAATGAGACTTGAGGGGCTGGAGACTCACATACTCAGACTTGAGGGGCTTGAGACTTGCATATATTCCGCACTGAGGCGGCACCAAAATGCCGCCTAATGAGACCGAATGGGTCGCATTAGTGGTCTTTTATCGTGTTAGCGCGATTCATCCCGTTTACACGATTTATCTTGTTAGCATCTACGATGACTTGAGTCCTTGGGGGAGGGGAATGAGTTAACGAGACCATGTAAACCCACACCTGGTGTAAACACACACTTTGGGTTTACACCAGGCTTTAGGCTCCATTCGTCTCCAAGAGGACGGACGAGGAGCAGATGTAAAGTGGACGGTTGCTAGGGGACAATAGACGCCTGTGGTTTTGGATACACCGCTGTGTATCTGAAGTGGGAGGTTTGACTTTCTTAAGGTGCGTTCACACCAAACACGAAGGGGCGACATGACTCCATACAAAGTCAACGTAGAGACGCAAAACGGGCACATTTTTCTCTTTTTTCCCATGCCAGAGTGGAAAGATATGCCGTCCAACCGGCCTCTTACTTACAAATCACCTTGATTTAAGCTTATGGCACACACAGTGTAGTCCATCACAACTTCACCGATCAATGAATGGAATGGCTCAGACCGAATGAATCAAACACAGATTAGTTTAGACGAATTACACGCTCTGAGATTCAGGGTGAAGTGTCATTAACTGGACTGCCTCAAGGTATTTTGAAAAATGGATTCTACCCACACACGGTCACAAAGCCATCTGCTAAACACAATAAACATGGAGGAACATCGATTGACCGCTTAGTCTATAGTAATAGAATTGAGCCCAATGAAGCCCAGGGAGATTGGCACGCAGGGTGTATTCCAAAATCAGGACTGACTGATAGCACAAAGAGTCAGTGGGGCCACTGGTGCCGACTCCTCATTGGCCTTTGCTTTGACCAATCACCTCGTTGCTACGCAAAAAATATCAAACAAGTTTGAAACTATTCGGGACGTGGCAGAGTGCATCGGTAAGACTGTGATGCAATCGTCAGGGCTGGTTCACCCTGTCACACTGTATGACAGCGTCGGAGCCCGCAGCCTTTTGATCTTGTTCTTAAGATAGCAAAAAAACGTCTGTGATGCAAATCCGTAAATCCAAAAACAAAATAAAAAAGCAAGAAAGTAAAAATTAAAGCTTTAGAAACCGAACCCAAGTTAACCCCCAAAATGCACAGACTGGCACTGACAAACGCACACAGACGTCTTCCTTCAGGATCACAGCCCACACACCTTTATGATCGCAGCCCCCGCCCCCCCACTCACACCAGGCGCCCCCCCCCCCCTGACCTTGTCGTAGAGGTTCCCAGAGTTCCTGCGGTCGTCCTCGTCGCTGCTGTCCTCCACGGGGGGGCTCTCGCGCTTCATGTCGTCGCCCAGGTAGTGCTCGAAGACACTGGAGAAGGCCACCGCCGAGAGCATGCACACCACGGGGGTCAGGGTCAGCATGAGACGCACCATCACGCCCGCAAAGTACACCGCGCTGATGGCGTACAGGGCCACTGAGAGGAGGAGAGAAGAGAGGGAGAGGGAAGGAGAAAGAGAGAGAGAGACAGAGACAGAGACAGAGACAGAGAGAGAGAGAAAGTAAGTAGACCTTATATAGGAAGATTCACTTTCCTGACAGAAAATTGCTTTACAAATGAACTTATTATCATGATTAGTGTTGTTATTATAATTATACAAAAGAGAGAATTATCTTTGAGGCCAGGGTGCGGTTAAATCCGTAAGTGTAACATCTGATTGCTGATTGTTTCAACATCATTCCGTCAGGCAAAAACTCAGTTGCTTAGTGATCAAGCATTAGGAAACAACAAATGAAAAAAAGTTGTTCCATTGTCGGTTGTTATATTTCAGTAAATTGCTGATCATTAAGAATAAATTGCATCAAGCATGATCATAAATATGATCTGAGATCAATAAGGACAATCCCAGTCTGCGGGTACAAATCATCGTAACTACCTTCACTTAGACAACCATTACTAACATCAGTTGTTAAAATATCTTTTTTGTGCCGATTCCGACAGAAAGCTTGCCATGAATGTAACCATAGCACTATAGCACTTTGATATTTGTGATCAAAGTTCCCTCCTTGTCATTTTGGAAAGTACTTGCAGGGCGATTCACTTTTCCTCTGTCCATAAACTCGTACCGACAGACTCGTATTGATTCCAAAAGACTTGAGTGCTAGACCGCCATTTTTCCGACTGAATGCTCTTCGGCAGAATTGACACAAGAAAGCTTTTTGTCTAATTACATGGGTAACAGATGTTTTAGTGATGCCAGAAGAAACAGTTATGATGGTTTGACCACAGACCAATTCAATTGTATCTGTTTAGCCCCTAATGACAGATGACAGAATAGTCCATTAACATCCCCACAACATATTTGTTCAGCTCGACTGAAAGTAAATGTATGCGTTCGATTTTGTACACAATCTTAAATAATGAACTGATCCACAATATAAAGTAATGAACTGATGGCACGCCGTCCACCAGTAAAGGACAAATGGGGACAGCATTATGCCGACTTTGTTTCTTTGTTCTGTGTAAAAAAAAGCAAAACCAGATAATTCCGGCTCGTCTGTACGGCAATGATGTGGGACCTCTGTGTAAAAGGGGCCGGGACAGAGCAAAGTGGAGGCAGGGAGAGTGTCTCGAACACAATGGGGCCGAAACACGAGGCTCAAAATGACTTTGCTCTGAAAATGCTCCTGCATAAATGGGACACACACACACACACACACACACACACACACACACACACACACACACACACACACACACACACACACACACACACACACACACACACACACACACACACACACACACACACACACACACGGAACGGAACAGAGTGAATTTATTCGGCGGTGAAGAAGAGAGACAGACGGCCCGAGAGGCATGCTGCTGCAGTTATAAGTCAGAGCAGAAGACAGCGAGAGGAAGAGCATACAAAGAGAAGGAAAGATCAAGAGTCTGTACTGGATAGCAGACTGTGCACACACACGCATACAAATGCTAACACACACACACCAGCTGGTTATTGGCCCAGAGTGTGTGGACATTAAAGGTAAGAAGTATGAGAAACACTGGGTCCCGGTTGGAGGTCTTCAGGGGTCTAACCGAACCCTAGGATCAGAGACCCCACCCGGGACACGAACGTGTGAGGGTCCATGTTCGTGTGTTAATTTATAAGCAGCGCTGATTACGGGAGAAACGCATGGAGGTCGTGGGTAACATGCGTGATGATTAGACCATTAGGATCAGATTACACGGTAAACATGGATGTTAATTGTGTTACGTGTGGTGGACCGTTACGGTTCAACTCATAAGACACGCAACACATCGTTCAAGGCAGAACCGCAGCCAAGTTAGGTCTTACCCTTATTTTGATCTGGTTTTATTAGGTCACTATGTATCCGACATGATAGACATTTTTAGCAGCAGAACTGGATTTTTAGTACCGTTTTAATTGTGGGGTTTGAGGGGTCCATAAAATAGCTTGCCTGTCCTGGCCGGGGTCTCACTTCTCAGTCGTGCATGGTCAGTAATACCTCAGAAACAATCTGGTCTGTATAACGATCTATCTATTTCATCGCCATCTATAACTCTTTATCTCTATCTGTTTTTTTTTCGGATCTCGGAACAGATTCCACGGAACAGATTCAGGGTTCTGGTCCGTCATCATGTGAAGACCTTTTGGTCCTGGCTGACACGTCAAGATACAAAGCGTGGAGGAACAACGCATCACGCCAACTCAGTCGCATTGCAAACAGCAGGGAAATGCATGGTGAGAAAAACAGCAAGGTCGTGGTTTGGATTAAACCGCTGATTGGTCTACACGTGGATTGGACTTTGCTGAACCTCTGATTGGTCTACACGTGGTTTGGACTTTGCTGAACCTCTGATTGGTCTACACGTGGATTGGACTTTGCTGAACCTCTTGATTGGTCTACACATTGACTTGAGTTTGCTGAGCTGTGATTGTGGATTGTTCTACACGTGGATTGGATTGATCATCATCTGAGTAGTCCACACATGGAGTGGAGTTCGCTGATTTGTCTTAACACGGATTGGAGTTCCCTGCACCGCTGATTCCAGATCAGTTTGTTCAGCTCCCTTTCTCCCAGGACATAAGGGGGAGGTCTTGAATACAATGCAGGAGTCCAGGGTTTAGTAACCTCTTCAGAAAGATCTCAGATCAATTTTGAATTATACGTTATTCATATTGTATATCGGACTGCACTTATTGAACATAGACATGAATACCGGATTGTTCTCATGGTCATTTCAGACCATCTTTTTACATTCTTATACCCGAGTTCGTTAATTATTGATAATCAGCAAGCCACGGATCCTAACTGACAAATAACCGACCACATACAGTACATACCTCAATAATCAATATAGATTTTTAATTGAACAAACACACTTGATAATGTTCAATAGTGGGCAAATTCTCCATGGTCATCTATTGCAAAAGGCTTTTCAATATCAATTCAAAACCAAACCCTATGAGGCCTCTATGGGGAGCGAAGGACTCAATGCAAGCGTTTCAGCAGGACTCAATGCTGCTTTGTTGCACTGGTGTGCAACACAACACTGCAACCACAGAGATAGGTCCACATCTGGGGAAGCAGGTTATTGCAATGGCAGGGTTCTGATTGCCTCAGACACTAGCACCAGGTCACATGGCACCAATACAAGCAAATCAGAAACACCAATCACCAAAACACCCATCTGCAAATTACCCCTGTAGTCTCTGTAGATCTTAGCGCCGGGGTCGATCTTTAAGAAAACATCCCCTTGCACTCCTTCATAAAGGATCACAGCGCCGTGGCAACGCCGTGTTGTGTAATTAGCAGGGTTACCTTACTCCGGGGTGGCTTTGATACTTAATGTGTGCCGTGGGCGAAGCAGTTAAGCGCGCAGACTGGCTTCATCTTGTTGCCGTAGAGGCGGAGAAGCCCTTTTCTGGCTGGTCCCTTTGATTCCCTTTGATCCTCCATCCGTCAGCCATTATCACAAGCTCATTACCGCCGTGCTGTCCCTCGTCGGAGAGGCTCTCAGAAGCCACCGCCGCCACCGCCGCCACACGAACCCCGGGCCGCGGCCATTAGTGGCGGTGAGCCATTCGTCACGGTAAACATCCTTACCCTGTATCTAAAGCTGCCCGGGCCCTGCCGTGGCTCAACACGGAGTTAAGGAGCCTGGGTAGCAGAAGGTGAGCACTAATCATTTGTGCGTTCGGGAGCAGGGCAGCTAGGCGCTCGCTGTGTGCGACAATTGTGCGAACGCTAAATCCACTTCTGCCTAGTGCTGCTGGCAAAGGAGAGAGGGGACAATTTATGCTTTTCCGAAATGTAAACAAATATGTAAGATAAAATTGCTTCATGGTTAAATAGTCAAATATAAGAGGATGAATTGCGGCACTGTGCATTATTCATCATGTCGTTAGGAAGAGTTAGTGCGGTTGCTAAGAGAAAGTGCGGCTCACGGCCAGTGAATTCCCAATGTGAAGTGAAGTTGTTGCTAAGCTACATGCGGTCACAGGGGGCTTGCTGTCTGCCGATTGGTTGTTGCAGTCACCTGCTGAGATCGACATTCGCCCGGCAAACCAAATGAAAACACACCTGGGTAAATAACCATTAGAGGAGGACATAACGGAATTGAAAGTCAGTGGGGTTAGCGGGTCGCCATAGGACGCTCTCAGCATTCCCATAATAAATATCAAACTTCTGCCATTTGTTTGAGCCGGCCGAGGAAAGGGTCGGACGGATCGGAGGGCTCACCGAAGACGCGCTCGTCGTTGATGTTCTTGATGCAGAACCAGAGGCCGGCGGGGAAGGTGCAGACCAGGATGTGGAGGTCGAAGAAGAAGGAGACCCAGGTGGTGGGCTGGTGCTCCGACACCGACGCGATGATGGGGATGTGGATCTTGGCGTAGCTGGAGAGGGGAGGCGGGTTCAGAAATGACAAAGGAAGGGATGAACATCTACCGTGTGGCAAGTCATGCAACATTATTCCTAAAACGAATCCCCTTTCTGCTCTCTTCCTCAAAGCAAAACAGGCCTTAATAAAACCACCACAGCACAAACAACGGATAGCCTTTAAAGCTTCCTAGCGGCGCTGCTGAGGCTGCACTGTTCGGTTTGTGCGACGAGCGAGGACTGAGGAGCGCCAGCGCCGAAGGAGCCTTATCTGTGTAGCCGACTCTGCTGGCCGTGGTGGATGGGCAGAGTGGACCCCAGCCTCGGCGCTGGCAACAAGCCAGCAACCATCCAGCAACCATCCAGCAAACAGCCAGCCAGCAGCCCCGCAGGCTAAATCCTCTGCATATACATTTGGTATACACCTGGCAGATTAGAAACCGCAGACTAAACACGAAGTGGGCCATGCGTGTCGCCCGTTATCTAAGGTGGCAGGTTACAAAGAGATAGCGCTTGAGTGATGCTTTATTAGAACACGCGCTGCCGTGCGTTACAGGAGCCCTCCAGAGCAGTGGTTCTCAAATGGGGGTACGCGTACGTACCCTAGGGGTACTTTGGAGTACTGCAGGGGTAGAAATATAAATAATAGCATACGAGAATTTGTTGTTCAGCCTGAGCACGTTTCGAGTCTGAAAGCCAGACAACGGAAAAATCCAGAAAATGGGAGCCCGTGTATCGTCCCTCGTATCGCACGAAGAAGGGCGACATCTATCGGCGTAGCCACATTTTGTCCGACCCCTGCCGACGAGGCAGGAACGCGCTTCATGTCGTTCTCGCTCCTCAACCAGCCGGTGCTTGTGCATAATTAGGAGAAGCGCGGCGTCTCAAGGCGGCGTTCCTCCCTCCCCTGTCGCAGTTCGTCTCTCCACCCGCTGCTCCGCCCGCTGTTAAGTGGTCCATGCGTGTGTTGACTTACCCGGTGTCCCACAGGGAGTAGAATCGCCCGCTCCAGGGAGCAATGTAGCCTGGGGGTTCACAGGAGAGAAACACACACACACACACACACACACACACACACACACACGCTTAGCATATGGACGCTATCAGGAGGAGAGCAACACACAAACATGAAATAGGAATAGAAAATACACCAACCAAAAGGTAGCAGCAACAGACTGTACCTTTATGAAACCTACATTTGTACACACACAAAGCCACGTATCGTGTAGTTGTCTTTTCGTTACGCACTGGTGGAACATAAAGTTGCCTTGAAGCATTTTAAATGCGTGTGTGGATGATGAAAAGTGTGTGCAATGTGCCAAACGCCGATACCCAGAGCGAGACACAGAGCGAACAAAAGAGAGACACAGAGAGACACAGAGAGACACAGAGAGACACAGAGACACAGAGACACACAGACACACACACAGACAGACAGACAGACAGACAGACAGACAGACAGACAGACAGACAGACAGACAGACAGACAGACAGACAGACAGACAGACAGACAGACAGACAGACAGACAGACAGACAGACAGACAGAGACACAGAGACAGAGAGACAGAGAGACAGACAGAGAGACAGACAGAGAGACAGACAGACAGACAGACAGACAGACAGACAGAGCGAGACAGAGCTAGGAAGAGACAGAGACAGAGCGAGGGAGCGACAGAGATCGGCGATGAGCTCTCCCTCTACCCTGGTGTCCGCCCGAGAATGGCCCCCAGAATGATTAATGAGACGTCAGAATCTAATCAGGGGCTCCTGGAAAGCAGAGGGGCCAACAGGTAACCGGGCGACTCAATAACTGTCAGTCCGGGATTAAGGGTTTACCTCAAATCAAAGGTAGCTTTCAGCCGTTCATTCAGGAGTTTTGTTTCTTGCTCAACACCGAGAGGGTGGTAACGACCTTGGTGTTGTCAGTGGATGATCACTGAACGTGTTGTTTACAAAGCACATGATCACTGAATCAGGATGAGGGCCGTTGGATTTTTCATTGAGAGCTTTAGGCCTTTTTCGATAAATTAAATACACTTTTCTCTGCATAACTGAAAATGTTTCGAGGTAGGAAACACATCTCAGTTTGTTGCTGTGAATGGAAGCTACCGTCTTTAAGGTACTCTGATGCAAAGAACACAAACCCAGCCAGCGCTATAATAGTAACATTAATATCGATACGTAATGATCAATATTGTTATGAATAAAAGACAAAGTCATCCTGAGCTTCATTACATTTAACAGGTCTTGGCTGGTGTGTTGGACACTAGAGTATAGCAGTTACCAGAGGACAGACTCCAAGCGTCTGACTGGTGGTCTGAGTCGGTAAATAAAGGCTATCAACTCCATCTGCATCAGCAGCTCAACATGCTACAGCTCGAGATAACAGTCCAAATGGGCCCCCTGTTCCAGAGCACGATAAACCCCTGGGTTGCCCCAAATGCAGGGCATCCCTCAGCACCCCAGAACCTGGTCTTGAGGTTCTGAAGCGAAAGGCGGTCTGAGGCTTTTATCCAAAACTACCTACAACCATTCACACAACGACAGCGGAGTCAAGCACACACAGCGACAGCCAGACCGTCCCGATCAGTTAGGACGAGGCGCCTTGCCCAGGGACACCTCGCCACTCGGCTAGGTGGAGCCGGGGATCGAACTAGCAACCTTCGGGTTACCAGTCAACCCGCTCTGCCTCCTGAGCCGCTGCCACTCCGAGTGTAGGTCTGTTTGTGCGCGGCGTACCTGTGTAGGTCAGGTAGATGACGGTCATGAACACCACGCCGGCGGCCATGGACACGCCTAGGAAGAAGAGGGTCTGGAACTCCTGCTTGGTCAGCCGGTCCTTCAGGTACTGCAGGAAGGCGTAGGCCTGCAGCAGCACGAAGACCCCTGGAGGGACACGGAGCAGGCTGGTCAAACATGCTATTGCTGCGCCGGGCTAATCACCAAGTATTGTGTTCGTTATATAACAGAAGGATAACTTGTTAGTAGTGATACAAGAACGCAGGTCGAGACGTTCAGATCCACTTTAACTCTGATTTACTAGCACCAGAAGAATGTCAGAAGTTACACCTAACAGGTGCAGTAGAGCGCCCCCCTAAGGCACCGGAGTAACAATGCATACTGTAGACTACCCATCGCATGCACAACACGAAGGGATAACACATGGTATGACATCACGCAAGAAGGAAGCAATGGTAGGCAGAGGGGAACTGGGAGAGCTCTGTGGTTTTAGATTGTTGGACGTCTTACGGTCCTATCTACCAGTATGACTCATCAGTAGTGAACACGTATCATCAGTAGTGAACACGTATCTAGTGTTACAGTGTGACAGCTTAACATCTCAGTTGCTATGAGATGGTGAAGAAAGCAGAAGTGACGATGCATTTAGCTGAACATTTCACAAAAAGCAGAACGGTTTATTAAACTATTGATATCGTTGGAATGTGAATCTGTACAAATGGTGTGACCTCTAGTAGAGAACCCCCTGATTGGTTACTGACCTGCCGCCGCCATGTGTTCACTGGTCCTGATTGGCTGGAAGCCCACAAAGGGGATCTGCATGGAGAGTACCAGGCCAACGATGTAGAAAGTGCTGTAGGCTAGGAGGAGAGAAGGAGAGATGAATGCACGCACACACACACACACACCCTTCAACATCACAAATAGAAGATCCCCCAGCCCTGTATGTTGCAGGACGTCAGGCATATTAGACACATGGATGAGTCCGACTGCGATGTTTTCACGCTTCTTCGGAATCTTGCCTTGAGCGTGTTTCAAAATGTGATAGAACGGCTGTGTTTGAACACACACACACACACACACACACACACACACACACACACACACACACACACACACACACACACACACACACACACACACACACACACACACACACACACACACACACACACACACACACGACTACCTGTTGTCTTTAGACCAAGAACAGAAGCATTAAAACAATAAGCACACAATAATGCACACCCATTTATTCGGCTCGTAGCAGATGGAACAGCGGGCGGGCTCTCTCTCCATCTACACGCGACCACTTTAATTACCGCAGAACAACTCCTCCGAGGACAGGCTGAAGCACACCACAACAAATGCCAATGCTGAGGAAAAACTATAGGAGCCAGTCCTGCTTGAGAGTCAGGAAGGGATTTGCTGCTGAAAAACGGAAGCCAAAGCAATTCAAAACGTAAGGAAAAGGAAAGCCTGGGGACAAATGCCAGTATACAATGACCCTTCAGACCTGATTCAATTATCAGCTAAAGTAGGTGCCTGGCGCCCACTCACATGTGTTCTTACGTATGAGCTTGCACAATGCACATGCAGGCATGCATACATGTTCTTCAAATCCCGAAGCTGTCGCGCGGCGTGCGTGGCGAAACACTGGTGAAATCCCAGCCACTGCGTTAGGGATGGCAGTGTCAGACAGCGATATGAATGACTGCATTCCTTAAAGCTTCCACAGTCCCGTTCTAATTCCCTCATTCAGACACGCACACCACCTCTCCGCCGAGACTACCCAACCAGCCTGAAAGGAGCCGTCGGGCGCTGGGGGGGGTGGGGGGAAACAGTTGCCAGCATCTCAGTGGCAGAGGGGAACACGTTTTTCGACTAGCAGTGTTCATATCACCAGGGGAGTAGCTGAGAAAATGGATTAGCCTAGTTTATTCCTCACCCGAGCGCCCAAAACGCAGTATAAAAACGTTGCGCCTAAGACACAGAATTTAAGTTCAAACTAATATACAGAGGTCCCGTTAGCAAACAAAATCCGAGAGGCAATACCCAGGTACCTTGGGTTGGGTTTAATGGTCTCCATTAACGAGGAAGGAACCACTGATATAAAGCTACGCGTTGGGACATTAAAAGCCCATTGGTGGGCATAATGGGGTGGTGTTTGTGCAGCGGCAGAACCCTTTAACAGAGCTCTTAGGGATGTCCTCTTAATGGGCACCACTGGTGCGCGTCAAGAGCACTTTGAGTAATGGACTGGACACACACAGGCTATTTAATCCGGCCACATTATCCCAATGTTTGCGACAAATTTCGTTTCTTTGTCGAGTCAAGAAATTCTGTGTTTTTTGTAATTGTAATGCGTCAAACAATGAAGTGTTCCCCTCATTGTTAGTTCGATATATAATCACCTTAACAGCCTGATGGAGGAGAGTGGGAGAAGAGGAGAGGCGATAAGCACTTTATTAATTTCAACCCTTTCGCTCATCACAATTAACAAAGACCGTTTTTTTCGCCCTGACCGAGTCTCTGTGGTATTTCGGCACGGACTTTGCAAGCAGGGATGATAATATCCATTCATCCCACACGCAATCTCTCTCTGATCTCTCTCTCACACACACACACACTCTAGGGGTACCAACGTGTACTCGAGTAAACCGCAATCATCAGGCGTATCCTACACGCTTACAAAAGTATTGAATCAAAAATAATTGTGCAGTTACTCCTCCGAAATCGCACAACCACACCTCATGTTGTGTGCGTCGTGTCTGTGAGGAACCTTACCGATGTAAACTCTCTTGCTATAGCGTTGCATAAGCAGCAGAACAAAGACGTGGAGAGGGATGAGGTTGATGATGAACACGTATCCTCCCCACGCCGACACCTGCAAAACAAAACAGGCACACGCAAAGTTATCGTCCCGAGCCTTTCAACTACCGTCACGGTTTGCCGTGCGAGACTCGTGCGGTGGAGGCAGTGTAGGCGTCTGCTTGATTCGGTTACAGTGGTGGAGCCAGAGCCACGGTGTAGGTGGTATTAAGAGGCACGGGTCGTGAATTAAATCAAAAGGAAGAGAGAAGCGTAATTCAAGGGAAGGCGTCGTTAAAGGGTGCCTATCCTTGTCCGATTGCAGTATGAGCCGACGCCGCTGTCATAATGGCTCTATTGGACGGGGGTCTGGGTGTAAAAGCCTTTTAAAAAGCCTCCATGTTGCATTGGCGGGGTTTTTTTTGTTGGCTTTCTTGCGGCGCTGTGTATAAAGTTGTGACTAGTGTGTCTGCCTGTGTGTCCGTCTGTCTGTCTAGTGCTCCTGACGAGACAGACGCGCGGGTGCGTGTGTGCCTGACTGCCTGTCTTGAGTGTGCCTGTGTGTCTCGGTGCGTGTGCGCGTCCTTACCATGTAGAAGTAGGAGAGGCAGCATCCGATGGCCCAGAACACCGAGCCCGTCTTCACCGACTTGACCTGCGGGTCAGAGGGCGAGGCTGCGGTGAGAGGTGGCAGACAGCAACAAACAAACCGGCGGTTTGACAGACACTAGGGCCAGAGGGCGAGGGGTCCGACACAAACGGCGTCCGGCCGAGACTTTCCCTCGGTGTGCCTGTTAACCGTGCATGCACACTGCGTGGACCACCCCGCCTTAGAGGAGGGCATGGTGTGGGGTTGGGGTGGGCTTGGAGAGGAGCAGGAGACCCCAAACCATTGCACTCCTGATCAGTGGGGATCCCCCACTCTGCGATCCTTCTCCAGATTTCTTCCTTGTTGATTAAGGGAGTTTTTTCTTACTCTCTAGAGGGCTAGGGTCAGGGGGGGGTGGCTCATAAATGTATGGCCTGTTAAGAATGTACCTGTGAACAAGGGCTATACAAATAAAATGGATTTGAAGTTTACCATTCACTCGAGCTCAGTTTCAGATCTCCTCACATAATAAAAGATATGCGCGATAAACGACGTGCGTTCGAACAAATGCCGTTAAATAACCTTGGCATTCATTACAATAAAGACCCCACTGTGCGCTTGAGTGTCAGTAGTTGACGGTGTCAAAGAAGAGCAGACACCGACAATTCAGTTGGATTGGTATGAACCTGTACATCTCTGCAAGTGGGCTCATCATTCACGTTTTTTCGTCAGCGCTTGTTGCTAAGGAACCGTCACAGAAGCCTTTGTTGGAGACACAGACTTGTCTGGCTGAATGCACACACATTGTGTGATGGTGCGAGTGTGTGTCGATTATTTTCCAAGAAATACTCCCTGCCCTTCCATTAAATAATATTTAACGGCAGCCACTACAAATTGGCATTTTCTTTGAGCACTTTGTGGGTGGGCAGAAGCCCATAGCTTAATATCTTTGTGCGTGGGAGCGTACGGGTGAGAGGTGTGCGTCTCTAAATCTTGTTAGGCTACACTGCATCCACTCAAGCACCGGGCGGTTTAACAACCTGCGGAAGGACGTCGCAACGTGTCAAACGCACACCTTTTCCCCATTAAATCACAAAAGTACAGCCGCCGAATGTCCTGAGGAAATGGGAGTTCACCGAGCATTACATTAGCCCCTGACAGAGAACGCCACGGTACAACGAAGAGGGAAAAATATATACGAATTCAACGTCAAATAGGAAATTGCCACATTCTTCCCGATCCGGGTAATTGCCGGGAGAACATCGGCAGTGAGTGGCCCGGGTGAGTGAGACGGGGTGCCGATGTCATACGGAGACACTCTGGAGACCCGCATCCCCCCCCGGCTGGGTCCGGACGGGGGGGGGGGGACGTTATCGTCTTCAACCCGTAACTCTTTCGACCGGGAGACACTCCGAGACACTCAGAGGGGCCCTCGCAATCAAGGGGCTGCAGAGCCCCCCGCCAGCAAGCATGTCAGGGTGATAGCGGTTCAGTTGAGTCACGGTACGGTTAAGCCTCCCACACACACACACACACACACACACACACACACACACACACACACACACACACACACACACACACACACACACACACACACACACACACACACACACACACACACACACACACACACACACACACACACACACACACGTGTTTGTGTGTGTGCGTGGACCACGAACACATACACCCCGAAATGTTTGTGTGTGCATAGACAGTGCCCACACACGCTACAGACACTGCAAACACACACACGCTACACAAACGCTACAGACACGCACACATGTACACACATGGTACAAACGTGCGAGCGCGCGCGGTGGACCTACCCAGAGGTAGTAGGTGAACTGCAGGGCGAAGATGGCGATGCCCTCGTTGTCGAAGGAGCCGGCCACCGAGCGGGAGATATAGCCGGGCACGATGGCGATGAAGCAGGCGGCCAGCAGGCCGGCGCCCTGGCTCCACAGCTCCTTGGTCAGCAGGTAGGTGGAGATGGCGGTGAGGCCGCTGAACACGGGCGCCAGGAACACGCACACGTCCCGGATGTGCACCGTGATGTTGAGCAGGTTGAGGACGTAGTGGATGAGGCCCGCCGTCACCATGAGGCCCGGGTACACCTGGGAGGGAGGGAGGGATAGGGGGGGGAGATAGGGAGAGGGGAGTGAGCCACTGTATGTCGTTGCCTCTTGACATTTGGCTAAGCCGTTCATGACTGAACACTATTGTTATTTCAGCATTGCATTTTGGTATTTTTTGTATTATCTGCAAACCCATTCGTGAGGATTTAGGGCGATTGTGACTGACTGACTGAGAGAGTGACTGGTCAGTCAGTTCACGTGTGTTTGTGCTTCAGCGTTCCCGGTACACCATCCCACATGTTTCACAGTGCATAGCTTTCAAAGCCTGTTATGCAAGACACAGACAGGACAAATGTGTTTGCAGAGCTTTAATCAGAGCAGCCCTCTCCAGGGGACTCTTCAGGCTGATGTCCCCTTGAAACACCTCGTTGACAGGGGACCTCCAGTCTATAACCAGACATGACGCCAAATTCCTGCACGATGTGCCGGAATAGATAATGACCAAAAATCGGCACACAAAAAAATGAATAAAATGTATTAAAAAAAATGATGATAACAAAAGTGTGGCTAGCTTTGTAACCACTCTAATGAAATAACGTCAATGAAAGGCTTTGGATTGGGGCGCTGGGTTAACAAACAAAGTTTGTAAACGTTTTCCCACGTTCAACTCTTGGGGGGGGGGAGTGAGCTGGCCCGGTCCGCCTACACACCCCCTTCACCCAAGGTCGCGGCCGGGGGTCTAACGGCAGGATATAAAAGCAGCCCGGGGAGGGGAGACCAGCGCCAGAAGGGATGAGCGGTGGGGGTAACGTCCTGTTAAAGTGACCCTGCCCGTTGGGTCTCCCCGTTGAGGCTCCATAAACACAGAGCTACTCTGTGTCGGGAGGGGCCCCTGTGAGTGCCACTAAGGGGCCCCAGCGCGGTCCCGCTGCTGCAGAGGCGTTTAGCCAAGGCTTCGTGCCCGCCTGCTGATAGCGGAATGTTCTGCTCTGCCGCCCGGATGAGGCTGAACACTCCGAGGAGGAGCCGCACAGACAAGTCGATTTGCAGCTCAAGCGATTTAATGCGATATCGGGTGCAGCCAGGAGCCTTGTGCCAGGAGGGCAGGATTGAACACTATCCTGTTCCTACACCAAGTTCATTTATAAGGGAAAATGAAGGAACGCCGCAAACCTGTGATTGAGGTTTCTGCCGTGTCTACTGAGTGCCTTAGACTAGAATGTAATTATACTTAACGCTAATACTCGAGTTGCGTCTCATAAGGTAGCCACATGCTAAAATGTAGTTATACTTAGCTCACTTAATGTATGCAACATGGTAAACCCTAATCATAACAAGGACATGAGTGAGCTCTGTCATAAGCAAAACACACGGAGAAAGTAACATTTCCTTACCAAGAAATACAGCATGAACTGATTTACGGTTAATATATTAGATGGGTGAGTGGGTGAGAGTGTTTAATAAAGAGGTAGCGTGAGGCTGACGTTTTTTGTCTGCTTTATAATGACTTCAGAACAAGGAGAAAGGTTTAGCTTTAAAAGACACACACACACACACACACACACACACACACACACACACACACACACACACACACACACACACACACACACACACACACACACACACACACACACACACACACACACACACACACACACACACACACCGAAATGAACATCTCCCACAAGATAGATAGATTTGGCACTGGCACAATGTCAGGATGACGTATGAAAGCAAACACTAGATTCTTCCACTGGCAGGTAAAAAGACAAAAAGCTAAAAGTGAATTTTGGCTCTGCACACACACACACGGTACAGACACTACACACACACACTGCACCCGCAACTCACCGTGCCCCCTACTATTCTGCCCAGGGGGTACCAGGCTCTTTCGTCAAACCAGTTCAGGAACTCGTAGAAACCATTGGTGGTGAGGTGGTGGGTTGACCTGTAGTTGAACCTGCGAAAACACAAGTAGAGAGGGTGAGCATTATAGTGGAGCACACACACAGGCCGGCAGAGAGAGAGAGAGAGAGAGAGAGAGAGACACACACACACACACACACACACACACACACACACACACACACACACACACACACACACACACACACACACACACACACACACACACACACACACACACACACACACACACACACACACACACACACACACACACACACACTTTTTCGCATGAGAAGTAATTGCTTCTAAACCGTGAGGGCATTTTAATGTGTTTATAATAACATCGTTATCCCAGGGAGCTAGTCCGTGTTGGCTGATGACCAACAGTGCTATACCTCCTAACAGGCGTCTTAGGAGTTTTCCCTTAATGACTAGGTATGTTTCCCTCAAAAATGAAATATAGATTGGCCCAGCGGTATTCCTCTAACGGCCAACTGAATATTATAAAAATGATATTAATGTCGTAGAAATACATTGACGAAAAAGAAAAAAAAGAGAAACTGGATAACTGCATTCATATTCACAAGCTTAATTAGGACAAGAGACACCATGGATACAATATAAATAAGCCTCTTTGGATTACAGCACATTCATCTCAAGTGGCTATTGAGATAAAATGTACATTCACTTGAACTTCTGCAGTGCACCAAAGTATATGAAGACGGCAAAGTAGTTTAAAGAATCGACAACAAAGGCAAATCGAAATTCACAAAAGAGCCAAGAGGAGTATGTGCCAGTACACACCATAGTTTGAGGTTAGAGGAACAGAGGAAATAACCAGATGACAATTTATTGAAATTACTGATTCCCACCAACACACAGTGGGAGAAAGACAAACACTGACAGGGAGGAAGAGACAGTTAGGGAAGCCGATTGGCTTCTCCAAGGCCCTGTAAAGCGCCTGGAGCTGGTGCAGAATCTCTGTGACCTCGCTACCAACAGCAGGTGTGCTCAGAGAGCGCCAATACCAGAGCCACGGTATCGGTGAGCGGGCAGCTGCCAGCAGGAAGCTCCTGGCTCGGGCTAGCCTCCCTGGCTGGTGCCACGCTGGCCAGCCAGCAAAGAGGGAAGGGTTCGACAACAGGTTGAAGGGTAACGGCGTTATCGGGTGGGCGAGGTGGCCGTCGGAAGTGCGGTTAGGGAAATTACTTGGGTCACGTTTGAGACCAACCAATTAAATTTGGGGAGGGGTGATTACTCGGTGACGAGGGAAGTGAGTCTTTAACCGAAGCCATTATGATATTTACAGCGGCGAGGCGTTGGAAGCACACGGGGTGTGTAGGGGGGTGGAGGACACAATTGCGCAGAAACGTCGCTGATGAGAATCGTGGATGAGACTGGGGAGGGGTGATGGCTGGACGGCAGTTTGGATCTTATTGGCTAAGCAGACTATTCAAGGGGCAGACGAGTGGAGGTTGCACATGGGTATGAATCTCAGGGGATTCTGAGTATCGAGATCTAGCTGTGATGACATACCCCTCGTGATATTTTCAGTTTCCGCCGCTTTGTTCAAAGTTATTTGTAACTTTTCCATCATTTGTTGAATTCTGATGCCTTGGGGCCTGATCAAATTATTTTTCAATAGCTTAAAATGATGAGCGTTCCCAACCCAATCTATTTCGTGTCTGAATCAATTTTGTCTTGTGGACAGCAAAATGTGTCAAAATCACATGGCTGCACTGATGGAAAATAAAGTATATATTTTCATCAGTAGGTCGATAGAATTGCTGCCACAGTGATTAAGAAGCCCTTTATTAATCGCTGCTTTGGCCCTTTGTCCGGGGCAGACATGTCACTGAACGTAGTGTTCTCTTGCTCATAACAGCTGTTAGGCTATGTAATTATATTGTCTGGACACACCATTATTGCACTCGTGTTGCCAACTCACCATAATGGCTTTTGTGCATTAGCTTTGGCACAACTGGGTCAGATGAATGTCATTTGATTTCGAATTTTGTAAGCATAGCCTTCACTTTTCACCCTATGGGCGGCAAATGGCTCAGGAGGTAGGGCAGGTTAGCTGGTAACCAGAAGGTTGCTATTTCGATCCCCGTCTCCTACTAGCTGAGAGCCGAGGCGTCCCTGAGCAAGAAGCCTCGATCTAACTGCTGCCGACGAACTGACTGTCACCTTGCGTGGTTGACACCGCCATCGGTGGGTGAATGTGAGTATGAATGGTTGAATGAATGGGTGAATGCTAGGCAATATTGTAAATCGCTATGAGTAGCCACTGGATAGTGTGTGTGTGTGTGTGTATATATATATATATATATATATATATATATATATATGCCATTTACCCTTGGTTTGTAGCAATCGTGATGAATAAGCCTCCGCCTAGCCTCGTATACAATTAGGCTAGCTTAAGTACAACCGTCCAGTGCTTACCCTGTTGTCTAGTAATCCTGTATCCAGACCTCTAGTCTTCATCACAAAGTATTAAAGCAATAACCGTTGTCTTTTCAAAATAAAAGTATAGGCTTTTCCTCTTTGTCTCGCACAACTTCTGCTTTAGCCATTTGAGGTAGGAAATATTGGAGTGACCCACTCACCAGAAGGAGCTCTCAGGGCTCGGGTAGCTGAAGTACAACACAAGAACACCTGCTGTTTTATGCACAGGTTGAGAGTACCGTACTGGTTGGGCTGAATCTGAGTAGGGAGCCGTTCAAAAGCTGCTGAAACATTAATGCGCTGATGATGATAGGAAATCTAGCTTATGCACCCCACTTTTACCTGTTTGGCTGAGCTCTTGTCCTGAGAAGGTGTTTTTTGGGGGGGCGTTTGCTGACAAAGTGTGCAATACAACTCTAGCGGCCCGGTCCACCGTAATAGCGCAATAGTCATGGTTTTGTTCCATTCAACACAGTTAACGGTTTCAATTCAACAAATTGATAGTGGTGGTGGTCAACTTCCAATTGAAACCATTAATCAATGTTATTCTTTTCTTAGCACTTATATTTCCCTGTTGTTGTCTATTGACTCATTAAATATTCAAGGCTCGTTCTACAACTTCGATTAAGAATTGGAAATTGTTTTTATATCTTCCCGGTCCCACCATTTCCTCCACAGAGTACACCTGTTGACAAGGAGTCCTGCCTCCTGTTGTGTTGTCAGTCTGCCTGTAAAAACAACCTATTTCTTCCACACAGGTTATCCATCAGTGAGACAACAGTGTTGAAAAAGAGAACTTCCAACAGTCAAGTTATATCAAAACACATTTTGAAAACGCCACTTTTTTTTTTACTTTGTGGCGCACAATGATTTATTCTCCCCCAAAATACAAAAGGTATAAGAGGAAGATAAGAAGAAATGTATATAAATCTCAACACACACACACACACACACACACACACACACACACACACACACACACACACACACACACACACACACACACACACACACACACACACACACACACACACACACACACACACACACAGTGAGAGGGCAGCCCTGGCACCCAGCTGAGAGGCAGAAACACACAGCAGGTCCACTCACACTGAATTGATGACAGGGGATGCAGAAAGGTGGAAAACACACACAAACAAGGTTCACACACACACTTTGGCTTGACAAGGTGTCATACGCACACACCCATTTGGACACACACACACACACACACAAACAAACAGAAAAACAGAAAACAACATTTGGACGGCAGTGTGTGAAGCTTGAGAGAGACAAAGAGAAAACGCACTGGTGCGCACTGCGCACCAATGAATGCTACGGCAGCCGTATGTTCCCACAATACCACAGTCATACTACAGCGGTTAGTATAAACCCTGTATTCATCTCAACTTCCATCCAGAATTACTTTTCACCCACACAGGAATTGTGTTTTCAATCACAGGCATATATCAATAGGTCTGCCACCACCCGCCCTCCCTTGTCAAGACCTCCCTTCCTCCGTACGTCTGTCACTCGCCCTCCAATCTCCGCCTCCCCACTACTGATATAAGCTTCTTAGACCGGGCTGGGAGGAGGAAAGAAATTCAACACGGACAGCCGATTCCAGGTCGACTCGCACTTCCGTAAGCAGTGTAGAACAGAATTACAGTACATATAACAATTCATGCAAGCATCTGTTTACTTGTTCCTGCAACATTTGTATCGTGAGGAGGACCTCATTGGTGTTATTGTAAGTGGAAGCAATACGTGAACTGTCCTACAAGGGACGCTATACACCTTGAGTTTTTGGCACTTCAATTAAAAAAAAACTATAGTGGACACCGACAGACAGCAAAACAATATAAAATTGCAAAAAACTAAAAAGGTATAGAATATCGTATAGAAATATTAAGAGGATCGCTATCTTTATGTAATCACAATATAAATCGTATAAGCACAAAAATAATTACTTGGTCCATCCCGAATCACATCTCTAATGCGCTACATGTCAGAAATGTGTGTGAAAACGAACTCAGGACCAAATGTAAGGAATGAACCGTTTGCAGTTTGTATGCAAAACGAACCAAAGACTGACTCTAGCCATCTGTGTGTCAGCTTGTAGCGGGCTTACTAGAGACGGAATCCGTAAGATCTTACAATAACGTTGGTTAAATATTAAGCCTGCCAGCGCACACAATACAGCTGTCGAGCAGCTTCGGGTGTGAAATGCATAATAAAAAGGATTGTTTTCAACATTCATGGGCTTGCCGTGTTGAGTGTCTGTGGAAACACGGAATATCAAGGTAAGAGTATAATAAATGGAAATTGTTAGACGACATATTTTCCTGACGTTTTCCAGGCGGATTACTGCCTGTGGGGAAGATGGGAGCACATTCAAGGTCTGTATGGGTCTGGTATGACACTGGCATCGGCTTCAGTGTCTGCCTGATCAGTGCAGTCGTGTGGCAGCCTTACTTCAGGGCGCTGAATAGTAAACGAAAGGGAAATTAAATGAGGAAGCCGGGGTGGTCAAGAGGGAAGTAATACATGTTTCTCCCCCAAACCACAATCATGGCTGCACTCCGCAGTGGCTACATTTCCTTTGTCATGATGAAGCATCGTTTTACAGGGCCTGACGAGTCGATAGAAAGGGCTAGGGCAATGCCGGACTAAGAACCAAGAACTCAACTGACTGGTTGACTGAGAGCACACACCCTGACTATTCGTCCACCCCAGCTGTAATCCTTTGTGGTTCAAATGTGGTGTTACATCTTAACCATTTATACATTTTGGTTCTACATTGAATACTTGATATTAATATAGATGAAATAAATACGAATTAACCGATTTGATACACGCTCTGAAACTCCACAAGTAGACTCAACTCGTTTTGTAGGCGGTTTTCTTTTGCGTGTGCAAAATATTTCTGGAATTGTTCCCACCAATTCACCAACAGCAAACAACGGTTTTATTATGTACTTTATGCAGTCTAGGTTACACCCACACCGGAGCAGTTTTAACAAGCTTTTTACTGTTATGGAGCTGGTGGGAAAACTGTGAATATAATCGTACATCCAGTGCAGACATTTTTATACACGAGACCAATCTGGTTAATTGCGTTTTTGGTAAGGCTGCTTTTTAGTGCAGGGTACTTCTTTACTCGCCTATTTTGGAGAAATCTTGACCAAACGATTGCTCTCTAGAGAGATGAGAGACGAAGTCCCGTCTCCTCAGATTGTAAACACCAGACACACGTGACTCATAACCGTTATTGCGTCTGTAGTTCCCCGCGTCAGATCTTATTATTATTCCGTGTGTAGTAGTGTGAATATCTGTTGGATATCAAATTTCTTTGTTCCTTAAAAACAACCTTCCAACTACACAAGCTGCTATCGAGTGACGTGATTCTTTAATTACACAACCACGCACCCATCTCATTTCACTTTCAGTGTGGATGTCGAAGTGTTGTTGTTGCAAAACTTGTTGAATGCGGGGGGAACTCCGCCTACTTGGCCGGGCCAGCCCGCAAACGTTGGGCGAACAAACACGTTTTAGTTTCAACAACGATTAAACCAGGGGAGACTAGAGCAACAATGAAAGAACCCTGCCTATCATAACAGTTAACAGTACAATTAGGGGTAAGTAGCCCCACCAGACTTGTATTTTAGTTTGGCAGATCTTCGCCCTGGGACGGAGAGGAGGGCGGTTGGAGAGGAGGGCGTTGGGAGAGGGTTGGCGGAGCCAAGAGATGATAGGAAAAGTTAAGATCTGGATTTACACATCTCAGCTTGTGTTTGCTTTGCTGAGTGAATATAAATATATATAAGAGAGAGAGAGAGAGAGAAAGAGAGAAAGAGAGAAAGAGAGAGAGAGAAAGAGAAAGAGAGAGAAAAAAAAGCCCGGCACAGCTGACGCAGCTCCACACAAAACCTTTATTAAATCTGTTACATACGTCTCCTGGAATTCCTCTAAACTCTGGCAAGAAGCAGGCATGTGACAGGCACGACGCGAGGATCACTGCTCCCGAGTAGAGATGTTCCGATACCATTTTTTCCCTCCCGATACCGATTCCGATACTTATGCTGTGGGTATCGGCCGATACCGAGTACCGATACCAGTATGTTACAAAAATGACTGTGATATGATTATCATTGTGGTAAGGCCTGGGTCAGGTTAAACCCTTTGTAAATGAATGAATGAATAAGGCAAATTAAAGCCATTTATTTTTAAATAGAACAGTATAAAAAAAACTTAAATAATAGTTATTTTAAAAAAAATAATAAAGTGTAGCCACAATATCTTTAAAGGAGCATTTCACCGGTGCAGACATGAATATGTATTGAAATTGGGTCCTATATGTAGTCGAATAATAAAATAAAATTCTAATTTGGTGCCGTCTTGACCGAGAAAAGGCAGAAAGTGACTTTTTGGCGCTTGTGGATTGAAGACAACAACTCCCACCATGCACAGCTTCGCTGGCGGCCACTCCCGCTGATCATCTCCGCCTATCGGACACCTCCTTGTTCCATCTACTAATGGAACAAATCAGCGTGGAGCTTGAACCGACGTCACTAGAGTAGTGACGCTTGCACAGAAGCATACGGCCGTCATCTTTCCTTATTCTGGGTGGAAATAGTAACATAGTTACGCCATTAAATGCGTTTATGTAAACATTTTTAGCGAGAAATGTGCATTTTAATTTCATAATGTTCGCTCGTTGAATTTGAAGGATGTTTTTTTTGATAGTTATGACGAAGAGGGAACGCTCCATTCACTGCTCGGTCTTGTCTATGCTATATGCGCCTAATAATCCGGTGCGCCCTATATGAAAACAGTTCTAAAATAGGCCATTCATTAAAGGTGCGCCTTATAATCCGGTGTGCCTTATAGTACGGAAAATACGGTCCTCGTTTGTATTTCTTTCGAAATGGTGAACTTTTGCATTGAGCCATCTTCTATGTCAGATCCAGTACCCTCCGCCAATGTACTTCAGTTTTATCAACAGCCTCTGTTATCTTAGCTTCAGACGCTGTGGATGTTAGTTTCTGCTGGTGAAGTCCCACCCACTGGCACTGCTCTAATAGGTCTGTAGCGTCAGTGGGTCCCACCCCCTCGTCGTGCTCTTTAGCGTGACGCGTCTTCAAGTGTTTTATTAAGTTGCTAGTGTTGAAATTAGCAACACTCGTGCCACCCCTGGAAATCTTTTCACGGCATACGTTGCATGTCGCAGTCTTGCTGGTGGGAGCATCCAGCGTGAAATATTGCCACACCGCCGACATGATAACGCTAGCTCCTTGATTGACAGGTGATCAATTCTTCTTCGCCCCTCTAAAACAGCAGCCTGCAGATGGCAGCACAGCGCAACTGTTTTAAGAGCCGCGAAGAAGAACTGTGTCAGCGCTAACGGAGCTAACCAGTAAATAGCTTTCTATTTTAATAAATTACGTGGTATCGGAGGTGCCTGGACTCCAGTACTCGCCGATACCGATACCAGCATTTTCGGCAGTATCGGAGACATTTCCGATACTGGTATCGGAATCGGAACAACTCTACTCCCGAGCATAACCATCTTATTAAAACAGGCAGCACCCAGGGGTGGGCTGAGGTCCAAGCAGCCAACCTGCCTCTCCAGGGACCCACTTCCCATGGCAAGGTGTTTTTTTCTTTTTTCCCCTGGACGTGTTCTCGTTTCCCACCAGCCAACAGCTTTTTACCACAGATTGAAATCATATTATTAATCACACGCGCGCACACACACACACACACACACACACACACACACACACACACACACACACACACACACACACACACACACACACACACACACACACACACACACACACACACACACACACACACACACACACACACACACACACTAAATTGCCGACAGCAGGTGGGCCGTGGCGATTACTTAACCACAGGCGCCTACACTTTCTTGGATTGGTCCCCCAACTTCAGACAGACTGTATCGTACATCATTTTCAAAAACAGGGGCCCCCCCCGTTGTGTTTGTGATCCGTTTTGAGCTGTAGCCAGTGTGCTGCAAGAGGAGGTAAAGTAGCAAGACCAGCATCTAGTGTTCTCCTTTATACCATCACCACGGTAGCCTTCAACCAATGCAACGTCCAGGCCTTTGGCGCTTATTTCATCACAAATTATCAGAAGTTAAAAGGTGAATGTCAAAGCCGAGCAATAATTCAATACTGCTCGTTGTGCAAACCCCAAAAAAGTCACGCCTGCCGTTTTTTCAGACCGCACACCTTTTCTCCCCTTCTCATATAATGGTAACGAATCGCTGGGCAGAACCAGAGGTCTAAAAGCCCATCTGAACAGGGACGTCAGTGTCTGTGCGTCGGTCCACGGAGGCAGCAGCAGCTCAGCGCAGTGTCCGGGTGCATCAGGATCTTTCTCCCCCCTCAACACAGTGGGAGCCCACCCACTCAGATGCTCATTCACTCCTGGAACATCTCATCCTGTTCCGAGGCGGTAGACACAACGGCCCCGAGACATCGTGTCGATGGAAACCCAGAACAAGGTGAACGACGTCTCTCACACTCAAAACACCTGAAGCTGACTGGAAACACCACGTTCAATGATCCGATCTGATGCGCCTCCTTAGTAGTGTCACATTAGGCAAAATTTGATGCATGATTTGTAAGATGCAAATACAGAAAAGGATGTCGTTTTTACACTGTTGCAACACCATGAATATATTGCATCATATTCACCCTATTATCGTTCACACCTATCCTAAAAGCTATCAGGAAATCTTCAAACTGCCTTCTTAACATGAAAAGTTTCAAAAGGCTCCCATCAACCATCAGGACAGTGAGAGTATTTGGTAGGAAGCAAAGGGAATGTATCCCGGCGCAGGGCCCTGCAGAGAGAGCGAGGTGCGTGAGGGAGTTAGACCTGTCGTGGGCAGAGACGAGGTGATGCAGACCAATGGCTCAACAACCCCTTCAAGCTCTTACCCTCCTCCAACTCCGCCGCCTCCTTACGGTGATGCGTAGATGCTTCTGAAACCCCGCTCGCTGAACTTTGACTCACATTAAGGCATCGCCAAATTAGAAGCCTAGGGACTGTCTGTTTCATTTTGAGGAGCATTTGCAGTACTCGAAGAGCACCAAACATCGCAGACACACTTGATTTGCAGTTTTGAAATGGAGTTGCTCTTGTTTTCATCCATTTTTTACAGTTGATAGTGGTAGTTTATAGAGGTGACAACTCTGGTGTCTCCTAATGATCTGAGGGTCTCGCATTGTAGCGCCAATGCAGCTTGTTAGTTGGTAAGACATTTTCCCCACTTTTTTTAGATTGCCATCTATTCAAAATCTTAAGCTACATCAATTTAAAGAATGCAGCTATATATCTGCCAGTGATTGACCTTTAGTCAAAAGTTTAGGAATCACACACCAGAGTCCACTATAATAGAGAAGTATATACAAACAACCCTGGCCTGCAACCTATTTTCTGACAAACACTCAAAGTAGTAAAGCCAAAACTTGACAGTCCCCCTGCACTATGCTGGCAATCGTTGTTGCTTGATTGTTATGACACCCTCTGCTCACCTATTGCCCAACTACTGTTTGCGGGTGCATCCTTCAACGATTGAGGAATACCCAAGGTTTGAAATTTTCTCTGCTGTTCTCGGTTCTCTGCTGCATCCCTCCCTTTTGCCTCACTATAGACCAAGTTTGCGGAATTGTTTGAGTTATTTGAACGTTATCTTTGGTACACACTACAGGATAATTCGCCCGATATTTTCCTCTTCCGACTCTGCTCAGTAAAGCCCTTGTTTGTTGATAGCTCTACCCATTTTTACCCAGACTATCCTGTGGTGTGGGTGGTATGTGTTTTTAACGATCAGAGCCTCAGCGATCGAAATCGCAAATAGTAGACAGGTTCAATATTTACGATCCGATATCCTGCAGTGTGGCGAACAGGGACAGCAGAGTTCAGAGTAGTATCGTGTCGGTGGGTGCTCTCATGCTTTCTAAGTTTGAAAAAAACATAGTGTGTATCCAACATTATAATGTCCATGTCTGCAAAATTAATTAGCAGATATCTACAGCAATCATTAGCCTACCCTTGAAATCCCCCAACCTCTGTTGACCAGAGAAACAAATTCAGAGCTCATCCAGTGGAGTGCTACCCATCACTATGTGATCAAATTACTTTGAAAACATAATGCATAATACTGCAACTGTGGCTGGTATTTCTTGGGCCTGTCGGGGAAATGTTGCAGCACTAGTGATCACACTAGCTGTTTGGCTGGGCACAGAATACCAGCAAGATCAAAATAAGACTTTATGTTCCCAGAAGCGGACTGATCATAACTGAAATTAACATGGGGCTAGACAATAACAATGTGATATAATATTATGACGAGCCTTAGTCAGAATGACTCGGCCTTGAGAGATCCATAATGTTATCTACCCTGCTGCCATCCAGAATCAACAAGTCTTTAGCCTCACCTATAAAACCTGAGTGGCACCCATCTCGACCTCTTGTACAGGTCGAATTTTCTTCTCTGGCAGGAGTGAGCCTTTGAGCATTTCCAAGTGTCTGCTCTGGCCTTCTAATATGTTTCATGGAATGATTCCTCTCCTTCAGTATGACTGCAGCAGGGGCCAGAGGCCTTTGGTTCCCCAAACACTGGATATCAGCCTCATTCGCCACATCCCCATGAAAATCACTGAGCTTCATCATAACTCTAGAGGGCATCCGAGGAGGGGGGGGGCTGTGTGTGTGTAATACATCATAAGTAATACATCAATGTGCACATGCGCAAAAAGGCAAAGTGAATTGCTGAGCATTGGATCCGCCCTGAATATGAATGTTACATTAGACCCATCGGGTCACATCAGCCTCTTGCTTCTCTTGTTGTCTCTGCTAATACTCACAGGGGTGATCATGCGGTGATCACTACTTCCACCAATTTTCTTTTCCTTGGCGCATTGGCACATTAAGCCATGCCGCATTAGATGCCCTGACATCATCCATCTCCACACTGAAGAACCCAGCACACTAAGGTCAGGGTATAGGAGAAACCACCTAGAGTAAGTAACGATTTGAAGGTTTCTGTAGGGTATGCGGTTAGGCTCAAGCGGTGTGAAGGTAGCGAGCAGCTGGTATGGAGTTTACACAAAACAAGAACAATGTTCGAGGATAGGGCTGTGTAAAAAAGAATATCGATTTAATCGATTTCATTTTAATTTCGCAATATCGAATCATAGGGCATGAGATCGATTATTTTTTTTGTTTTGTTTTATTCGTCAAAGCGACGAGCCCCAAAACACATGACTAGCTCGCTAGCTTTAGCAATAGCTCAGCCAGCCTTGTTGAATACACACAGGTAGATGGACAGGTAGGTTATCCAATCACTGTACTCAGGCGGAATGGAATGATTGGATTACATGATTGCACGCCTGCGACAACCCACAGCGCTTTGGATTTATTGATTGCTGTCTGGAGTTAAACAGAATTTCAACAAATATGAAAAAACAATCTATCATCGCTTTAAGACCAGGGTAAAACAACAAAATAATAGATGGCACAGTTGAGCCATTGTAAATGATGGCTGTTCTATGGATCCAGACGCATCAAATATGCATCAGTAACAAACAAGTTCGTGCTACCGCAGGGTTTGTTGGCCCTACAATGGGGACCACTTTTGTCTGTTTTCAGTTATAAAAGAACAGCGGCAGTAGTGACCTCAGTGTATACTGCATTTACGTAGGTTTGTGGCCAAGAACAAGATACACCATCACACGCTTCTTGCTTTCCGGAAACTACAGGGTAAAAACCGAATAATTGTAGCCAACATTTTCCCTTAACAAAAGGGTTCCACAAGACTGATCTTTTCTGAAACATTATTATTTTATAGGTCAAATTGAGATTTAGTCAATAAACCAGGGGTTGGAATATACACAACAAAATTGAAAATAAACAGAGCAAACTTGTTAAAACTTAAATCAGGACACTAGGAAGTTTCTAGACCTTGAAACCCTTTGAAGCAGAAAGCACCGGTGACTCAAGAATGTGGACGACTTTTCATACATCTTATTCTACAGCCTAGACAGACCGAGTACTACGATGCCATTCCTGGAAACCGAAATCCGGCCGCATCCAATCATTCTTGCACAGATCTCCTTATCCAGACCCCTCTAATCTCTTTACCTGGCCAGAAAGAAAACAAAGCCCTTGTCTCTGCTTCCCAATGTTCCCTGTTCCACTGGCAAACCCGTTGGCCCGGCCTTGAAGAGCAGGCCGGGGACCTCCTCCAGGGACTGGGAGAGAAATACCTACCGGTCGGCCTGATAGGACGAATAAGGAAAGGAACAGGATGGGGGCTAGGACCCCTGGGAGACAACTACACCCAAGGTAATAAGTAAGACGAGCAGAGGGACTTTAAGTGAGCCAATGTGACCGATACACATATGCACCGAGACAAGGCCAGGCAAGTGGACAGATAGGCGGCCAGGCGGGGGGGGGGGGGGAAAGAAAGAGTATCCGTAACAGAAGGAGGAAAGGAGCCTGGCTGGTCAACATCAAAGAGACAAGCTATCTGCTGGAAGAACTCTCAGGGCCAAACTAATTGGCACCCAGCAGCAAGCATGCAGCTTCACGGCTTGTGAATGCTGAACAGCAAAACTCCGACAGCGCAAACCTAGAAATGACAGGGAAGGGAAGGTGGGCGAGCAGAATAATACAAAATAATACAAAGGAGCAGCAAAGCTGGGAGCAATTGAATGAGCCAGAGGAGGTCATTCTGTTTGAACTTTCTCGAATCCCAACTTTCCAATTACCTGACACTCTTTAACCTCCAAGTGTCTCATCGTTCATTAAAAATAAAAGAGCTAAAATGAGACCTATAGGTTTTGTAATGCTTTGTGCATTATTTAAGTGGGGCCGACAAATTTAATTGCAGTTTTTCAGTGAATATGTATCGGCCGCACAAAGACAAGCTCTCGATTCTTGTCAAGTACAGTGATTAATAAACTGTGAGGGGCCGAAGGCAAGGCCATTATTCTACTTTGCAGCTTTCATTTGTTCTTTTACTGAGGATAAACCTCACCATATTGCTCTTTAAAGAGGCGGAGGAGAAGTCTACCCGCTCAAAAGACCTTGGCATCATGGTGGACGGGGGAAAAGGCTAGGCCAGCCAAAACACTTCACTTTGCACAAGAATTTGGCCACAACACTTCATTCCGCGATCGTGTTCATTTGAATTGGTTTAAAGAAGTCTTCACATCCGACAGTATTGTACCCTCTTGGGAGCGGCTGTGTCAATTTTAATTAAGGTAATGAAAGTCAGGAGTGTAGTCCTTGTCAAGATGTTTATTTAACCAGAGGAATTGAGCCAAAAGTCAATCTCAGGCCTTTTGTGCACAGGAACACACACAAAAGCGCTGGTGAGAAGGAAAGGCTATTTCCTCTCACCACTAAAGGAAAAATGCAAGGATGCTCACTTTCAATGGACAAGTAGACAGTACAATAAATAAAAACATATGAACAAACTAACCCCTGGATCGAGTTCTGTACACCGAAGCAAAACAGACTTCAAATAGCACCTTGTTCGTTTGCCATTACAATTTATCGCACAATAGTGGATATTATATGAAATTTATCAAATGCGCAGCTACACAGCAGTCAAGCAAGAAAATGACTTAATAAATGTCAGATTAGGCTTTTAAAAACCACAATGAGGACATCAAGATGTGCTCTGGTTGAGCTTCCACCTCCTGACTACATGCTGCGCACCAGCGTGTTGCAGCAACACAAACAGATTAGATAAAGAATATGACATGCGACTATGGGAAATACGGGATGAAAAGGGGTTCAGGCTGTGAGCGAGCTACATCTGTGCGCTCTGCAAATAGCCTAGGATGACATTTGTTTGCCTTTGTGCGGTGTCACACAATGTACATCAGATGGCTGTTGCACTAATAGCCGATAGCCTTTCGTTGCAACTAGTAAACCACATAAAAACACTGACAATTCTACCATTGCCCAAAATGCAATCCTAGCGCCATAAAACACTTTATGGAAAACCTTGTTAAAATTGGCAGTAAAAAATAATTTGCATTATTTTTAATCTATGCCATTATTATTCTATACAGACATTTCTGCGTATGTGGGCGGCAACGTCAGAACAGAAGCATGTAAAGGGAGAGAATGTATGCATGTTTCTCCAGGGTAGTGGAACCCTATAGAGGGTGAGGTAAAGCCCTCTATGAAGACAACAGCAGTTTTTCTTTGAGAACCAGTATCAGGCACAGTATGACAGTATGAGAGAAGGGAGGATGAGGAAGACAGCAAGTGATTGATCTAGTTTGGAGCAAGTATTGCCAGTTATTTGAGGTGTGTGCATGAGGTGGGAATTAACCTTATTTTTTATCTCAAACGTATGCAATACCGAATTACAAAGAACCAAGTAATATTAATAGCTCAGCAATGACACAAGACTTTCTGATGCTACCTATATCGAACAGGGGCAACAATACCGCTGATAAAAAGCAAAATATCCAAATTAATCTGATGAATGAAAACTGTAATTATCTATCATTAGACTGCCGATGGCTGATAGTAGCAAAAGACGCATCTACCGTCAAATCTTTCATCGGCCAATTATGAAAAATGCATGGTGTAATTTACATTAAGGAACGAGTTCAAGAGAAGTTTAAAGGTGCAGTGGAAACAGTGACACTGAGAGTTTAGATTGGGTACTGCAGTCCAAATCCCAACATTGGAGTCTTCTCTGCTGCTCTGTCCTCCCCTGACTCTTAACTCATGCGGGTTGCCAGGTTGACACTTGAGCGAAGACGATCAGAGCACAACATTATATTTTGCGACAATCTCAATTATTTTCCTTAGATTCAATGTATTTATGGTTTGCAAATTACACCACATCATCTGGCATCCGTCTTGAAATCCTCCTAAGCTCTAACGCCTCATGCCCACTGCACTGTCAGTCAAAGGACGACGGATGGGGAGCTTTCCCGGGTCGTAAGAGCCCGAGACATTTCACACATTTGCATACACGATCCGATTGGATGACGGATCCGTCGCAGCCGAAAAAGTTGAAATTTTTTCTACTTTTTGACAGAGCGAACGGATCCACAATGCATTGCGTGTAGGGCTGGGATAAACGATTATTTTTTAAACGATTCATCTAGCGATTATTTTTTCGATGCATCGATTAATCTAACGATTCATTTTTTCAGTCCGATTCGATTTCGATTCGATTCGATTATCGATTATCTCCCCATTAATTGACTAATAGCAATTTATACATGTTGATTGACATAAAATATGAATTCCTTAACATTTCAATACATGTTTATTGCCTTTAAATTCCAAAATAAAAGTTCAAAGTAATGCAATTCTACGGTGCTCGGTCATCTGCAGCTGCTACCAGGTGGCGCCTCTTCAGGTGCTGGTGAATTGCCGTGGTGCTAGAATGGAAAGTCATCTCCATTTTTCTCCAAGACGACATATCACGGAATCGTTTCCTTTTACATTAAATAATTCCCATACTTAGAGGAACGAGTGCGTGGCGCCTTGCACTTATGAAAGTCTGGGGAGCCACTCGCGTTGCTACTACGCTCCAGCGCCGCCCATCTTTTTTTTTTTTTTTTTTTTTTTTTTTTTTATCGACGCGCATTTTTCGCGTCGACGTAATTTATGCGTCGACGTAATCGATTACGTCGACGCGTCGTCCCAGCCCTAATTGCGTGTCCATCCCCATTCAAAGTCAATGGGAATCAGTCAACGGACGGAGGCAGTGGGCACGAGGCGCAAGCCCTATCTCAATACGTCACACGCAACCCAAAGATGTACGCGTGTCAAGCACGTCTTTTTCAAAAGAGGACGAGGCTTCTTATGTAGGGTAGAATCTAGATCAAACTCAGTCGAGCCAGTGTGTTTGTTTGCTTCCATGGTTGCAGCATGCTGTGATTGTGTGCCAATTTGTTTAATATCTGGCAACCCGGGGAACTCCAAGAAAAAGTGAATCATAACACACACACGCAACAACAAACACAAGCGTTCTGACCTAGAAAGGAACTTTCTAAACTGCTTAGCACTGTTCTCAGAGGTTCGTTACATCTTACGGCATATCATGGTCTTTTGAGATCTACTACAGTACATTTGCCCCATATAGCTCCATTAATAGGAGAGTTTCACCTTCATTAGCATTTCTAGCACTTCTAACCTTCGGTCACCATCACGCTCATCTCAACATGAGAGAATGTGGTCTAGAAGAGGAAATGCCGACTGAAATTGCACAACTGAAGCATAACAAAAAATGTCAACGTTGAAAGAAAATGGCAATTAAATTATTTTCCCTAAGGTATCGTTTTCTTCTCCAGGCCTATGTATTAAACACCGGACCACCATTCATCAAATGATAACTATGCTTGATATAAGCGAGGTCGGGGAAAGACTAATGTAATAATTTGGTGTTCAAGGTGACCGCCTGGGTGAATCATCCACAGAGTCCATGCGAGCCAGAACTCTACTTGCGCTGTAGCTTATATCCGTGGGGCAGCAGAGCATAGTCCACTCTCATGAGCAGGAGTGGCCTGGATGGTATATATGCTAGAGGCAGAAATTGCTTCTCTGTTAGCCCCCCCCCCTCCTCTCATTTACATAAGGCAGGGCCTGCTACACACATGCCCAATCACTGGCGGCGGCTTTAATCAAGTGATAAGCAACGCTTGCACATAAAAAGCACCCTGCAAGCATTATCAGTAGGATGTGGTGGAGAAAATGTTCCAAATGCAACTACTGACTTATTTACTTGGCGAGAATGAGAAACAGCTAAGTAAATCTGCAGGCGTATACTCTGTGTTGCTACTGTGGACCTGTGTGCAGAACAGCTTGGCCGCGGATTTGTCAATCAAAATGGTGCACATTTATCTGTACAGGAAAAAATTAAATAAAGAGAACGCAACCTTTCCACTCCAAGCGGAGTCCTATCAGAACCGGGGAAAGTACTACCGTAAAATGCAAGAGAAGGAGCATTGAATATTGTAAAGGGCTTGTAGAAGGATGACTACAAAACCGGTCCGGGCCCTGTAGTGATGTGAACAAGAGGACGACTGATTCACTCACTTGTTTCAACGACTCAAAAGTACAAAGGGCTCAGAGTTCACAACGACATACAGCATGTTCAGCTGTACAATGATGGCTCAGACTATACAATATTACATTTACATTTAGGGGATTCTGTTGACGCTTTTTTCCAAAGTGACTTGCAACCATTCATCCACAAACCGACGGCGAAGTAATCCACACAGGGCGACAGCCAACTCTTCAGGATCAGTTAGGGGGAGGTGTCTTGCTCAGGGACACCTCGACATTCACTCGGGAGTAGCCGGGGATCGAACTAGAAACATTCCGGTTACCAGTCAACCCGCTCTACCTCCTGAGCTACTGCCGAATTACAATGTGATTCAAAAATAACCTGAAAGCTACATTGACCATTGCATACTTCAACCAAAGCGCCAGTCAAAGACCCAAACAGCCACAGGGGTGTTGTTGGGAGAGTGGCGAGGTACTGTTAGGGTGTCTCCCCTTCCTCTCATCCCATCCGACAAAACGTTCCCTGCAGCGGGAACAAGGCCGCCCGGCGCTTTGGTAAAGACCGCTTATCTTGTTCAAACTAGGACACGTTTGTTCAGACAGCGCTAGTAGGCAGTTAAGTCTGGATCCTAAGAGACTGCTCGACATTGAACCCTCATTATTATTTCCTGTTGTCTGAGGAGCCGAGCACAGGGCCGGCGCTGTTATCAATAACAGGGCTGGCAGAGTACCAGCGGCTTGGATCTGGTAAGCTCACCTTTCGGTCGTAAATAAGGTATGCCCAGTGTGAACACGAAAGAAAGTTGTAGTGTGGACAAATCCTTGGATTTAAACTAGACAACAGGGGGGGGGGGGATAGCTCTTACTCCTGTAAAATAACTGAAACAAAGACTGGTCACAGTTGAATTGGCCGTGGTAGTCATCTTAGGATGGGTAAACCAGAGCAATTCTCGGCAGCATGCAAATGACGGAAAAAACTGTCACTTACAATTAGTGCTCCATCTAATAGAATTAGTATCACCATGCCAGGGTCAACTGTGATTTAAGTTGTATCACAAGGGTGTTCTACATAATTTGCAATAGACCGAAACAAATAATAAAATAAGTCATTTCCTTTTGAGTTAAGAGTAAATGTAGAATAATCAATGCTATTTGTGACTCACTTCTAGTGCGTGTGCCTTTGCCTGTGCGTGTTTGTGTGTTTGCTTCTCTTCGGTCTATTCAGGATGCACACTAAGGCAGCACTGCAGTGACCTATCAAAATCGGTTAGGCCCATTTTTAAATAGATCGCACAGTACAGCAGAATACATAAATACTTCAGCGAGGAGGACCACCACAAGCATTTTGTTCAAAATTCCCGGTGCACAACACCCCACTCCTCCACCACGAGTCAGGAGTGGAATAGCTCCGTGTCCTCGATAGGGATCATCTCATTAAGAAACTAAAAAGGACACCGTGGGACGAGGAGGGTATGGCTGTATCGCGCCCTGATGGACTTAAGGAAGCTCAGATGCAGCTAATAAAAACCAGTGAGCACTGTCGCTGAGCGGGGATGGGGGGGGGGGAGGTCTGCACCGCCCTGTGAGCGCTCCACGGACCAAACTGCCATCTCATGCTAGCCTGCTCCTCTGATGCGATGGAAAAGGTGAGAGAGAGGAGCCACCGTACGGACAGAGAGCCCGACGTCGCAGGGGAACGTCCGGGGGGGGGGGGGGGGGGGGGGGGCAATCAGCAGCTTGATGGCAGGTGGCGGGGAAACTTGTGTCGAGGGAGATTGGAGAACAGGACAAAAAGGTTGAAGAAAAGAATGAGAGGATGAACAGGAGCATTAAAGGGGCCGGGTTTAGGGGGGGGGGGGTGGTCTCTCTGTGTGGTTTCTCCACTCTGTGAAAAAGAAAGGAGTGGGGTTCTGACGCCACACGAGTAGAAAACGACATCTTGTGGTCTCACGGAGCACTTGAATCAAGGTCACGTCTGGTAGCAGAACTCTTATGAAGCCCAGAGGACGGAGGAGGGCAGCCTCTCTCATCCTGCCTCAGCCGGGGCTGCCACGAGTCAGACATAAAGCACACACCCGACCCCGGGCCCATGCCACGACACACGAGGCCTAGACATCAGGACCCTAATGCGCAGGTGTCAGACAAGAACACAGACCTTTTCGCCAGGTTGTTTTATAGCCACTCCCGGTCAGGTCAGGATGACTTTTGAATTGTACACTTCTTTGTGACTTTAGAAAAATGGCCATGGGAATTTGTTAGAACTGCCAAAGCCGATTACAATCTTCTCAGAGAAGGTAGGCGCGCCGTCGGAGAGGTGCGAACGGTAGAGGCGGCGGGTGGGTGTGAAGGGTGGGCGAGAGAGAAACAAAGATGGAGATAGCATGTGGCATGCCCACATGCAGGGTTGTGCAAGGTGATGAAGAAGAGGTAACAGAACTGCCGTGGGAGCCAGAGGAGGAGAGTGAGTGAGTGAGTGAGTGAGTGAGTGAGTGAGTGAGTGAGTGAGTGAGTGAGTGAGTGAGTGAGTGAGTGAGTGAGTGAGTGAGTGAGTGAGTGAGTGAGTGAGTGAGTGAGTGAGTGAGTGAGTGAGTGAGTGAGTGAGTGAGTGAGTGAGAGTGAGTGAGAGTGAGAGTGAGAGAGAGACATTCTGAAATGTTTCACCATATCATCGATGTGAAGTGCATCAGGGCCATGACAGGGAAAACAATCAGGCAGCATTCAGTAATGCAAGCAGCCCTCGCATCTTTGGCAGAGCCAGCCTGGGAATTTAAACCTCCAGTGGTTGGAATTTTTATCCAAGGACGTCTGACATCTGACCACAAGGTTGAGTAAGAATCAAATCCACCCCATCAGGGTTGGGTATTCTTTTCAAACGACTACTAAATGATAATAGAGGAGATTGAAATTCCTTATTTATTTGGTATGATGGAATTATTATGGAATCTTTCCAATTTATGCTATTTAAATCAAGCAATTTAATCAATTTCCTTCAGCTGATATGCCACTGACAGCAAAATTAATATTATGAAAGGAAAATAGAGCAGCACTTTTGGATATGTGTAAATTATTAATATTCACAAAATCAAGTCACGTCCTTTCATTCACTTCAGACTGCTTCAATCGAACATCCTTGATCACAGCGGCACACTGTACAGTGGTGACTCAGACGTGTTGTGTCCGAGTCTCAGATGGGGTAATGTGTATACAGGTGTTGGATCGGTACACACATAGGTGTCGGTAAATGGAAGATACATAAACCCTTATTTGTGTTACTGGAAAGAAGGGCTGTGTGCCAACCATCTACATAATGGGCTTCTGGAGAGGCAACAAAAAAAATTGAACAATAAAACTTGGCCCTCCTCCGGGGCACTTCGAATCCATTATTCATGCCCGCCTTTACAATTGGGCTGATTTAGGAAGAACACAAATCTGTGTTCCGAATGCGATTCCCCGTGCGGCAACCAAACCAGATCCTAATGCAGGAAAAAAACAGAACCTTTTCAGTACTATCTAGGGGGGGCGAGAGGAAATGTCACGATCCCTCCACCGGGAACAGGCAGCCACACTACACCAAACCACCATCTCACAACCACACGTTTCACAGGGAAGACAAATGTGCAAGCCAAACTATTTCATCAACATGCACTCCCCCTCCTTCGGTCTGGCCTCGGTCCCGCGTAGCCCGATGTACATGTGCAACACTGATCTCTTGCAGCCTGCTACGAGTCTGGACTCTGCCCTGGGGGATCTCTACTTCTCTGCTCGGGCAAAGCGTCTGGCCGTCACTGCCTGGCAGTCAACCGCTCTACGAGGAGTCGTGTTTCAGGAGCACTTGGCCCACGGCCACCCCTAGCGGTACGACGAGCGCTTATGACCTCAAAACTCTGCCCTGCCCAATGTGCCCTGATAGTTGGAGACGGAGCTCCACTTTCTCCCTAGGACGCCCCAAACAACACAACACAACCCTTTCAGGTCTCGTACTCTTCGTCGTGCCCCCGGATCGCATCCTCTTTCATACTAGTGTTGTTTACCCTGCGAGACCCATGAATTAGATAAACACATGAATCGGTGGAGCTCACGGCAGCCCCTGGGTAAGAGAGCCTGCCAGCGTGAGGGCGAGGCTGTGTGTGTGTGTGTGTGTGTGTGTGTGAAACACACACAGGAGAGGGAAGGGTTTGATCCGCGGCGGCAGTCAGTGCAAATGAAGCCAGCAGGGTTTAATCTGGGGAACTGCTTCCCTATTCCCTTTCAAGCTGAGACGTTTCATTCCTCCACCCATCACGCAGCCCTCCCCCTGCTACCTTCCATTCTCAAACCGCTCAGCTACACCTTGGTGTGCCACCCCTCTTTGCCGGATACAACGGAAAATGAGGAAGAAAAAGAAGAAAAAAAAACACATAAAAAACACTTTCCGGGAGACATATTCATTTTGGGAGAAAGCCTGGAAATGTGGCACAACTTTTAACCAATTATGTAGCGCAGCCACACAGGATGACTAAGACAGGCGCACAATCATCACTTCAATCCTTAAAAAAAAAGTCAATGGATTATTTCTTCCATTTCTTCCGTCGTGTAAGCAGCGAGGGAGGGAATAAAGGAAAATGGCAGTTTGCATCATACTTGTCGGGGTGCTCCATTGCACAACTCTATCCATCCCCACCCACCTGTGAGTATTCTACAAAAGGGCGCTTGAGGTTTTCTGGTTTCGAGAAGAATTCCCTTCACACAGCAGCAAGGACCATTTGGTGGACCTCGTCTGAAATCAAACAACCTTTGTCATATGTAAGTAAGGCCTTTATCCCCCCCCTTTGCTTGCCTGAGGAAATTAACACAACTAAAGGGGAATATAACATACAGATAAATGCACAGGAATCTAGATTGCTTTTTAATTATTAAAGAACTAAATTGCAGAAAATGTAGCGCCGTGATTGAAGCCAGGTCCCTGATGAGTGGACTGAACTCTGACTGACACTAATTGCACAAAAAATCTGTTACTAATGATTAGTCATTTTGATTCGTGATGAAGCAGGGAAATGATGGATAGTGCCAACGTTACCCTCTGCCCCTGCAAGACATTAACTCCTGGGGAGATCCAGCTTGCTAAAAGTATGCTTAGTGCACCAAAGATTGACACAAGCGCTAATGAAGCAGTTCGGGCTGATGTTGTGCAATGCAAGATTAACGCAAAACATGATTAAAGTGTGACAACGCATCGACTGACAGGCTCCCTGTTGGCCATAGTGACAGCCTCATCTAGGGCCTCTGAAGAAGAAGACAGACGTACAGACAGACTACAACTGTCATTTGACTCTCGTCTGGTACTCCCTGTGAGAGTAACCTTGTAGTGAGGTCATAGTGCTGAAAGCCTCAGTGCCATGAAATTATGATGTGAGGCTTAGTAGTAGTTTGTAGCCTGTAATGAACCTCTGACCGAATAAATAACTATTAGAGTCCCAGGAGACAGGTATTAAAATACCTGTGTGTACAAACAGTACTCTCAACACCTGTGGATACGAAAGAAGAATGTCTCTCCAAAGTTGTCATTGTGACAATTACATTTAAAAACATTCATGGAACGATGACCCTAACACAATACATATCCTATCCAATACACAAATGACTTAACTTAGACGATTACAGAAAGAATCAAGCATGAAGATATTTCGCAATATCGAAATAGGCAAGGCTGAATACTTTGAGGAAGCTACCGATTGTTTGTTGTAATTTAAATGTAGGCATGACCATATATGATAATATAAAATATGATTGACTTTAATACATAATTTTCATTACACTATATTTGATATAATCTTACCAAAACCTGCTGACAGCAAAACATTGAAAACACAGAAAATATAATGATTCACTAAAAAAAATTGCCATTTCATTGCAAGACAACAACAAAACTATGCAAAAACGTTTGCAACTAAGTCATAATCCTCTTGTAGGATGTTGGCCAGAATGTGTCGAAGAGTAGCTAAAGTCTTCATGGATATTTCATTATAGACAGAGAGTGAAGTTTTAAAAACCTCCAACAGGATGATTTAAAATGACAGAAGGGCTGACCAAGGACAATAATCTATTCGACAACTCCTGCCGGTTGGTGGTTGCACCTTTCCGGGTTCAAACCTCTGACTGTCACCCGGAGCACCACTGGGTCACTATAGTTCTCATTGGGCTCCCAGATCCTCGACAACATCATCAGCTGTCATTGACAACATATTGTGTTGCATCTACAATGTTGTGCACATAAAGACCCAAGATTAAAACAATGCATTACCAGTTCAGCAGCATGCAGGCGGTATGATGATGATACACCTCGTGATAAATAAAGGAAACCTCTCCGAGACGAGTCCTGGTCTGGATCACAAACCACCACGTCCTCTCCCTCACCGTGTCCATGTCCCGATTCTACACTCTGGATCAATCTGCAGAACACAAAGCGGAACCAACGATAGTTTGCAACACTCACCAGGGGTCAAACTCGTGTATGATGCTCTCGAAGCGGATGACAGCGAAGAGCCTGGAGCTGAAGCCGGCCAGCCAGGCCAGGAAGAGAATGGTGAAAGACAGGAGGGACTGCCACCCGGCGGGCTGTGCCAAGCCGCCCGAAAGACCCCCTGCTCCTCCGACGGAGCCGCCCGGTTCTCCCATCGCCGAGGAGGAGGCACTGCTGCCGGTGCGTCCATTCCCGGAGTAGGACGCGGACCCGAGGCTGGCGGGGGGCGCTTTGTGTTTGCTGTCAGAAACGGGGTGATGTTCCGCCATATTCTACGTCAGTCCCGTCGTGGCTAACGAGCGAGCTATCCGATACACCAGGAAAGAAAGACCCCCCCTTTTTTTTTTCTCTCCACACTTCCACAGCCCCTTTACACTCCCTCCCCACTCGCTCCCACTATGATCCGAGATACCAGTGGCGCTTCTAAATTCAAACCTCACTTCCAAGCACGCAAAATGATAGAAATGCGTCCCAAGGAGTCACATAGCAGCGGGATCCTGCAGCACAGTTATTGACACATGCGTCTCAAGCGGTTCCTTCTTCCTTGGAAGCAGTGTTGCCAGATTGGGGCAGATTTCCCAACCAATCCGGCAACTCTTGCTGCAACACGCTGAATTCATGGTTGCCAGATTCTGGCCCAATCTGGCAACACTGCTTGGAAGTGGTCGACCGGGGGGGGCGGGAACAAAACGGATAGCAGGAAGAGCCGTCGGCCTATCACGGCGAGACAGGTACGTCAACGGCGGTTGAACGCCTAGGAACCAGCCAATTGCTTTGTTGGGCGCCTTGACGGACACACGATTTGGCTAATAGGATGAGTGGGGTGTGACAGTAAGGGAGACGATGTGTAACGGACAGCGCCGACAGCGTATGCACTGTGAACAACGCAGAATCGTTGGAGTTGACATAAGCCAATAAAATAAATGAATTGTACTAAATATTTACTGATAGAAACCCATGCCAGGACAGACACTGACGAGAGAACCCGGACCAACTGTAGGTCCTTGTTGTTAGCATGTAGTAAATCATCAAATCCATCAGGCTTTATGACTACACTATGGTTTTGATCTACTTTCTAAATGCAACGATTCATCACAGCTATGCATATGAACCAGAGATGTTTCAATAATAATAATAGTTTTTGCTTTAGAACTAGGCTGCTAGATCGGTGTTAAATCTGGAAAAGTAAAACCAAAGGAAAACATTGATCATTCTTCAAGTCTTAACCCATTAAAGTACAGGGTGTTATACAAGGAGGAATATGGGCCTGCCCTGCACACACACACACGCACGCACGCAGACAGACAGACAGACAGACAGACAGACAGACAGACAGACAGACAGACAGACAGACAGACAGACAGACAGACAGACAGACAGACAGACAGACAGACAGACAGACAGACAGACAGACAGACAGACAGACACAGCCCATCACACAAATGGCAGTTTGCATCATATTGCCACAACCAGCTTCCATTCAGGATAATCATGTATCGCTGTCACATTCAATAGGCTACTAACGTGTAGGCCTATCTATCGAAGCCAAAACTTAGGAGAAAGGGGGAAATGTGTTGTACATAAACTATTCATCACTTATTGGTTTGCAAGTGATATAAAATAGATAAACCATAAGAAATTTGTATTCAGCAGTTTCATGTTTTACTGCAGAGCTCATATCCGACCACATCAGAGATACTTTTATGTTAAGGAGTTTGCACAGCCTTATCGGTCTTTGTACAAAGTATATTTGCAAGCCTTAATTCTTGCTGCCCTTTTGCCTATGCCTAATCTTACTTTTACAATATAAAATAGTCAAATAGTCCTTTCTGCAATCATAGAATAATAATTTATTGGTTCCTTTCTTGAGGGACAGTTGACGTGTTGATCGACTTTCACACTAATGCAACAAAAAAACACAGTAATAACTACTTTCAGCTCATTCTCCTCCCATATTACTGAAAAAGCCAGAAGAAAGAATGAATATCTTGTCAGATGCTGGGTTTTTACATTGTATGGATGAAACAGTTCAGTAAATGATGGTGGCAACGAATATATTAGTGTCAGGCTGAAAGAAATAACATTTAAAAATGCTCACAGTCTTTGGCTGGCTGTCAAGGCAATTTACTATCGCATGTTGGTTGACTTTTGCAGTCAAACAATAAGACACATGCATTCATAGCACATCTTTTTGTCCAGGGAAACAGAATAAAAGAGAATAAAACAAAGAATCTTAAAGCCCAATGTGTGATAATCCAGTCCCTTAAGCTATACTTGTTTTGTAATGGTAAAAACAAAATTACCTAAATGGCATGACTGCTGCAACATCATAGCATGACTTCTTATAAAAAAAATGTGCTTTCAGCAAATTGATATGGCCAGAATGCTTGTTGTGACCAGCACAATTTAGTTTAATGTTCATCCAGACCCATATTCTCCGTACAACATAAAAAATCTTTAGTGTTCCCATGAATGTGAAATAATCAGAAGGGGCTCGTGGTCCAGGCATATAGGCACTAAACGTATTCTACTATACCGAATATCATCGATATTGTTCAGGGTTCTAGAAAGGTTATAGCCTACCGATTGTATTATGCTTTACTATTGTCCAATGTACCAGGTGGGTGCAAACGGGGATACCACCCCCTGAAAGGCAAGCAACCGGATTCTGAGGCACACACAATCAACCTAAATAGAATCAGTAATCAAGAAAATGCACACTTTATAAACACACAGGGAAAACCTAGGTGCATCATGGGGTTGGGGAAGGGTTGTGACAATACAGTGTTATTATTACGTAAGTGTGATCACTTAAATAACTAATGTTAACGAGGGGGTTACGCTGTGTCGTTAACAGTCTATAACTTCTGAATTTTGTGCTGCAGTGGCACTTCTTGCCCCTGGAGAGCGCCCTAACTCAGTCTTCTAGACCCAACACATTGTCTACTTTGTAGTCTTTCGAGGGAATAAATTGCAAGACCTTTCAAGGATGTAGTTAATGTGTGTGGTGCACTCGTGTTGGAAGGTCATAGTTTAACATAAGAAAGAACGTAGGCCTATTTGCATATCGTTTTTTTAGATACTACTTTCGCAAGTCGAACATATTAAAGACCGGATCTACAAGTCAAGTCAGGTTTGTTGGACCTCCGTCACGCGATGCGTATGTGCACAGTGCGGTATATAATAGGAACTCCGCTGTTGTTTAAGCTGTGCAGAGCCCGGACTTGTGCTTTCAAACCGACTAACAACTAACTAAAGCTGCAGCGCCACTAACGATGGACAGATGCATGACTGGTAGGCGTTCATATATTCTGCTGTAGAATCCTAGAAAATATCGCTTTTTTGTCTCCAGCACATGGCTATTTTATTTTGTAGGGTGAATGTGGTCATTGGGACTTTTTTGTTGTTATTTGATTATCCAGTGGAAGCAATGAATGTCTTCAAATCCTAGAACCATTCTTCCATGGCAAGAATGCAAGGCGGTTTGGATCTACTGATCTATCGATTAGTATTGAGTAGATGTAGAATACTTCTATCATTAAGCATTGCTTGATGAATTAAAGATTACGAGAGTACCAAACTCTAGAAATCAATTAAATGTATTTTGGTATTCGTTTATTTAAAGTTAATTAGTTAGTTAGTTGGTTGAAATATTAAAATGTATTTTTCTTGCATACGCGTAGTACATTTTCAGATACAGTTCATGAAGTGTAGTGTAATGACAAGCCGTGGCTTAGCGCGCATACGCTCTCACACACACACACACACACACACACACACACACACACACACACACACACACACACACACACACACACACACACACACACACACACACACACACACACACACACTAGAAGTGGAATTAGAGCCCTAACAATCTGTTGTGAGTTACAAGGAGTTATTTATTTTCTTACAAAAGAGATTGACCTTTTTTTTTTTCTTTCCTTTCCTTTAGTCATTGTAGGACAAATGTTTATCTTATCGACGATTGCAATGCATATAGAACAACCTTGTGATACGACTTTAATCACGAACCTTGTGATACGACTTATTAGTATCCCTCATTTGCATGCTGGAGATAAATGCTCTGGTTTCCATATCTGAGATTATACCTCGGCCAGTTCAACTGTCACCAATCTTTGTTTCAGCTACTTCCTAATCTGAGTAATTTCCGCCTCTTACTGTGTCATGCAAGGCATTTCCACACACACACACACACACACACACACACACACACACACACACACACACACACACACACACACACACACACACACACACACACACACACACACACACACACACACACACACACACACACACACACACACGATACACACACACACACACACACACACACACACACTATACGGCGGGGAAGCCAGGTTCCAACCGGCATGAGCCTCAAGTCTGGGAAAGAGGAGGCAGGCTCATAACAGAATGTCAGGGAGTCAGAAATGCAACTCGTGTGACAGGTGAGGGTGGAGGGGGGGAGCAGGGTTAACGGCAGAAGTACCGAGGGCTTAATAATTAATTGTAAGCAATTGAGAGCTTTCTGCAACCTGCAGTTGCAGACACCGTGTCTCCTCTCCATAGTGGCTTCATCTCACTCTTTCTTTCTCCCTCTTCCTCTCTCTCTCTCTCTCTCTCTCTCTCTCTCTCTCTCTCTCTCTCTCTCTCTCTCTCTCTCTCTCTCTCTCTCTCTCTCTCTCTCTCTCTTTCTCCCTCTCCCTCTCCCTCTCCCTCTCCGTCTCTCCCTCTCCCTCTCTCTCCCTCTCTCTCTCTCTCTCTCTCTCTCTCTCTCTCTCTCTCTCTCTCTCTCTCTCTCTCTCTCTCTCTCTCTCTCTCTCTCTCTCTCTCTCTCTCTCTCTCTCCCACTCCTTTCCTGAATAGAAGATGCCAACAATTTAATGACTTACCATCAGTTACTAGTGTGACAATAATCAAATACTCATTTTTTTCACACAAACAAACAAACACACACACAAACACACACACACACACACACACGCACGCACGCACGCACACACACACACACACACACACACACACACACACACACACACACACACACACACACACACACACACACACACACACACACACACACACACACACACACACACACACACACACACACAAACAGGTATGCATGCACACAGGTAGGAATGCATACATACGCAGATACATGCACATCCACACGTATGAAAGTGGTTGTATACATACACTCACACACCCTTGTACATATCTCCGGAATGCAAAATAAGAACCGTGTCTCATCGAGGACCTCAATAGTCCCAGCTATGTTACGTTATTTTAAATATAAAAACATCCTTTTTGGACCTTCCTTTCCATGCCTGTGCAACCAGAAGAGGCGATTCCTTTTCATACTCTCTTTTGTGTCCTATTATCATGCTATGACGTGATGGCTCACAAACAGCTGCAATGCATTCTGGGAAGAAAGGCTCCCACAGCTCATCTGTGGAGCTTATCTGTCCTCTCGAGGTTGTTTTGTGAAAATCTGCTGATAAAGACATTAAGTCGCAGTGTGAATTCCCACGCACTCCTCGGACATCTCAACTCCAGAAACATCATCATTCTTGTTGACCAGGTCTGCCATTCTACCGTACCTTATCCTTTGCAAGCCTTTACCTTGACATAACCCTCTCTAACCAAACAGCTTAACTTAACACCCTTAACCTAAACGTAATCCACACTAACCTACTGCTTTAATGGAACCATCTTTAATCTAAACGTAACTCTCACTAACTTACCAGCTAGAAGTATAATATGGTATAAAATAGTATGCTATATTGGAAGTAGTTAATAATAATTGTAAAATAATAGTGTAATACATTAATCTCTATTTTCCTTCCCAATACGATTCTGATTCCTGAACTTGAGTATCGGCTTATACTATACCGATACAGCATCTAGCATTGTAACTACTAATAGCACTTGTTCTTATTGAAGGGTTCTTACAATGACAGCCACATGTAGTCGTTTCCCTAAGCATCCAATCCTTTTCCCACTCGGTAGCTCGAACGCATGTTGGGGAGAGATGGCGCGTTTTCCCACTTCCTTCTCCCCAACTGACCGTCAACAAACTCAGAATAACACTGCACGTGATTGTGATGTTCTTTACCTGTGTTATAAAGGAGCTAGTCATGTGATGGTGCCGGATTGTTGGAAACGAGTGTTTAGTTCTGGTCCGGAATGCTACCCATCATACTGGTTAATAACTTAAACTGCCTTCCCTTGGCCTCCAGCAGTCTACCCAAACTGATAATAGGCCTTTAGTTAGCCCCTTGTTAGGCTCATTAAAATGGGTTGTAGGCAAGTATAAAGAGCATTTAGTGAGTTAAATGCGCTGTTAGAATCAGTTATGCTCTGGGTAAATCACGAAAATACAGTTGTTCAGTATTCTTTTCTGTTTATTTTACAGTAGTCCAATTCACAATGGGTATAAGGTACTGTCTCTCATAAATGCCATTATAAATACATGACACTTATCCCCTCGTCAAGGTCTAAAAGAGAAGACAAACATGCCAGCAAGCACTGAGGGTAATGGCTGGAGCCACGTGGAGACGGTTCAATTGAATGGTTCAAAAGAAGATCTTCCTGAAACAGACAGCTTTGTCCAGCAAGCCATGACCCTCATCATGGATGAAGTGGTGAGGAAGGCCGGCCATGTCAGTGGAAAGGTGAGCAAATGGCGTTATTTATGCGTTTTACAGTTTTTTGTGGAGAAGTGTTGTCGCTGAACGGGTGTAGACCCCAAGAACAAAGCCCTGCGAAACTCTCCCAATCTTACGAGTTCCCATCCTGTTCTTCTCTTCAGTCCATCATCGAGGCCACTGAAAGAAAAAAAGAATGAGACCAATAAGCACTTGGGGGGGGGGGGGGGGGGGGGGGCAGAATTCAACTCAAAATGATTTACGTAACGCAGATTAAAGATATTCAAACATTTGCATGGAAGGGTTTTCTCACAGCAGAACATGTTTCGGTTTTACCTCCAACTGGATTTGACTAGAGCAAAGTGGGCAATCTTTTGTTCAACATAAGACCCAAATGTTTAAAATCAACTCCTGAATCAACTGCCCAACCAAGGTGAGACTGATAATCATTTTTATGAAGGACAAACTTCAATATATGGACGGTCCCACAAGTTCTTCACAAAATTTGATTCTCCTGATCTTCCTATGTTAGATTTCAGCGTGTTTCTAAGCTGTTCGCAATGACTGTGTTGTGTATTTTTGTTGTGTAGTTATTTTTGAAGGGGAAATCAAGGCAGCTTGACAGGTTGGATCAGATGGTCGAATAGATGGTTTATTACAGGATGTAATACAGTGAGGTACAGCTTTAGGTTGAATAATCTATAGTATAGGTGGGTGAGGAACATTCTCCAGAAGTGCTCCTTGGCTGTTAATCCCTTTTCTCCCCAAATTAAAGATTCAGGGGTATTATCCTAAGAAAACGTGACTCACAAAAGAACAGACGCAGTGGCACTCTTGATAAGTTATATGGCTCTGGCTATGACCCAGACGACCTGGGACTGGCCATTTGGTTCGTCCTTGTAGGAACATAAACAAATGGAGGAATGTTGGATGTATCACCTCGTATCAGTTTGAGAGGCACTGGGAACTGGGAATGTGAACACTGAGAGGCACTAGAATACACCAACATTCTACGTTCCTCCCTCTTGATCACATTAAACGTAGTTTGAAGATCGCCCTTTAAAGGGGAATTCAGTGTATCTACCGGTGAACAATTAACCATTAACGAAATCAACAAATGAAAGTATAAAGGGCATTAGTAAACATAAAATTATACTCCTCATACACAAGTAAACCAGGTGTAGGCTACTTAAAAATAACAAACTCATTAAGTTACTCACGATTAAACCAAAAACCAGATCCAAAATTGAAAAATAACGTAAATGGCCTGTCCATACTAGGTGTGTGAGTGGCGTTCCCCGGAGGACCTGACGAAGCTGTTAGACCTGGAGCTGGGTGAGGCGGGCCAGGCGCCGGCCCAGACCCTGCAACACTGTCGGGACGCCATCCACTACAGCGTCAAGACCAGTAAGGACCCCCGCCACAACCCGCCTCACAAATGGGTCGAAATGGATGGCTCTGGAAGGATAAACAGCGAGATGTTTAGGCCAGCTGTGTTCTCCTCATTTGCTGCTTGTATCTAATCTAGTTAATTAGGCTCAATCGAGAAAGGTGTGGAGGAATTGATGCATTACAGAGATGGCCATCGTTGAAAGATATTTTGATACCGATTTGAAAGAGGACAAATTATATTTGTACCCCCCAGTAATGGTGCTGATTGCTAACTAACTGTTGGACCTGTTCTCCGCATGTGCTTAGGGATTCTTATCCGCTTTAGTTTCCTCCCACAGTGAGTCAATGGAGTCAAACAGCTGTGAATAATTTACACATGACACTGTCATGAATACAGAGATGGCCACCATTGAAAGATATTTTTAGACCGAGTGAAAGAAATAAGCTGATTTGCAATCGGCTCTGCTGGCAAAATTGGTTGTAAATTGTGAAAATGTTCTAACAGATGCTTTGTGTGTGTGCAGACCATCCTCATTTCTTTAACCAGCTGTATGTGGGGCTGGACCACTATGCCATGGTGGGATCCTTTGTCACCGACGCAACCCAACCCAGTCTGTGAGTCACCCACGGCTTGCACTACACCAAAAGCATTCAGCCAGAAACGTATTTAATCACGTAGCTGACAGCATTCTCTGGGATGTTAGATATAATTATAAATTGTATCGATACGATAGATATTGTATGCTGGCTGAATTTAATCTCAGCCACCAACCAGATTTTTATTGTGTGTAGTAATATTGTTTGTAGTAAAGTTGTGTACTGTTTTTTGTTAGTAACTTTTCCCTTGTGTGCATTGATTTACCATTCTTAATACAGTAGTAAGCATTCATTAATAGTCATCTAATGGTCTGAATGGTCATTCAATAATGGGGTTCATGTTGTCTAAGGTATTTATTTATACATTCTACAATTAGGGGGGGTTAGGGTGAGGATTAACACCCTAAACCCTATACTAATCCTTTGTACTAATGAGTATTACTGTGAATATTGTACTTGTTTCCTATTGTAAAGTATTACCAATACGTTTATGTTAGGTACACCTATGAGATGGCACCAGTCCATTGTTTGATAGAGAAGGTTGTGCTGGAAAAGATGATGGAGATGATAGGCTGGGTAGAGGGAGGCGATGGCATCTTCAACCCAGGTATACATGTCCCTATCGTATAAATGACCATCCCAAACGTCGGTCATGAGTGCACTCATACCATGAGAGAGGTTGTATCTTCAACAAAGCATTGCACAATATGAAATGATTGAACTTAAATAATCTCGATCATAGCAGGGGGACCCTGACCCGATGAGGAGCTAGCTAGCCAAACCTAGTTGAAAATGTTTTATTTTTCGACTGTAGGTGGATCCATGTCCAATATGTACGCCATGAACCTTGCCAGGTTCCAACGCTTCCCCGAGGTCAAAGAGCAGGGCCTCTCGGCCTGTCCACGCCTCGTTCTGTTTACATCCGAGGAAGTAGGTGTATTGCAATGTCCTGTTTCTATTAATAGTTCCTACAGATTTGGTCTTTGTTTGGTCTCGAGGCATTGATAACTTTGTAAGTGCACAGATTGTTTACTAAAAAGCACATTTTATACACACAAAACCATCAGTAGTTCACCCGCTAACACCATCTTGTTGTTAAGACTCGATTAAGTAGATCGGCGAACACAGAGCTTGGGTGTTGCTGACGGATGTCACAATCTCTGTGTTCGTCAATCTACCTATCGAGTCTCAAAAACAAGATGCCGTCGACGGGTGATCCAAAACGAATGTTCCAAGTCGTTATCATACCAAACATATCCCAAATCCATTTTACACCGGAATTGTCCTTCAAGTACAAAGAAATGCATTGTGAACATGTATGAAATGTGAGGTTGACCACTTGCATTAGCATCGACAATAGAAAATGGATTCTAAGTAAATGTTGTTTTGTCTTTTCAGTGTCATTATTCGGTTGCCAAGGCAGCAGCCTTCCTTGGAATCGGCACGAAGAACGTTTATGTGGTGCCAGCTGACCAAAGGTTTGCTGATTTTCACACAGAATACGGCAGGATCACCGAATACAAGATCCTGCCTTCTCCTAGTCCTTCACTCTGTTTGTTCTGCAACAGCTAGTCGTCCTGACCACTCTGCTAACAAGAAAAATAATATAATAATACCATGTTTGTCCCATGCGTTCATTCATTGATTCATACGTTTGTTTATTTCCCAAGCGGGAAAATGATTCCAAAGGAGCTGGAGAAGCAGATCCGTACGGCCATAAGTGAGGTAAGCACTAGAGTTGGAGGTCAAGTTCACACTGTCACAACATGCTCAACGGTTAAAGATGAGATGATACCCTTACTAGTGATACTGGATTGAATTAGGAGCACGCATACTGTAGCCATGTCGTTTCAAATGTGTGGCAATATGCACGTTAACAGACAACAAGAAGGATATCAGTTATAGCAATGTGATGCTTGATTCCCAGAAGGTGCCGATGAAAGCATTAGAGCAGTAAATAAATATAAATGGAATGCATTGCCAAGGGATGAAGAAATCTGCCCATCAGTATCAATTCTGTACAGTGTGGGCGGAGCTGGCCGGGGTCTCAGAGGACATGACCTGATGTCACCTGAATGAGAGTCGCTTTGGCCGTCATGGCTGGCATAAGGAGAAGCCACCTCCTTCTCTACCGCGGTTGGGCAATCGCACGCCATTCTCTGGCTTTACCCCCTCCTAAGGGCAGACCTCTCTAATGGACTCGTGGGGTGTCCCGGTGAGGCACTGAACCGGCTGTACAGACACGATGCTCTCGATAGCCTACATGTAGAAACTCTTCTCCAACTCAAACGGGGATTCAAGCTGCCCGCCGCCAGCCTAACGCTACACAGAAACCCTTTTTTGTTTCCCTTGTTCCTTGTTTCCATCGTGTACTCAAGGTCATTTCTGTAACCTACGGGTGTGGTGTAAAGCTTGAAATGTGTGTGTGTGGTTTAATACTTGAACTGTGTGCGTGTGCGTGTGTGTGTGTGTGTGTGTGTGTGTGTGTGTGTGTGTGTGTGTGTGTGTGTGTGTGTGTGTACGTGCTTGGCGGGGGTGTTTCAGGGAGCGGTACCCTTCATGGTCAGTGCGACATCTGGAACAACGGTATTGGGATCCTTCGACCCATTAGAGGAGCTAGCAGACGTCTGTGAAGAGCACAACCTGTGGCTGCATGTGGATGTGAGTTCGCTCTCCATTCGAACATCGAAGACAATTGAAAGACTCAATTGTCTTTCAGAGCTAGAGTTGGGTTGTCCTGCATTCCAATGGGGTTTAAGTGCTTAAAAGATAACTTTGCATTGTGTAACGTCTTATCCTTGCTATCTTTGTTGTATATTGGGAATGGGATAACCAATTGTAAGTGCTTGGCACTTTTCTACCATACCGACAGCGATATATTGTTGTTTCTCTTTCTTCTGACCAATGTTCTCATTGTAAGTCGCTTTGGATAAAAGTGCAAGCTAAATGCCCTAAATGTGAACGTAAATGTTATAAAATTATAATGGTGTGCTTTGCGACGGCTAATAGTTCCACATTGACTTTACGTTTTCATCTCCGTAACATCCATCTCTCTGTTTGTCTGTCTCGTCCCTCAGGCCTGCTGGGGAGGGGCAGCCCTGCTGTCCAACAAACACAAACACCTGCTGAAGGGCGTCCAAAGGTGAGGCTAGGAGAACACACTCTTTTAGATTCAGCATAACATTCGGCAAAGTGGATCCATGGCCGGAAAGACAAGTGCCAAATTTTAATTTATACATTCTACAATTAGGGGGGGGTTAGGGTGAGGATTAACACTAACCCTAAACCCTATGCTAATACTTTGTACTAATGTGTATTACTGTGATTTATTGTACTTGTTACCTATTGTTAAGTATTAGAAATTGTAATGGCTGCCAAAAAAAAACAGACTAATATTAACAAGATAAGACCACTTTTATTAATGATTGATTAATCGTCTGAGGTACATTCAGGTTAATTGCGGGTAATTAAACTGGTATCATCATCACAGCTTTCCATATCAGTTCCCCGAACTCCAATCGACTCTGACGTTCTACGTCTGTTGTCATGTACACTCAGTGTAATAGTGAGTGCCTCCATCTTCCTTCTAGTCATGTTTAGTAAACACAAGCTGTTCCCTGTTAACCGTTCTTGTTTCCCCCTCGGGGGTGGCTCCACTGCAGGGCTCACTCTGTGGCGTGGAACCCCCACAAGATGCTGATGGCGGGCCAGCAGTGCAGTGCGTTCCTGGTCCGGGATAAAACGGTAAGAGGCGGAACACGATTCCAATATTCGTAGGGGAGAATCCCCCTGGAAGTGTGGACTCGTTGATGGGCTCGGTTTTCTACGGGCGGCATTTGGCTCAAGAGGTAGAGCGGATTGGCCTGTGACACCTCATCCTGTTTGATCCCGACGAGCTGGCGGTCGCCTTGCATTGCTGATTTCTGAGGACATCCTTCCCTCGTAGGTCCCTCATCCTCTCACTAGCCGCCAAATCAAAACATCTGCCTCTGTGAGTTCTCCCTCATGAGATGGTACGCCTGGGAACGGATGTTAAAGCACAAAGCTAAGACTACCCTGTCCTTTAGTAACTTTAGAAAATGGCCGTTCAACTCCCTGGTCAGAACCAGGCTAGAAACCTTGGGTGTCCCAAAACCTTCTTTATTTTGGCCCATTGGTACCAACATAAACCGGTCCGGACACAAACTGTGTTTACTGTACACTCAGATGTGTGTGTGATTCTGTTGATGAAATGCCCTTCATATGTTAACAGGTCGACATGAAGGGTTAATAACCTTTGCTTTATCATTCTTGGAATGCTCGACTGTTACACATTTTGACAAAGTAGCCGCGTTTACATGGACACATCTGTTCCGCATAGATTTCTATGCGGAACAGAAAATGATCATGTATACGCCTCATTCGGAATACAATTATCTGTTAATCACTTGTTTGAGGTTAGAATGAACTCCGGATCTATACTTTTGAAGATAGAGTTGGAAGTTGGAAGACAAACTTCATAATACTCAGGAGGACTCATACTGACACTCGTACTCAGTCTCATCTTGCAGCCCCGTCATCATTCATCTCGTCTCTTTTGTCTTCCTCCAGGGCCTTCTGCAACGCTGCCACTCTGCCTGCGCCTCCTATCTATTCCAGAAGGACAAGTTCTACGACATCAGCTGTGACACCGGTGACAAGAGCATCCAGTGCGGCCGCAAAGCAGACGCCTTCCGCTTCTGGCTGATGTGGAAGGCCCTGGGGACCAGAGAGCTGGAGCGCAGGGTGGACCATGCCCTGGAGATGGCCAGGTTAGTACCACAGAACCAAATGAGCCCTAGACCCCCTGGTTCACCTCCCCCCCTTAGCCAAATGGACGACTACTGCTGATCGATAACTCTTCTCGCCGAACCAAAGGTTTGGGGGTTAGTATTATACAAAAGAAAACATGAATCAAAAAACAACAGATGCAATGTCTCCCTTAATAAGGTATATCGCTCTGGCTATGAGCTAGACGGCCTGGGACCGGCCATTTGGTTTGACCTTGTTTTGACATAAACAAATGGAGGATTGTTGCAAACAACACCTTCTATCAGTTGGAGAGGCACTGGCTGTCCTTACACTACGAAATGTGAGTAGGCTATTACGACGGAACCAAATGAGCTCTTGTTCACCTTCCCCCCTTTGCCAACTGGACAACCGCTGCTGACTACAGTCTCTGTAGATTCCAGGGTGTGCCTTTACTATTATAATGACATGTGATCTCCATCACTAATGAGGGGTTGATGTAGTCGGAGCCTGTCTGTTGGGCAACTCTGGGTGACGGCCGGGTGAGAGAAATGACGAGAGGTGGCAAATGTCTCTGTGACCGTTTTAAAGGGGTGATATTGTGCCACCAGGTCGGAGTTGGATTGGCAATTTTAAAGCCGTTGGCCTTTTCCTGTTTTCAGTGACAAGTGTATGGTGGATAGATCCGTCTACCAGCCTAACCAGTGGACTGTAGCACATGTTGCATATCTTTCCATCATACATCTGGGTGGACACGCTCACTTGTGATGTCTCTAAAACACAGGAAAAGGCAGATTTAGCATAATATCACCCCTTTAAGTCTAAAACATGGAGAGCTGTGCTTCAGGGCCCGCAGCCACCCTCCCTAAACACGACAACATATTAACCAGCTGGTTTTCTTCAGAGCCAAACTGTCGTTCTTATTCAACATTTTCAAATTACAATCTGAATTTTGGCCAAAGATTAGCCAAAGTGTCAAATAGGTATATTCAGTAACAATCAATACATTACTCATCATACTGTCATGATAGGAAATGAGTGTAACCATTCTGGTAGAGGTAGCACAGCTGTTAGTTTCCTTGATTCAGGTCAGGCCAGTACCGATTCTCAAGGTGCCAATTTCTCATTTGTGCATTGCAATTTGTTCTCTACCAGGACAAAGAAAGGTTCAATCTGTTTGTTTTTTGGGGCAAAAATCTGGCCCTGCATCTATATGCTTGTCATACCATATTTACACCATAAAACTGTTTTTTGAATGCCAGTTATGCACACTAGTCCTATGTTATTAAAAGTTGTGGCATGTGAGTTGAGGTTCGGACAAGGTCCCATCAACAGCACTACCATGTAACTACGTCCCTGTTCCTGCCAAATATGTCATTATATGGTTTGGTTTCCCTTTAAGTTGTGTAGACTCGAGGAATGACTCAGGCAGAGGCTTTTACTCTCACTCGGCTGGGGTGGAGAATGGTTGCTATTTTGAACTTTGCTTGGCACTAATACAGAAGCGTGTTAGACAGTTCAGTTCTATTCAGGGCTCTGGGTGCAGTGTTTCTGGGTCATGGCAGTATTGCTGTAATTCGTGCCCCCAGACAACCCAGAAGTGGCCCCACACGACCTTTGTTCGAACTAGGAGAAATGTCGACGGGTCAATGGAATAGGTCACTTACCATGACAATGCATAGCTTTGGAATGCCTTGTTAATCCAACCCTTCAGTCCAACCTATGACAAATACATTTCCTGTTCTCTTGTCTAATGTTGAATACTTACTAGACTAGATTTATTTTAGAATGTACAATTTAAGCATTTGCCTAACCATATCAGTGACACATAGCCTATCATTAAGGTCCATTCCCTCCTTCGGTTGTCAGCTGTGAAATCTAGGATACTTTTTTTGTATTTTCACAAATTAGGATGGAGAGAAGTGAATCCTTGTTTTTATATATTCTTTGTTTCAACTTTCTACCAGATATCTCACAGAGGGTATCAAAAAGAGGGATGGCTTTCGTCTCTTGATGGAGGTAAATATGTCATTCTTATTCATTCATTCAACACTTTCACATTACAATCTGTTAATGAGTTGCAATTTTGTCTCTTTCAGCCAGAATATACAAATGTTTGCTTTTGGTATATCCCACCAAGTATGAGGAAAATTCCAGATAGCCCTGAGTTCTGGCAAAAGGTTGAAGCTGTGAGTATTACATTACCAAAATGTTGTCGTGTTGGGATTTAATTACATTTATTTTAGACACATGCAAGTACACACACACACACACACACACACACACACACACACACACACACACACACACACACACACACACACACACACACACACACACACACACACACACACACACACACACACACACACACACACACACTCTTACACTAGCAACTACTTGGCAACGAAGGGGAGATATTTGAGCTGATCATTCGTATTGGATTGCAGCTAAAGCTGTGTCAAGTCTAAGTCATGCTAGCAGGACTGCAGATCGAGAAGCTAATGATCTTCATCATATGTATCTGACTTGTACGTTGAGACATCCCATCGCAATTACAGGATCATTAGAATGTTTCGGGTTATTGTGGGGTTATAAATAGTGTGATTATTTTTCCTTACGGGGAGACATTTTTGTGTTTGAAATGGCCATACCGTTTCTAATGCGAGAGACGTGACAAAATAATATACAAAGTTTTGATCAGCATGCGGTTATGGTATATTTACATTGTTTCAGCATTACTTAAACATTTTAACAACTCTTGAGTATCAGCAACAAATAATTCCCATGATGCATTCTGATGAATGTTCTCTGTCTGCTTTCCCTCAAGGTGGCGCCAAAGATCAAGGAGCGCATGATGAAGACGGGCAGCATGATGGTGGGCTACCAGTCCCATGGAATCAATGCCAACTTCTTCAGGATGATCATCATCAGCCCCTGGGTCAGCACCAAGGACATGGACTTTGTCCTGGATGAAATTCATCGCCTGGGGGCGGACCTGTAACAACCCACGGTCTTGTGGGCGGGGTCAGAAAAACGTCTTCCAAACTGTAGAAATGTAGAAAGACCCGACCGATGCCGCATCTAAATATCTTCGCAAGTGCGAAGATACTTCTTTATAAAGGATATAGAGTTTGTAGTGTTAGTTTTTATTTCTATGTCAATGTTAGTACAACAATTTATTTCAAAGAAACTAAATAGTGGGGAATCGGGTTAGATAACTTCTACGATCAATATCTACGTATATTTGTGGGGACGCAAGCAGTATAGATCCTAGGGTGACCTTGGTACATTTTTCACTATCATTCTTTTCATTCTCTTTGATTTAGTTTCAACCATACAATTTATTTGTACACTTTACCTCCATGTCAGTTCTCATGCGTGTTTGCTATGTACCACGTCCGTCAGATTTTAAGTAATTTAAAATTAGTCATTAAGTATGTTTACAATTGTTAAGGCAATGTAAGGCAAGGCAACTTTATTAATATAGCACTTTTCATACAAGAGGTAGATTCAGAGTGCAGTTTAGGTTAATAACAGCCACGTAGAGATATAATGTTCAACGAACCATTTCATTTCATGTGTCAAATGTTTACTTTATTTTTATGTTTCTTCTTTATTTTTAACCTGAAAACCAATGAAGTAGGGAGTGCTGTTTTGGCTTGTTCCCCAATTCAACTTAGCCATTCCGGGAAGATACACAAAACATTGCTAACCCAATGCATTTATATTGTGTGGGTTACTCACTGTTTGAAGATTGTTGATAGATGATACAGCGATGATAATCGATAACAGATGATTGAGTTTTTGAGGCGAGGTGTACAAAAATGCTAAATTTAAGTCCCAAGTCAACACGAATGGAAATATAAAAAAATGTGTGTTGGTCGAAACGAATTTGCTTACTTGCTGTAAATTACAAAACAAAATGATATCGATCATCAAAAAGTCCTGATGGCAGTTTCACCTTCCTGGTCTTTCTCTCTGCGCATCTGTTTCTAAGTAGAAAGAGACACTGACGCCTTCATGTTTAGAAGCTAAATTCACCTGCAAGATGCACAGTTCAACAATTAGCTACTTTTTTGATTTTTGATTGTAATTATATTGAATTAATTTTTTTCTTGGAATAAACTGATCCTGGGAAGTCTATTGTCTACCTGCAAAGTTGAGAAAAATAACTAAGAATATTAAAACAAATAAATACACTTATCTCTAATTGTTTTATTGCTTTGTTTTAATAGCTGCCCGGCAATAGGTGTTCTGCCACACGATGGAGACATTGACCACATCTTTTCCTTACAAGATACATTCAGCACCAATATCGGTTGATCGCCTGAATTGGTTACGTTCCTTTTTGATGGCCAGCCTACAACTGTATTAGCTGTATATATTTTTAATAATTACTAATTATATATCAGGTCAAATACGGTTCAGGTCATGTGTTAGGAATGGGTTCATATTATGGACTATGGACTAATATCCATGGCAGAAAAGGTTTCCCTTTTTTGATGAGTCTAGGTCTGTTCATTATTGCAACCTGATGCCTTTCACACGAATAGAGGTCAATAGAGGGCATTTTAATGTGCTGTTAACTGGTCTTTGATGGTGTGTGTATAGGCGGATGTAGATGCTCGAAGGGTAAGCATTGAACTCTGATCATTTACTGACAATGTGTTTTAATATGACCATCTGAATATTCACAAAGGTACAAAAGCTTAGAAAAGCAAACAGTCAAGTTATGGGAAAGGAATACAACAAAATATAAACACAAATATAACTTTATGAACTTTCAGCATTAAATCCAGTATTTTCAATCCTTATAAACGAACAGATTCGACAAATTCAATAAAGTAAAATTATCATTTTTTTTAAATAGAAAACCATTGCACTCCTTTGTACATTCATTTAAAACTGACCTTACTTTCAAAAACAGAAAATCCTTTTGATGAGCTTGTCAGCAGTCCAGTACAAACTTATCAATCCAGAAAGAATGGCTAAAACAAAACAAAAACATTTCATTGTGAAACCAAATCCTTCCTCTCAAAGGGTGAGAAAACCGCACAATATTTATCTGACCTTCAACCATAAAATAGCGCAATATGTACATCTTAAATAGTCACTCATTACTAGGTATTCACAAAGGGAAACTGAGAATCCCTATTGTTTTTGTAGGGATTCTTATCGTAATTATTCTGAAATGGTAACGGCAAAAGCTCAGCCCCTGATTGGTTAAAGCTTTTTCATATTTGGCACAAATATATTAGGCCTACCCCCGTGGAAGCAGGTAACCAAAAACACTACTACGGCCACAGGGGGGCGCTATAAATCACGGGCAAACATAAAAGGTCAGGCCAGCCCCTTACCCGTCTCATGCAAATCGATGTAAAATGACGAATTCGCTCGAAACGTGTCCCCGGTATCGTTGGAAAATGGCGGCCTCAGGTGTTGCCTGTGCATTTTGGTAGGGGTTGGCTCATTAAAGTTCTTTTCCTGTTAGAGTTCAATCGATTCCTATTCACAACAAAAGGAATACAAATCCCCACCCTTTCATTCTCACCTCCTTGGTTAGGTTTTAGACAAATCCCCCCTTTCAACGTTGTGAAGCTTCTCCCTGTTCATAACTTACTTAAAAACAAGTCTGTGGATTATTTTACTCTTATTGAACCGCCTACTGTCAACGAGCAAACGTGTGTCTTAGTGTTTGCTTTTTAATCTGTGTGTGTTTGTGTGTGCGTCGCCATACACATGTAGGGACGGCTTGCCCCACTAGGTCAAAGTGTGTGTGCGCCGTTGGTTCCGAAACAACCAAAATGGGGGCGTTAGTGTATCAACTTCTCCTAAATAGTTATCTCCTCTTCCTTCCATCCCACCCTACACTCCCCTCCTACTCATTGAGCGGCTTGTGCGTCTTGAAGCACGAGTCGTCCTTGGGCACGCCGGCGAACATCTTCTCGTAGATCTTGTGCACGGTGGTGGTGCCCAGCACGCGGCCCACCTTCTTGACGGCGCGCAGCAGGGCCCGAGGGGCCCCCGTGCCCCGCAGGGCCTTCTGGCTGAGGTTCAGGGCCTTGGCCAGGTCCTGGCCCGGGTTGGCCCTCTTCCAGAGGTGCAGCAGCTGTAGGACGTGCTGCGCCGGAGGGCAGGAGGCCGTCACGGCCGTCACGGCCTCCGGAGACACCCGGGCCCCCGGCAGGCTGTCGGAGAGCAGCCTGAGGTGGTCCAGGCTGACATTCTTCAGGCCGCCGCAGCGAGACACCTTCCGCTCACAGAGGTTCACGCCTGGGGAGAGGGACGGAGGGACAGGGGGTCAGGCTGGGTCTGATGCGGGTGTTCACACACATACACAGCACCGGGTGCTGGTGGTTGGTGATTGATCCAAACGTATGGCACCACTACGGCCACAGGGGGGCGCAATCATTTGCGCGTAAATATAAAGGACATGCCAGCCCTAACTAGTCTGATGTAATTGTTGTGATGTGATCGCTCAGCATCATCATATGACAATATGCTGGTGCTGATGGGGGAGTGGCAAGAAGTCTTGAAGTAAGGATCCTTTTTTTGTTAATGGTTAGTTGGGATTTTAAAATGGAGGCCAGTAAGTGATGAGCCTTAATGTAAGGAATTGGTTCACATTACTTTGAAAAAATAGATACAATAAAAGTGAAACTGTGGTGATTCAACTGCCTTCAAGTGTTTTAATTGTAGTAATTTCTAATCGTTTTCTAGGTCTACTCGTTTCCAACGTCAATACAAATGAAACAAACGCAGAGTAAAAACCCAGCACGTCTTTTATCCTTGACATGCCTTCCTAGCCAACATGTCAACAACCCCTTCCGCTCCACTCCAAGATGGCCGACCTTGTATGATGCCGTACAGCTTGTCCTGGTCGCGGTTTCTCTCCCTCCACAGGCGAAGCAGCTGGAGGATCTGCTGCTGGTGATCGCAGGCCTTCCTCAGCCGCTCCAGCCCCTTACGGTCGACCCGTCGGCCCGGCAGACTCTCCATCAGCCGCTCCACGGGTACAGCCGACAGCTGCAGCGACGCCAGCGACTGGAAGATGGTCTCCTCGCACAGCGTCATGTCTGCTGAAGAGAGAGAGAGACAGAGAGAGAGAAAGAGAGAGACAGAGAGAGACAGAGAGAGAGGGTGAGAGAGGGAGAGACATGTCAAGATCCGTGGGAGGAGTCAGGTCGATAAGCTGAGGCGCCAGACAACCGGTTCACAGAACCATCTGGGGAGTCGTCCTTGGGAACTGATTGGATAAGCAGATTCAAATACTTGGCAGGTGGTTGGTCCACACCACCGTGGTTCATCCAAAAGAGCAGACATTTTGGACGAGCCGTAGCCGCCTCACCTGCCCCGAGGCAGACTGATTGGACTCTGGCGTTGGGTGAGGCTGCACACCTGTTGCACATTGAGCAATCAATCTGCAACCAGCCATCACCCCACACACAATCCTGCATGGCAACACGGAGCACCAGCCTCATGTATCATTATCTGCGTGGAGAGGAGCCCAGCAAAAGCCACCTAGGTGGAGTGTAGCAGCCATGGCGTCGGTGACATGGCTGCACCTGGCTAGATGGATGCTCAGTCGAACGTGATCGCGCAGGGGTCATAGCTGAGGTTCAGGGCCCATAAATGTTGGCCGGGGGATGGCCTCTTACAATATTTGTACTGAACAAATATACGTACTGTCTTTTTTGGTCATTTCATCATTTGTTTTAAAGACACAGAGATGGAAAATATTGATGAACAATAAACACACAGAAATGTTTATTGTCAAATTCTTTTGACATGACAATGTAAGAATAATATTTGATAATACTCTGTGGAACCAAAAGTGGCTCCACAGAGGGGTGACGGCATGAACAAGTCTGGGGGCCCCTGAGTGAGAGAGTGAGTGATGAGAGACAGAGGGCTCTTGAGGTACGTTTGGGGAATTATATGGGCTCATAGAGATCCAAAAATGTACTATCCAAATAAAAAGCTACATTTGGTGCCCAACATCTGCCAAATATCGAAAAGATATTGAGTCCAAGTCCAACCCTAGGGTAACTGACCCCTATCATGCCGCGGCTCCATTAGCACCCTGACAGGAAGCCCTGAGGTCGAGGCAACGACAGACAAAGCACAGAAAGGATTTCAGTTAGGCTGCTCTGCCGCAGGCCCACTGATCATTTGTCAAACTTGTTAAAGGAGGGTCTGGCCTCGTTTTAGTTCCTGATGCGTGATGAAAGCTTGGCCGGCCCAGGTCTGGAACTGACCAGCGTTCCGGCGCCTTCCCAGAATCAATTCCCGGGTTCCCCCCTCGACTGCTTCCAATTTGACGAATGGCTCTGTTTTTTCTTTGAGCCCTAACCCATAACAAGCCGAGCTGCTAAACGGTCTCAGTGTTTCCTGGAGACGATCTGCGGTCCGAGGGAACGCTGCGATGCGATTTGTGAATGGATTCTTTTTTTCTTCTTTCTGTTGAGCTGTGGTTTTTTACAGGGAAACAGGAATAGTGCATCATGCTTGAGGTTCCTCGTGCTTACAGTGACTGTCCGCATCGGCCTTCCATGGCAGAGTAACAAAGAGCCAGGCCTCGTTCCCGGGCCTCCAAGGACTGAGAGTCACTCTCCTCTGGGATAATTCATCTTCATTATGGGTGGGAAGGGGGTTGGAGATGTTTGGTTGGCCAATCAGGGGGGGCCGTTATGACATTAGTACCGTAAACATCCCTCTTTGTTCATCTCTCTGGTCTTGTTCTCCCTGCTGGGTTTTCATTTGGAAATGTGAGAGGAAGGAATGTTATAAAAAAAGAAGAAGAATGGAATCTGAACAAGAATTTTAACCAAGGAGATTCCCAATCCCGGGGGATAGGAGAAAATAACGATAGTGCTGGACATGTTCCAGTATCAACATTCGGAATTGTGGGATGAGTTAATAGTTGAGGTTTGGTTTACTAGGAAATCACATAATGGCATGTGTGTGTGTTTGTATATGAGCATGTGGATGTCAGCACACTCCACAGTGGTTGCAAAGTGGTTGACTGTGTCCCAAAACTACCCTGGCCTCTCAGAAGTACAAACTCCATGCTGGGTTTGACGGCCATTAACTAAAGAAACAAGGCAGGCCTGCCAAACCAGGGAAATATCGATACGCATCAGAACACTCAGTGTCGGAATGGAAAGTTGTTTCTCAGAAGTTTCTCATCCATCATTCAATCCGTCTCATTTTTTGTGTACTGGGAATGGGTTAACCAAGCAATTGTATGTGCTTGGCACTTGTTTCTATGAACATCTGTACCATACCGATAGGGAAATATTGTTGTTTCTCTTTCTTCTGACAAATGTACAATGTATAATATAATATAATGTATAAAATATAAAAAGCGTCTGCTTAAGGCCTGACTGTAAAATGTTAATGTTCCTGTCTCCGGAATATGTTTGTGTTTTGTAGTGAAAAGTCCATGATTATATCTTCTCACCCTCTGTCTCTCTTTTCAACTCATGGCACATTGCAACAAATTCAAATCTTGTAAGCGTATTGTCAATGCTCAGCTCCACGGGGGGACTGTGTTACCTGTGTTGCACTGTATGTGGGGCAGGGAGCACTCCGGCGCCAGGTTCTTGCCTGGCCGGCTACAGAGCGTGTTGCTGGAGGGGGTCCCAGCCCTCAGCAGCTTCAGGCCCAGGGCGCTGCAGTTCTTGTGGGGCCGGCATGCCTCTGTGGGGGACCCCACGCTGGAGAAGCTGCCCTGTGGACAGCGATCGCACACAGTGTCGCTCTCCGGCGTTCCTGGAAGAAATGAATCACATATTTACATTTTATTTGTTCTTATCACATATTTACATGTCATCCGTTTCAATTCATTCATCCCCATGTGTTCAAAACCAATGAAAGGGTGAAGTCTGCGAGATTTTTGTTACATTTCTTTGAATTGAATGGGTCTTTATTTGTGATTTGTGAGTCCTGCAATCCAGTGATCTTAACGACTCGGAAAATAAAATGTCTATTCAAGGCAAACTCACATCAAGGACATGTCTCTCGGAAAAAATTGTGTCACTCCAGAAACGCCTAGTAAATCATTCTCAGTGAATTTGCTTCCCAAGGGACACTTTTTGCAAAAAGCAAAAAGCAAAAAGCTCATAAAAACAACTAGCGTGCGCTGAAGCTGATTCAGGAACCAGCAAATCTTCACTCTGAATCTACAGGCTAGGGGCAGTACAGAGATGGTGTAGTGGCAGCAGTTATCTCATTTGACCTTTTGGTTTCCTGGTTTCCGTTTGTTGCTATTCCGGACTATCCCTGATGCTTTCAATCTCCTCTGTCGGAGGCTATTCTCTGCGGCTCCCAGGAACCACAGCACTGATACAATCAGGTTGGCTCATCAGATCAGGGCTTTAGGGCGAATAAAAAGCATGCTTCCTCATTTTATACGTCCCATCTGTAAAGTTGTTCCAGATCCATTGATATACACGCATGTACACAATGTCAGATTGGGTATGTGAGTGTGTGTGTGCATTTGTGTGTGTGTGTCTGTGTGTATGTGTGAGTATTTGTGTGTGCTTGTATGTGTGCCCGTGTGTGTGATCGCACATGTGTCTGAGTTTGTGTGCCCTCTCCTCCTGCGTGCGTACGCGGTTTGCGTGTTGCCTTGTTTGCGAGGAGAGTTACGAGACAAAGAGTCGCAAACAAATAGCCCCATTGAGAGCCCATTGCAACGAGTCAAATATGTGTATTGTGGTGCGGACCAAAGCGAGGCCTTTCCAGGCTCAAAATGTGGCTGAAATATCCCAAAGCCACAGCGCTACGCTTTGCATAACAAAGGCCAGCGCTCCTGCAACCGGGGGAAACCCCTTAAAAACAGTCCTAAGTGGCCCCACATAGACAGACCCTAGGTCTCTCCCCCACATGAATGGATGGAAGACGTTGGCTGGCACGAAACCGCTCTTCTGAAGGCATCGGCCAGAAAAAAAAAAGCAAACAAGGTGCTTAACGCAGACTCTAACCACCGCGCTTAATGAACGCACTTATTGTATGTAGCACTTCCTGGCACTTAAATCTTTTAATTAGCATTGAATAACATCTCATCCTATCTTTGTTGTATACAGGGAATGGGTTAACCTAGCGATTGTTAGTGCTTGGCACTTCTTGGTTCTATGGACATCCTTATTGTACCCACAGAGATATATTGTTTCTCTTCCTCTGACAAATGTGTTTACTGTAAGTTGCTTTGCATATAATCGTCTGCCTTATGCCCTAAATGTACATGTGAATATAATGCCGAGCTCTATGGAGGTAAAAAATAAATTGCTTGGGGTGAGTGAGTTCACATGTGATTGTGAAACAAACATAACTGTCACTGGTACTGTTAGTCACTGGTAGGTTTATTCAAGATGGAAAAAAAGTCACGTTGTGCAGTGTGTGGAAAGTGTGGGAGAATGTCAACTTAGGCGACCAATCATCACTGACATCCGAACGGAAAAGGATGACGTTTATACAGATTTATTTAAATATTATACGTCAGGGATTTTTTGAAAACCAAATCATGAAAATAACAAGCTAATATTAGATATTATTGGAATACCTGATTTGCGTTTGACATTTCAATGAGGAAGAGGTGTAATGAGGAATTGAATCACTGCCTTGTGATTCCTCTGCAGACTTAAACTTTTAAACTCGATATTTGAAACGGCTCACTCACCCACGAACACACTATAACTACCCCGGTGTTATTTGTATCATTGTATAAACCTACCTGGTGCCGCCACTCCGTAACCAATTGGACAGGTGTTGTGGATGATGCAGAACTCCACCTCTAGGTGGAACCCCGGAGCACACTCACAAAGCTGGTCGTGAGTGCTGTTACACTGCTGTTTCACCAGCTGCCTCTCCTTACACACCTGCACACACACACACACACACAAACACCAAATAAATACTTAATATTAGAAGTCATCACCAAGAGCGAACAAAATAGAGACACTGTTGCATGGGGCTTGGCTGTCGAACACAATGCCTGTCACTTAGTGATTAACAGAGACTTTACTGATGATCATACAGCTGTGATGAATCAAAACCAAAGAGCTCTTTGTCTTAATCAATGCCATGTTTGTGCACACACGCTTCCACACAAATAAATCCCAGATGAGGTCTGAGGTTTAACATAAAGTATTCCCAGCGGTGATGTCGTATTCAATGTATCGTTATCACTATTTGACATTGAGGATTTATTTTTGTTTAAATCTATTTTTGGAAATTTGTCTTCTTTTCAAGTTTTGTTAAACTTATCTTCAACTCAAAACCAGTTGTTTTAAGTCAAAGGGATTGAAAATCAGCTCTGTCCAGTTTGCACTGTCAGTATTACTGCCTGAATCCAGTTGAGTCCATCCACATAACTTAACACAGATAACCCCATGGGCTACACTCTACATTTTAGGAACCAAATTAATAGTTTGTGTAATTTTAATATACATTTTCCACGTGTTCGTTGGAGAAAATACATCCTGCATTATATTAGGAGGAGGACGCTATATCAGTATAAAGTATTCACATCGCCACTTTACTTATTGCATTATATGTGTGGCTAGTTTATAGTGACTGAACTGGACTCAAATATTCAAACATCATAAGGTCACCATCGCTAACTCAACAATAAACAACACACAGAATCACAGATACACACACACACACACACACACACACACACACACACACACACACACACACACACACACACACACACACACACACACACACACACACACACACACACACACACACACACAGATGGGTGTTCGACGGTCTTGCATTACGTCAGGGATCACACACCCCCTTACACATACACACAAAAACATGCAAAAACTACTGCATGTACCACACAAAAGAACAGCCAACAGCATACGCACCGAGGTGCAGTACTGGCAGGTGTCCCTCCAGTGCCAGTGCTCTGCGTAGTGCCTCTCTGGGCAGGGCTGGCACAACGTGGGGCCGTCCGGGGTACAGTGCTGCTTCACAGCCGTGCCGGGGGGGCACTGGTCGCACAGCAGCAGCTCAGAGGTAACAGGGTCCCGGTGCTGGTACTTGGGGGGCTCGGCTTGCAGCTGGAACGCCCAGGTGAGCGAGGCGGTGAAGACCTGTAGGAGGAGTCAGGGGACACGTGAGACGCGTCGGGAAAGCCAGGTCAGGTCCTGCGTTGTGTCGCGTGTTTTAGACGCACACAAAGTCAGCCGCAGCTTTAGGCAGCATTGTGGCGTCTTGGACTGTACTACAGATCTTTTGGTTAGCTTGTTAGGTCATACATGGCGCCAAAGGTTTCAATTATTTCAACTTTGAAGCAGATCATCTCCGTGGCAGCGGAGGTGACCCCTTCCCCAAAATTGTGGCATTATTTTCGCCAAAAAGGCTCAGGCGCAGTGTCTTGTTGGTCTCAAGTGAGCATAACTAGCATCAGTGTCTATGTGAGTGTGTTTGCGTGTGTGTGCATGTGTGCGAGTGTGAGTAAGACATCTTATCCTTGCCCCTGACTGCATGTATGGTTCATTCGGGTCCATATTGTATTGTTGAACTTGTTGTATGCAGTAGGGGACCTAAGATAGGATTAAGCTCTTGACATTCCTGGCATTCTGACTCTCTCGATGAAATATCCTTTAAGTGAGTTCGTATTAGCTGGTAGATAGGAAGGGAGGACAGGAGTTTATCTAATCCATGGTTAAAGTAGCTGAAAGTATAGCCAAGCAAAACAAAATACGCCCCAGACACCATGGAGTGCAAACTGAGCAAAGCAAACACAGTCAAAAGAAGAGCAAGACCCTAAACTAAAACCCAAGGTGTTTGTCATCCTTCACATGCGTGTTGGTTTTTATTTATATTCTTTAACTGTATTATCGACCCCAACTCTAAGTATCTATACGACGATGACGATGATACTGATGATGATGATGGTTTGGCTCACCAGCTCGCCAGCACCCCAAACAACCCCTCCTCCCTCGCGCTGCCATTCTCCCACCTAGACATCAACATCCTGCAGCGCGGAGAGAGCGGGCAGACAGACCTGGCCGGCGTCTGTAATCAGGCTCCGTGAGAGCTCCGCACTGCGATTAACGGCAACAAACAAAGACGACGGCTGCTCATTGGATGACGGAGTCTGAGCGGTTGGAGGCGATTTAAGTCACTTTCTCCGCTGCTCTCCTGCTCTCTGTCCCCTTGACACGCGGCCAGGCAGCTGGCTGCGTCCACGTCGTGCACGCCAGATGTCGTGACGGGACTCTGGAGTGGCTCCGCCGTGCACACACTGTGGACTTTCCCGTTGGCAGGGACACGCAGCATCACGAACTGGAGCAGTACAATAGGCCATGGTCTGCCTGTCTGTATGTTTGTATGTGTGTGAGAGTGTGTAAGCGCGTGTGTGTGTGTGTGTGTCTGTATGTGTGTGTGTATGTGTGTGCGTGTTTGTGTGTGTGAGTGTGTGGGTGTGTATGACGAGTGTATGTCGAAGCATTTGCGTGTGTGTGTGTGAGTATAAATCTGTATGTGTGTGTGTGTCTGTCAAATGAACTCATGTGCGTGGATGTGCGCTTGTGTGTGAAATGTGAATGTGTGCGAGCATGCATGCCAGTGTGAGTTTATTTTTCTACATTGGTCCTGTGGTTTTTCCCTCCTGGCTACTGTGCCTATGCAATACTTGCTGGAGGTTACTGGGCTTTCCCCATTTGCCACCACACTACAAAACACTTCAAACACACACACACACACACACACACACAACACACACACCACACACACACACACACACACACACACACACACACACACACACACACACACACACACACACACATATATAGTATATACACACTCTCTCTCTCTCTCTCTCTCTCTCTCTCTCTCTCTCTCTCTCTCTCTCTCCCAAACAGCATTATATAATTTCCCAGCATGCAGCAGCACTGTTTATAATTAACAGCATGTGTGTTTGCTCATCTTGCTCACCTGCCAAACAGGGCCCATCTGATTACCACGCCACAGTGTGTGAGAACAGACCATGACCAATAGACAGGGCTAATTCAAATGTTATTGATGAGTTTGCTCATTATATGTGAGTCTGTGTGTGTGTGTTTGTGTGTGTCTGCAGCTTTGATATAAAAGCCCTGCTACAATACAAAGAATGTTTACATACGGGTCTCTTTATGAAACCCGTCTCTCTATCTGTGTGTGCGTGTGGACAGAATGGTAATCCAAGAGATGGATAAATAGAGACAGAGTAGGAACAGCTGTGGATTTTCCCAATCGGCACTACACAATGTATACTAATAATATTGAAATCAATCTTCAAATGCTACGTGTGCTTGTGTGTTTGGGTGTGTGGTGTATGTGTGTGTGTGTGTGTTTGTTTGTGTGTCTGTGGTGTGTGAATGTGCCTGTTTCGTGTGTGTGTTTTGTGTGGGTGTTTTTTTGCATTTGTGCATGTGGTATGTTGTGGGTCCATTGGTGTATCTGATGTGTGTGGTTTGTTTGTGTGTGTTGTTGTGGGTGGTGTGTGTATGTGTGCGTGTGCATGTGTGCCTATGTGTGCGTGTTTGTGTGTGCTCGATGTGTGTCTCTGTGTTAACACACGCGTCCTATTCCGTCCTCCTATCATCCTGATGTACCACAGGAGACTAAACCAAAGAAGAAGAAAAAAAAGGAAAAAAAAGAATAAAAATAGATCAAATAGCATCGAAAGCCCCCAGAATAGAAACCCAAGCTTCAAACAGCGCGGCTAGTGAGCGTACCATAGCGTAGCCTAGCGTAGCAACGTGTGGCCGGTTTCCCGGCAGCACGGTGCGGTAGCCGGCCCCCCAGGGGGGGCCCCCTTTATCAGGGGTTGGGCGGCTGGTTTAACTAAACGGCCCTGGTTCGTACCCTGGGTGGCCCCGCAGACGGCCCCTGGCCTAGATGGCCGCCCGTTGACACAAATTTGAAGAACTGGCTGCCTCTGCCTCTGCCTGCTGTTGAAGTGTTACTGTTGACTGTTGGACAAGTGAGGGAAGGCGAAGGAGGTGGAGGGAGGAGAGAAGGGGGTCCAGGCTGGGCTGACCGTAGCAGTGCTCTCTGTGGGGTGTGTGTGTTTTCATTGAGAATAGAGGTTTAGATCAACGGTTAGGATGTAGTGTACTGGGCCTCCGTTGCCAGGGGGGGGCCACCGGGGGGGGGGGACCTCACGAGGGAGTGGAGCCCTCACGTGGGAGTGAGGTCCTCACGAGGAGGTGAGGGCTGGGGCGGGAGTGAGGCCCAGGGAGAGAGAAGGGCCCTAAAGAAGGAGGGGGGCCCCCACGAGGGAGTGAGGCCCTAACGAGGGAGTGAGGGCCAGGGCGGGAGAAGGGCCCTAACGAGGGAGTGAGGCCCTAACGAGGGAGTGAGGGCCAGGGCGGGAGAAGGGCCCTAACGAGGGAGTGAGGCCCTAACGAGGGAGTGAGGGCCAGGGCGGGAGAAGGGCCCTAACGAGGGAGTGAGGGCCGGGGCAGGAGAAGGGCCCTAATGAGGGAGTGAGGCCCTAACGAGGGAGTGAGGGCCGGGGCGGGAGAAGGGCCCTAACGAGGGAGTGAGGCCCTAACGAGGGAGTGAGGCCCTAACGAGGGAGTGAGGCCTGACGAGGAGGTGATAAGCGAGTGCTGGAACTACATGTGTGCCCCACAGGGGATGTGGAAAAAACGTAGTGCCGTAGAGTTGGCCAACTGATAACTAAATGTATTCAAAGTGAAATATCACAATGACGTGTGTGTGTGTGGGTGTGATTTGTATATGAATAGGAGTGTGTGTATTTGTGCACATGTGGGCACGCACGTTCAACTGTGGGTGTATGCAAAACACCTGCTTCTGTTGGGAAATACCGCAGTACGTTAGTACCATAGAACCGTAGTACTATAGAACAATATTCGACTATAGAATATATAAATTTTTTCATAAGCAAAGCGAGAGTGAGAGTGAAAAAGAGGGAGCGAGAGAGAGAGAGAGAGAGGGAGAGAGAGAGAGAGAGAGAGAGAGAGAGAGAGAGAGAGAGAGAGAGAGAGAGAGAGATTGAACTCTTCACCTCCCTTTCACAAGTTACCATCTGACGACATCACAAACAACCACTGGAAACCCAAATTACACAGCACCCTGGGTCCACTGACAGACTCAATTATACTGCCAGCATCATCACGGAGAGACTCGCTTAGATCCATATCCTACATGGACCACAGCAGAGAGAGACGGACAGATTGATATGCAGATAGAGAGACAAATAGGGACAGAGAGAGAGAGACCGATAGATAGATATGTAGATAGAGAGACAAATAGAGACAAGGAGAGAGAGAGTGATAGATAGATTTGTAGATAGGAGACAGATAGAGACAGAAAGAGCGACAAATAGATAGATATGTAGATAGAGAGACAAATAGAGACAGAGAGAGAGAGACTGATAGATAGATATGTAGAAAGAGAGACAAATAGAGACAGAGAGAGAGAGACCGATAGATAGATATGTAGATAGAGAGACAAATAGAGACAGAGAGAGAGAGGCCGATACATATATAGATGTAGATAGAGAGACAAATAGAGACAGAGAGAGAGAGAGAGACCGATAGATAGATATGTAGATAGAGAGAGACATAGGGACAGAGAGTGTGTAGAGAGATAGATGTGTAGATAGATTGATAGACAGATAGAGACAGAGAGAGAAATGGACAGAAAATAGAGAGACATAGAGACAGAGAGAGAGAGAGAGAGAGAGAGAGAGAGAGACGGAAGAAGTATAGGATATGTCTAGATATGTAAGCATATAATATCTATATATACTATATAGATATGAAAGAGAGAGAGAGGAGAGAGAGAGAGAGAGAGAGGAGAGAGAGAGAGAGAGAGAGAGAGAGAGAGAGAGAGAGAGAGGTGATGTAATGATGAGAGAATAGATATAGAGATAGATATTCAGCCGGATACTTATATAAATAAATAGTACTAAAATCCCTTCAAAAGGTTTCAAACATGGGACACCTTTCAACAACACGCATGTGAAATTTGCACAACTAAAGCAAGCTGAACTCATACCAAGACGTAAATATCTTAAAGAGTAACAATCTACATTAGTATGTTTACATGTTTCTCTCCACTCGCTGCACAATGTCTTGTGAGCCAGATGCCGTTGTAGCGATCAGAGGGGACCAATCCCTCAGCAGGGAGGGGTCACTCTCAGACCCATTGCCCAATGAGAGCTAACCACTGCCGTTGCCGGAGCTTCTACCCAGCAGCCACCAGGGCACATGGCTCCAGTTAGCAGAAGACCCAGGTGGTCGGAGGGGGGTTTCCACATCCCAGTCGCGCATGTGTGTGTATTGTGTGTGTGTGTGTGTGTGTGTGGGGTGTGTGTGTGGTGTGTGTTGTGTTGTGATTGGTGTGTGTGTGTGTGTGTGTGTGTAGTGTGTGTGTGTGTGTGTGTGTTGTGTGTGTGTGTGTGTGTGTTTGTGTGTGTGTGTGTGTCTATGGTGTTTGTGTTTGTGTTGGTGTGTGTGGTTGTGTGTGTGTGTGTGTGTGTGACAGAAACAGGTAAAAATGGAAGGCACATACGGAAGTATAGTTGCAAAACCGACTGTGTCTGTATGTTTCCACATGTGCACCGTTTAAACATGCCTGTCGTTACACATGCACAGGCACGCAAGCGTGCACTGCATTCAGGCTCAAACACACACACACACACACACACACACACTTCTCCTCTGGACTCAACACCCCACACCAAAAGACACACAGACACACACACTCGCACATTCTCAAATACACAATTACACACACTCGCACACACTAAAACAATCAAACACACACATGCCCTTCTTCCTTTCTAATAAACACCACACACACGCACACAAACGCACAAACACACACCCACACACACACACATACACACACACACACACACACACACACACACACACACACACACACACACACACACACACACACACACACACACACAGTCACATGCACAAGTACATACACACATACAGCAGAGATTTGAACACAGCCTTTCTATCAGCCCTTAGTGGTGTTTGCGTGATCTTAAACACACATCGTAAATGTCCATGTAGAACCATTAGTGTTACATGATCAGGTTTGCATGATGTGCAAAGTTTAAATGAATTAAACACAGGACGATACGGTAGATGGCATATGCTCATGAATGGCTAAGTTTACAAATATATGTAGGAAGAAATAAAGAGAAAAAGTGAAACAACAAACGACTTAGTAATGCAAAGTAGCCTACATATTATATTGTGTAGAACAGACATATTATATTGTGTAGAACAGCAGCAGCGGTTGAAATTAACCAGAGACCTACTGGATGCACTGATCACACTAACACCTCTTTGCACCCCTGGACATCAGCACTGTGCACAAGCACATCAGCGCCATGCACGTGAACATCAGCACCGTGCACGAAAGCATCACCATAGCACACCTCACACACACCTGGGCACCGCTGATGGAGAAGTTCGAATTGGAATCACTGGTGCACACTATTCAGGTATTGTATCTGCTGAGCTGTTGCATCTTCCATCTCATGCTAAGAGGGAAAACATTTGTTTAAGACAAGAAAAAACACACATGAACATGCTATCACACCACACACACACACACACACACACACACACACACACACACCACACACACACACACACACACACACACACCACACACACACCACACACACACACACCACACACACACACACACACACACACACACACTTAAACACACTTAACTCACACAAACTAAAACTCAAACAGACGCAAACACAAGAGACTACTAGGAGACGAACATCAACATGCTGAAACCAAGACACAAACACACAAAAACACACATAAACACACACACATACACACACACACACACACACACACACACACACACACACACACACACACACACACACACACACACACACACACACACACACACACACACACACACACACACACAAATACATACATCCAAATGTCTAACACACACACATCAACATGCTAGGACGCAGACAAGCACATGCTGACAAGTGTGAACACACAACACACACACACACACACACACACACACACACACACACACACACACACACACACACACACACACACACACACACACACACACACACACACACACACACCACACACACTTAAACACACACTTAACTCACACAAACTAAAACTCAAACAGACGCAAACACAAGAGACTACTAGGAGACGAACATCAACATGCTGAAACCAAGACACAAACACACAAAAACACACACAAACACACACACATACACACACACACACACACACACACACAAAAACATACATCCAAATGTCTAACACACACACATCAACATGCTAGGACGCAGACACACATGCTGACAAGTGTGAACACACCAACACACACACACACACACACACACACACACACACACACACACACACCACACCACACACACACACACACACACACACACACACACACACACACACACACACACACACACGTGGTGGGTTACTGAGTTAATTACGCACAAGCTCCTGTCATGCTCACGCCCACAGTCTTATCACTTATCAGTGTAACTGTTGAAGGAAGAGGAAGTACGATAATTCCTCTACCTGTCCATTATAGCCTATTCACACACACCTCTACCGACCCAAGCAGTCGTATTCTATATTTTTTCTGCCTGTGTGACAGCCTGTCTGACTGTCTTTCTGTCTGTCTGCCTGTCTGCCTGTCTGTCTGTCTGTCTGTCTGTCTGCCTGTCTGCCTCTCTGTCTGACTGATTGGCTGACTGTCTGACTGCCTGTCTGTCTGTCCGTGTCTCTATTTATCAATTTCTATTGAGGCTGGATTAAAGCTTAAAGTACCATAGAGAGAATTTGCGAGCCATCTACTTGAGCAAATATTTGTCGGTGAACATCTTTATTTTATTTAAAGATGCCACTCTAGAACGTAGATAGCCCCCCCCCCCCCATCACACACACAAACACACACACCACACACACACACACACACACACCACACACACACACAACACACACACACACACACACACACACACCACACACATACACACACACACACACACCCACACACACACACCACACACCACACACACACACACACACACACACACACACACACACACACACACATCTTATATTCATCCCTGCATGCGTGAGAGCATGCAGTATGATTTGGGGAAGTCAACACGTCTGCTGGCAACTGCCACCAAGTCGGACAAAGAGACACGTCAACGACAAATAAATATACAGAGCAGGGCCGGCCCGAGGCAGAAGCAAGCTAAGCCCAAAGCTTAGGGCCCCCCTGGCCACCAGAGGGCCCCAAAGTATGCTTGAAGTGACCCCAAAGGGGACACTTCAAACATTCTTGATATAGTATATTAAGTCAAAGGTAGTCATTAATTATACATCTAAACTTTGACAGCCGCTAACTGCAGTTTGATGCAAGCACAGTCAGTTAGCCGGGAGCTACACTTAGCGTGAAAGTGTGCGTCGCGTCACATTGTTTTGCGTCACTGTATAGAAGAGGAGGTATAGAATAAACAACGATAAGCCCACAACATGGAATGTAAGCAACACAGTCACAACTATAACCTTGATCATGAGTGTTGGATTAACAGTAGCTGCATGAATGTTCAAGCATGGACAATAATCAATAGTATAGGCTCCACCGAGAGGTTGGGGGGCCCTGAAATCACATTCTATTCAGGGCCCCTAAAAGCTTGGACCGGCACTGATGCAGAGACAGAGACGTGACAGAGATGTGGTCCAGCGGCTCGACAGGTGGTGAAGTTGTGGGTGGAGGGATGGCGATAATGCTCCTCACTCACACACGCACGCACGCACGCACGCACACACACACACACACACACACACACACACACACACACACACACACACACACACACACACGCACGCACGCACGCACGCACACACACACGCACGCACGCACACACACACACACACACACACACACACACACACACACACACACACACACACACACACACACACACACACACTAACACACATACATGTGTTCAGCTCAGATACACATATTGAAATGTCTCCGGGATGCAAAATACTCCAAACGTTCCGTAGCACCCCATGCAAAACACAGCCAGGGAAGTGATGCTTCAACAATGCACACAGCCGCGCAGTGCGTAAAAGTTCAAACCAAAGGAAACAAAATGCCAACACCGATTGTCATTGAATACGTTAACCGGTTAAGATACAACAATCTCCGTTAAAAATAATCACAATAAAACCAAAAGAAACCGAAACTCAGATTATTATAATGTGGGCTAATGTAATAGGAACAGTAGCCTATGTAAATCACCCCTGAGGTGTAGGGCTATTTGTTTAATGCTCAGAGACTGATAAGAATAATAACCTTTTTCCCGATGCAGAACGTGCCAAATACCTGACGTGTGCGCTCACACCGAGCGCGCATTCCCGGTGGAGGCGCCAGAAACACATAATCCACTTCTCCGAGTCATCCATCCCATGTGGCATTCATCAAAACGTCCACAAAATCCGATCGCAAACAATGTACCTTAAGCTCAATAAACAAGCGAGCTAAGCCACCGAGAGGGACACACATAATCAGTTTACTCACCAGGATAATTTTCATGGCTGGGTTTGATTGAGCTATCCGAGAGCACATCTCTCCTCCGTATAGTGGACCGCGGTGTGATGGGCTCTTCTCCATGAGATGCCCTACTTATAGAGGAGCGACACTTGGAGAGAGTGTGTGCCCACCCACCTAGACGCCACTTCCCATACTCCCCTCTTTCGCGCGCACGCTCTCTCGCTCTCCCCCCCATCCCTCTCTCTAACTCTCTCTCTCTCCCTCTCTCTCTCTCTTTCCCTCTCTGTCTCTCTCTCAGCCCCCCCCTCTCTCTCCCCCACCCCTCTCTCTCTCTCTTCCCCCTCTCCCTCCCTCTCTCTCTCTCTCTCTCTCTCTCTCTCTCTCTCTCTCTCTCTCTCTCTCTCTCTCTCTCTCTCTCTCTCTCTCTCTCTCTCTCTCTCTCTCTCTCTCTCTCTCTCTCTCTCTCTCTCTCTCTTCCCGCCTCTATCTCTATTTGGCTCTCAAACATAAAATCAATTAGGTTGTAAGTACCTCTTGAGATGCTAAGCCCCATTTTACGGATAGACGGCTCAAATAAACTCAGTCCCTGTCAGTACAGTAGACATATTAGTAGACATAGTCAGTACAGTATATTATGTACAAATAGTACAACAATTAAGTGATATTAGATCGCTCGTAGTTTGTACAATCAGCAGAAACATTAGTTTGTCCAACCACCTCAAATATTGTTTCTGCACATTCTCGTGCAGTGTAGACGTGGTAATCGGCTTACATTAAAACAACTTCAAACATAATTTTCCTCGAGCACCGAGGAATAAATAGAAACATCATCCGCGATCAACGTCTCCCTTCCAAAACATCGGGGGGGGGGGGGCGTGGGGGGGGCGGTTTCGACAGCACATAAACGCTCCGGGTGACGCGGGTTTATTCAGAGCTGCCAGAGCCGTGTTTATTAACATGAGAGCAGAGCGTCAGGGATGTTATTCTAAATCAAACGCCGCGCAGGGCTGACCTCTGCCCTGGACCTGTCAGACCAGACTTTAGTTACAGGAAACAGCAGGTAACGGCCAAGAAGGTGTTCACATGTCGTGACGGTCGATGTGATGGAGGTCTCTTCTGCATGCTTATGATTTATGGCGATTTTATGTGATTGTTTTAGTTTGTGCATGGCATGGCTAATGAGGCACGCTGTCATTTAGGGATTGGCTGCAAATAGAATGTACACAGTTTCTAACTAGCAATGCAAGATATACACCCCCCCCCCTCAATTTAATAAAAATCTATTAAAAAAAGCTTTATTGAAATGAGAAACATTAACATTAACATTAACATTGCTAAAGCAGGTGGACAATAAAGAGTACAAGGCCTATAACATGTTAAATAGAAACTGTATATAAATATATTAGAAGAAAATAGATTATGTTATATTCGGATATTAGAATATTAAATACTCAATATGTAAAAAGTAAAATGTGGGATTTGATAAAAATCTCTCTTCTCTCCCTCTGTTTCCTGCAGGAGATTATGTTTATGCGTTTGTGTACTCGGC
>NC_079422.1:20441164-20453664 GCF_026213295.1 Gadus chalcogrammus
TCTGAGCATACCATTGGATAAAATGAAGACTGACCTATACAATATACAAAACACATGCAAATGTCCTATAGCTAGCTCCAATAAGATAGCCAGATGTGGCCTGAAGCACCTCATAACAAAATACTTCATGTCCACTCCATAATAGATTCCACCTGTGTTTTCTCCCTTATTCCCAACTCCTCACTGCCCTTTATCTGTATCTGAAAGATCCACGGTCTCCACATCCTAAGAAGACATTGCAGCTACAGTCGCAGCTATACAGAAGGACCCTGAATCTGACGAAAACGCTCACGGCGCCGTCAAAACAACCAAAGGCCCCAATAATAAACGAGTCCATGTGTTGGCACTCACAACATGACGAGCCCGACCATAGGTGGAGCAGAGGAAAAGAGCCTGTCTCTTCTAATTACTGTCCGGTGAGTCTCTCTGTGTTTCCGGTCAGCCTCGGCGGCCACAATAAGGGACCGGGGGTCAGGCTGGCGTCAGCGGCGGTTTGCACTAAGGGCCCGGCCCGGAACGGTTCACCAAACCCGGGTTCACCAAACCTCCTCTGGGAGGGCAGCGGCGTACAATCAGCGGGCTCCGATGACCTCCTCGGCTCCCCTCGTCAGCCTGCGGTCGGGGCCCCGGCATTCTGGTTTCCAGTGTGTTCCGTATCTCTCGTTACCCGGGGGCCCCCAGCCCAGGGCCCCCCCTTCCTGAGGCCCCCAGAGTGTGTGTCACAGTTGTGCGTGCGTCTGCCAACGGATGGAGGAAATTGGTCGACAGACGCACGCTGGTGGTATGCTCCATGGAAGAGACGGGCAGACAACGGTAGAGGGAGGGTTAAGAAAATAAGAGATGGAGGGAGAGAGAGAGAGAGAGAGAGAGAGACGAGACATAGAGAAACAGAAGGAAAGAGTGTTGAAAGAATGATGGGAGATGAAGAAGGAGTGTCCATCCGAGATATTGATCTGACCTTCATCGTGGGCAGGTTACATAGAGGAAGAGGAGGAACTGGAGAGAGAGAGAGAGAGAGAGAGAGAGAGAGAGAGAGAGAGAGAGAGAGAGAGAGAGAGAGAGAGAGAGAGGGAGAGAGAGAGAGTGGGAGAGAGAGCAGGAGAGAAAGACAGCGTGAGAGAGATCTAGAAAAAGAGAGAGGAAGAGTAAGTGTGAGCGATAGAGAGAGAGCTAGAGAGAGAGAGCGAGAGAGCGATAGAGCGAGAGAGAGAGAGCCAGAGAGAGAGAGAGAGAGAGAGAGAGAGAGAGAGAGAGAGAGAGAGAGAGAGAGAGAGAGAGAGAGAGAGAGAGAGAGAGAGAGAGCCAGAGAGAGAGAGAGAGAGAGAGAGAGAGAGAGAGAGAGAGAGAGAGCGAGAGAGAGAGAGCGAGTAAGAGAGAACGAGAGAGCGTGAGATAGAGAGGAATGTAGCGAGAGGGTCCGAGCGGGCCATGTGCGCGTCCTTGGAAGGTCTGCCAGTCCAAGCACTGAGTCAGCAGGACTTGACCTTGGCAGTCCAAACATCAACTTCTCGGCGGTGCGTCCGTGAGCCGTGAGCGGTCGCCCTGTTTTCTCTGCTGAGGTTTCACTAAAACAGGCTCATGGTGGCAGGGGGGGGGGATTCCCTGGACAGTGTGCCGTTCCAGAGACACATGCTACGATGATGAAAGCTTGGTGTGGGGAACTGTGTTGTCATTAACTGCAGAAGCCTCTCACACGTCGCAAAAGGCCCTCCGGACCTTCAGAAGATCTCTGCGTGGTTAAGGGTCAGATTAGCCAAAGCAAAGCCGGTCTGTAATGTGATTCTCCACAGATCCAAAGAGCCAGCATCATGTCTTCATCATAGGGGGTGACATGGCAGAGCGGGTTGGCTTGTAACCGGAAAAAGCCTCTCTTAATGCAGTCCAGTTACCAGTAATTATCCTTCTAGTCTTACTGGCTGTGAGGAGTTCACGCCAGGCCCTATAGATCCGATGTACAGTCGATTGATTAATCGTTGCATTAGTACGAGAACCCCAGACATTGTTTTCTAACGTTTAAACGGTTCGATGAAAGGCTGCGTGACCATGATCCACCTCTGGTTCCAGACGTTGTCAGACCCAAGCAGGTCGAACATGCAAAACAGGCTGGATGTAACTTTTGGCTAACAGGATAATGAGAGCGGCCTGCCAGAGGCCCGTATTATTACCCAGTCATGGGAGATCAACATGTTCAGAAACTGGCTTTATCAGACGGTGAAGACAGAGAGAAAAAAGGCTCCGCAATTAAAGGAGGATGAAGATGATGTTGCTGAGACAAACTGGGTATTGTTACGCCGGGCGAAACGTGAATCCTGTGGCGATAGAGATCTGGGAACCAGACCGGGGACTATGCACAAAGAGATATTCGCAAGAAAGATAAAGCCAGCATCCAAAACGGCAGTTAGGGTTAGGGTCGCTGCTGTGATAGGAATCAGGGGGAAAGAGGGGGAAAGTGAACTTCACCGTTTAACTAAGCTGGAATGGAAGCGCTTTTTTAACGGAGGTAGACAATGTGCCAAGAGAACATGCCGTGAACACATCTGGAAAACAAACTGTTGATTTACAAGAGCTTATTTTGCCACAGTTGGTGCCATTTTGCTTAAAGCGTGTGGAAATACGTGACGGTCAAGGGGAAAGTAAACAGGCAGCAATTTGTCTGTATTTTTTTCATGCGAAAGGGCTCTGAATGTGTGTGTCTGTGTGTGTACCAATATTTGCCGTCCAAAAAAGAGAGCGCGGCACAGAAGTTCCTACTTGTCGGCCACAAGCTCCAGTGGCCCGGACCCAAAGTAGCTTACTGTGAAGCTTCTGTACGCAGGGTGTGAGCTCTCGTCCCCTGAGAGACCTCTCTTCACGCTATTTTCACCACGTAAACACAAATGATGGACGAAAGGATTAAGGGAATTAGGATTGTTAATTATGAGTCATCCTTGTGGGTCATACTACTGTTATTCACTATTTTAAATAGCACGCCAGAGAAAATAAAGATTTGGGCCAACATTTTGGGTTTCAGCCTTTTTTTTTTTGTTGTCAGTTGCACAGGTTCACGAGATGGTTTACAATGTCGCAATTGTGCAGATTCAATGAACTTGTACAACGTAACTTGGTTTCCCACCCTTAACAGCTAATTGGATAATGAGATGGTCCAGGAAAGGACAAGAGCACGAAACTGACGTAGGAATTATGTTGAATCATCAGTTTTCCACCCTTCAAAAGTTTCCCTCGACACTCGTCAACTCGGTGCAATGCAAGCTAGCAGAGATTCATGCTCGGAAGCAGGTGTTGCTCTCTGTTCGCAACCATTTTATAGACTCACACACACACACACACACACACACACACAGAATTGGCATACAACTGTCTGGACAGAAGATGTTGTTAGTATGGAATACTTTGGAAAGCATATAGGCTGTCTGTCTGAGTAGGACAGCATATATCACCCAAACATGTTCGTAGTTAGCATGATGTGTAGCGATAAGTTTGGTCAATCGTTGGCTAATGATAAACCATAATCCTTAAATCACATCCCTTCTTAACTACTTCAGAAAAACATAACAAAAAAATAAAACAAATGCCAAAGTTTAAATACAGTAAATACACTCTAAGTAGTTATTGTATTATATCATATAGATAAAAAATAGTAAGAAAGTAGTAGGCCCATAAATAAATTAAATTAAAGAAAATTAGCAGCAAAGGGTTAACAAAAAAAAAAAAAAGTGTAGTTTGGGAACTAATAAATAAGCACCAAATACCATCACAACAAGCCTTGTTTGTTATGAATTTGTCCATTCATTTATTTCATCCATAAAGTACCCCAAAATAACATAATCTCTCCGAGGCAACAGGGTTTCCACTGGAGTTTTCACATGTTCCCCCTTTGTAGTACTCTTTCCATCATTATCTCCCTGAATATTTTCCACAGGACTAATCTCCTGCAGTCTCCAGTTACCGTGGAAAAGATGACCTCACGGCCAGCAGCAGCAGCAGCAGCAGCCACCGCCGTCTGTGAAAGGGCTCTGTGTTTTCCTGCTCCCTCTCCCCAGGGTGCCACTGGCACGCTCACCCACTGGGGTTCCCAGCACTGGGCCAGGAGGGTCCTTTCCACCGCCCCACCGCCTGCCAGCCAGGCCCCCAGGACCTGGGCCCCGCATATGCCCCTAGTGTACGTTCATGTGGGCCAGGTGATTCTGTGTCCGTGCATTTTTCAGTTAACGAGCTTCTGTAGAAGAACGTATGTGTGTGTGTGTGTGTGTGTGTGTGTGTGTGTGTGTGTGTGTGTGTGTGTGTGTGTGTGTGTGTGTGTGTGTGTGTGTGTGTGTGTGTTAGTGTGTCTGTGTGTATGCCTGTGTGTGCGTGCATTTGCGTGCTTCTGTGTTTGCGCAATGACCTTCCCTTCAACCCTCTTAACTTCAGTGACCGTCTGAAATATAAAATATTGCATGAACCTTGTGAAACGGAACCCAGTTACCAAAAATAAAACACCATAACGCCCCCTCCCATTTTAACTCTCCATCTTTAACAGTCTGCGTCTTTGCAATAAACCTCCAAACGCGATGCAAATTGAGAATTAAAATGCTTTGCATCAAATTATTTTCTGTTTTTCTCTACACCGATCGGGGACCTAAATCCGAGCTTTATTCAGTTACAGCCGTAACTTCCAATCAAAGCACGCCAGAGAGCTTCTGGTAAACCGGCATCACGCGGACACAGCAGGGAGCATCGTAAACGGTAATTCAATGGGGAGCACCGAAAGTGGTGAAGCCACAATGTGTTACGTCTGTGGCATGGTTATTACAAAACGACGCAACTTATTGTGATCTCGCGTCCAAACATATGTTTCAGCGTGCGGTGAATCCATGAGGAAATTACAACCAGTTATTGAACCCATTAAGTTAATCATTTCGTTCACAGAGTGTCTGTAGGGCAGTAACGGTGTTGAGAGGGATTGTTTTCTAACTGTTAGCTATCAATCACATTCCACAAACAATGTATTTCCCCAAATGCCCTCTCAAGGCATCTGACCACATTGGAATAACAAACAACAGCACTGGGAAGTTAGAACACTGGGTCCAGTGTAAGCTGTTCTCTGCTCTGTGATATAAGACTGCGATTGGCAAACAACAAAAGGTCTTGGTGGACAGCACCAGCAGAAATTATGGATTCATAATTTTAGTTAAGAATATGTGAAAAGCATGAACCCAACACACTCTTGTTTTCAGAAGATGAAGGAAGTTATGTTACTTCGTGCAGTTTCAGATCTGTCTGTAGCAGATCCCATTCAGATGTGTCCGCTTACCTTAGGGCTATTTTCACTAGCTCGGTATGTGGAGACTGAGACCAGATACCAATATTTTTTCTGGGAGATAAACCCCAATCTTTATTTTCAGATCTGTATCACTTGCAGCAGATGCATGCAAAGAATTGTAATGGAAAATCTGACTGTATTTGTGTCTCTCACAGGATGTCAATGCAAATGAGAGGACCAAGCATTGATCCATGTGGGACTCCAAGACCTCTCAATGGAACACCCTCGGTTTGTCCATATAGAGTGTAGATAACGTCATTCAACACCAGGAGACAAGGAGAGTTGCCATGCCATGTAAAGCAGTCTACATTCATTCCTGCAGTCCCCTGTTACAAAAGCGATTCCCGTTGCGTTGACATGATGGAGATGGGGACCTCGGTGCTCAACTACAAGTGAAAGAGCTGTCGTGTTGTATGTATTAAAAATAGGGGTGGTGCGCACATCCAAAGGTAATCCACAGGTGCTAGACAGTAGTGTTGAATATAAGAAAAAGGAGGGTCTGCACACTGTATAAATGCTCCTGAAGTGGATTTATTAACAGGCAATGTTTCGATGGCTAGGGATCTTCATCAGGGTTGTATGTATGCATATCAGCATGTGTGTGGGTAGTTAATCCTCGAGTAACCAACAACAAACAGTCAGAAATTGCAGTAATCAGTCCATGCGGGAACGTGCTAGGGGAGCTCTATGCTGGCTTCTGCGTCGTCAGCAAACCTTGCCCGTTTGCTGACTGTTGTCGGACTAACAGTTAATTCAAAACATTTCTCGGAGCAATGCCCCATAAATAGTGTGGGGGGATTATGGTGTTAGAGACACATCAGATTGATAACAACAGAAAAACAGAACTGCGCACACGTTAACCTGCAGTTAATCACTCACCTTATAAAAACACCCAACGGTGAATTTGATCCACCCTGACTCACAGTGGAAACATACATTTTAACGAGGGTGAGGTTTAAGGGTCAGCAAATTTGTGCGACTCATGGACAAGTATGACTCAATTCGTGGAATTTATTAGTTTTTATTTTTCAAAATTCATGCTTTCTGTCAAAGCCAAGACCCTGACCCAAACCACTGATGTCCTGGAGATACAACATTACAATCTCATCGCATGCAAAACCGATGCAAGACGGATTGTTTGGAGACGTCAACAATATCAGCATTTGAAAATCTTTACTGACCTCTATAAATAATCAGGTTGAAATAATTAGTTATCCTTCAAATTCTAAAACTTATACCAATATAATATTACTATTTACTTAAATATGCCATTATTTTCTTGCTTTGGAAACAAAACACACATATTCTCTGTTATTGATGTGATATCCTGACAGAATAAAGATTTCTTTGAATATCTTTACTGAATCCACTGTGTCAGTAAATGTTAGAAAAAAAGGTCCAAAGTGGAGCAGCGGTCTGCAGAAAAAAACACTACTCTCTCTTCAGTTTCAACACAAATCAAAAACTGAATAGATATTTTTGCCATTAAGCCCCAAACAGGGCTCCAGGCTGTAAAGAGAACATAAAGGTCTATGCCCTCAGGCATGAGGAACCTGATGCCGTTGTGTCAATTCCAGTCAGTCTGTTACATTCACATTGGAGCTAATTACCCCAGTTTGCTTTTCTTCCAAGTACAACTTTAGGCACAAGTTATTTTTGCAAGAATGATCACCCCAGTCACTAGTCACTGTATAAACGTGAACAAATAAACACACACACACACACACACGCACGCACGCACGCACGCACGCACGCACGCACGCACGCACGCACGCACGCACGCACGCACGCACGCACGCACGCACGCACGCACGCACGCACGCACGCACACACACACACACACACACACACACACACACACACACACACACACACACACACACACACACACACACACACAGTACTACTGGAATTGTACTGAAATGCACAGCTGGATAAATGAAGACACTCTCTTATACTTCTCAGACTGCTGCTGCCCAACAAGGAGAGTGAGCTGAACACTGATGGACTCATTGCCAGTAAAAAGGTCATTCAGACTATTTTTGTCCATGCTGGGGCCTGACTGGAAGCAGAACAGAGAAAACTCTTGAAACCTTTAGGAGAGAGACAAAAATTGATGGGTTCAGTGATGGAAATACGCCTTTCATTAAACACAACAGAGGAGACCCAGGAGCCGAGGCAAAATGGATTCTCTAATAGGTGCGATTTAAAAAGAGGATATTGGACCCTCTGAGAGAGGTAGGGATTGGTCACAGAACTGTTATAAAAGATTAATTTGTACGCTGTTTTGATGTTAAAATACAAATTGTGGAGCTTATAGTTTCATGTGATATGAACTGACTGTTAACCACATCCTGAAATGACGCCAGCACAACACAAAAATATATCTTCTGTTGGAAAAATATGCTGCAATGAATATGGAATTCATTTAATAAAAATGGTATATCTTGTAGTCTCTGGGTAGAGAAAATAAGAATTAAAATGAAAGATTGACATTGCGACCACAATGGCCGTCTCCTATAGAAAGTATCATTAGCATCAGTCATGTTACCAATCTCAGCCAATCAGAAAGAAGAATTGCTCTCAGTGTTTAGTTACACTTTGAAGGATATATGTTGAAACCATAACAAATTAAATGGGTCCATCTGAAAGCATTTATGTAGATTATGTTCAAACCCTGAATGGATTTAATGTATAAATCCTTGTAGACAGATTTATTAAGAGCAATGTACAACTGGGTCTGGTCTGAAACATGAAGTTGAAAGAGGTAGACCATTTTAATTAATTAATTAAGTAATCGCAAAATAATATAGATTTAAAAAAACGAGCCCAATATGGTTATAGTGAGCAATATACAAAGTGCAGATCCAAGTTTGAATGATGGTGTAATTAATATGTTCGGGAGAGTTAAACAGACAACATGAGAATATGAGATACATCTCATGCCCATTGCCAAGATTAAACTGAAGTAAATTCAGAACAGGGAATGAGAGACTATTAATAACCACCAGAAAGAGCATTCCCTGTTACTTCTCCCTGTTCCTTCGGTTTTCTAGGGGTTGTCCACAGTAGAGTTTTCTCAGGCTTTGACCCAGCCGTCAGAGATCCAAGGTTGGGGTGGTGTGTTTGTGAATGTGTGTGTGTGCGTTTGGTTGTGCGTGTGTGTGTATGTGTGTGCGTGTGTGTGCGTATGTATGTGTGTATGTGGGCGGATTCTTCTGTCTCCTGGGCTGAATCCGTCCCCAAGAAGAAGGATAAATATGTCATCTGTGGGTCACTCGGAAATCAGGGTGGGGGGGTTTGGCTGTGTGTTGGTTGGTGTGTGTGTGTGTTTGTGTGTGTGTGTGTATGTGTGTGTGTGTGTGTGTGTGTGTGTGTGTGTGTGTGTGTGTGTGTGTGTGTGTGTGTGTGTGTGTGTGTGTGTGTGTGTGTGTGGGTGGGGGGGGGATGTGTGAGCGGGGCAGGGTGTTTTTGTTGCAGCAGTAAGGTCTCCCTCACCGACCACACTGACGGCCACGCCGCGACCACTCTCAGGGCTGTTCCGTCTGCCGCTGAGCGGCCACCACATGAAGGGAGAGGGTGGGGAGGCTGAGGAGGGAGGGGGGTAGGGAAGGGAGGGCAGGGAGAGGAGGGAGAGGAGGGAGAGGAGGGAGAGGAGGGACAGGAGGGATAGGAGGGTGCCAGGCCTCTGTGCCAGAGGCTAGGACGGGGTAGGAAGGAAGGATTGCCAGCACAGATGGAAGGAAGGAAGGAAGGTCAGGTGCTTTCAGGATCCGCAGAGTGTTGTTACTCATGGGGAATTCAATCTGCCCCCTACACACACATTAATGATGTGAGACATTCATTTACATTTAGGGCATTTAGCAGACGCTTTTATCCACAGCGACTTACGTCAAGTACATTTGTCATAAGAAGTGAAACAGTAAAGATGTTCATAGAACCAAGTGCAAGTACTAACAATCGCTAGGCTAACCCATTCCCCGTGTCCAGCAATGATAGACGCTACTGCAGATGCTACACAATTAAGTACTATGAATAAGTGCAATGTAGAATAAGAGTGCATAATAAGTGCGTACATTAAGTGCCAGGACATACAACATACAATAGTGGCCGGAACGGGCTGGGTAGCTATGCAGAGTCGAGGTGAACTCTGAACAGGTGAGTTTTTTGCGGAAGCTGGTGAACGACTCTGCGATTCTGACATCGGCAGGGAGCTCGTTCCACCACTGAGGTCCCAAAACAGAGAAAAGTTGTGACTTTGTTGATCGACCTTTGCTTGCTCTTAGCGATTGGCGGTACCAGACGTCCAGCTGAGGTAGTTGAGCGGAGGGATCGAGCTGGGGTGTGTGGCTTTACCAATGCTTGGAGGTAGGCAGGGGCAGTTCCATCGATTGCCTTGTATGCCAGTACCATCATCTTGAATCTGATACGAGCTACTACAGGGAGCCAGTGGTGGTCCCGGGAGAGGGGGGGTCACATGGGAGAACTTCGTTAGGTTGTACACGAGGCGCGCTGCCGCATTCTTGGTGCGCTGCAAAGGTTTAATCGCAGAGGCAGAGAGTCCAGCCAGGAGCGAGATGCAGTAGTCGAGGCGGGAGATGACCAGTGATTGGACTAGAAGCTGAGCTGCTTCCCTTGTGAGGAAGGAACGGATCCTGCGGATGTTTTAAAGTGCAAATCTGCAGGATCCGGCCACCACAGGGATGTTTGCGGTGCAGCATAACTGATTGTCCAGTACCACACCGAGATTTCTGGCAGTTGGAGAAGGAGATAGAGTGATGTTCTCAACAGTGACCAGTAACAGTGTCCATGTGTGGGCAATTTTTCCCTGGCATTAGGAGGAGCTCAGACTTATTGAGGTAAAGCCTCAGGTGATGGGCAGTTGTCCAAGTGCTGACGTGTGCCAGACATTCAGATATGCGTGTTGCAATCAGGGCTTTGTCAGATGAGGGGAAAGAGAGAAATAGCTGAGTGTCGTCAGCATAGCAGTGATAGGAAGAGCCGTGTGATGTAATTACAGAGCCCAGAGTTCTGGTATAGAGGGAGAATAGAAGAGGCCCCATTACCGAGCCTTGAGGGACACCAGTTTCAAGCGTGCAAGGTTTGGACAAGGAGCCTTCTGGTGGTTCACCGTGTCAAATGCTGAGGACAGGTTGAGAAGAATGAGAACCGATGAGAGGGACGAGGCTCTGGCAGCACGGAGGAACTCAGTCACCGCGAGGAGAGCCGTCTCAGTGGAGTGTGCCTTCTTCAAGCCTAACTGGTGAGGGTCAAGCAGGTTGTTAGATGAGAGATAGGAGGAAAGTTGGCTGGTGATGACACGTTCCAGTGTTTTAGAGAGGAATGAAAGAAGAGATACCGGTCTGTAGTTCTGGATGTCGGTGGTATCAAGGGTCGGTTTTTTGAGGAGAGGCTTTATTCTGGCAGTCATGAAAGACGCTGGAACACTGCCTGAAGTGAGGGAGGAGTTGAAAAGTGTGGTGAGAAATGGCAGGATGTCGCTTGAGACAGCCTGGAGGAGAGAGGAAGGGATTGTGGCAAGGTTGGTTAGATGTTATTATTCTGTTGACCTTGTCGGAGGTGAGAGGGATAAATTGGGTAAAGACAGAGGTGGGGATGGGAGGAGGGAGGATGGAGGCAGGGATAAAAGAGGAGCTAATGTCCTTTACCTTCTGGGTAAAGTAGGTAACAAAGTCATCAGTAGTGAGGCAGGAAGAAGGTGGAGGGGAGGCAGTTTTGAGGAGGGAAGAGAACAAGGAAAACTGTTTCCTGGGGTTTGAGGAGGAGTTGATTTTGGTGCGGTAGAAGGCAGATTTGGCTGTCGACACAGTGGAGGTGAAATCAGAGAGAAGGAAAAGATAGTGAGATAGATCATTAGGACAGTCTGATCCCTTCCATTTCCTCTCAGCTGCCAGCAACTCTGCTCTATAAGTCTGCAGAGATTCAGACAGCCAAGGATGTGAGGGTTGAGAATCGCGCAGGGGGGTGACAATGGGGGGACTAGAGAGGAGGGGGGGATAGTGTTAAGTCAAAGGTGACGGAAAATTTGGTTAATTCAGGTAAGTGCAACTTCTCTGGCAGGATGTTGAAGTCGCCAAGGATAACGAGTGGCATGCCATTTTCAGGAAAGCAGCTGAGAAGGGCATCCATCTCGTAGGGGGGACATGGAGGACGGTAGATCACCACAATGCAGAGCTTGATAGGTAGGGTGACAGTGACAGAGTGGAATTCAAATTCAGATCTGGCCATGTGTTCCAGTGGAGAGACCTAGTATGACCACATCGGCGAGATGAGGAGTCCGGCCCCTCCTCCTCGCCCTGATAGTTTTGGGGTGTGTGAGAATGAGTAGACGGTGGAGAGGGCAGCAGGAGTAGCAGAGTTCTCTGGAGTGATCCAAGTCTCTGTCAGGACCAGGAAGTGGAGGGTCATGAGGGATGCGCAGGCCGAAATGGAGTCTGCCTTCTTGACCGCTGATTTGGCAGTTCCAGAGTCCTCCCATCACTTCAAGGTCAGTGTAGGCAAGGGTCGGTGGATGGCACAGACTGGATGGGTTGCTGCGCCGAGCAGAGGATCTAGGGTGGCGTCGTCTATGAGTGGAAATCCTGACGATGAGTGAAGTATGACACATAGCTACAATAGGGTAGCTTCCCTGGTCTTCCTCGAGGGACTCCCACGGAGAGACTCCCTTAGTCTTTGTTTCCCAGGTCTTACGGTTAGGGACTCCCACAGAGAGACTCCCTTAGTCTTTGTTTCCCGGGTCTTCGTTTGCAGGGTCCTGATGCTAATAATAGCAAGCCTTTAATCAGTGGTTCTCAACCTTTTTTGAGCAAACGCCCCCCTGACCTTACCCTGATCCTCTGGCGCCCCCCCGCCCCTCCACGTGTTATATTGCTTAAAGTTGTCAATGCATCGTTGTCATGCAAAAAATATATATTCATGTTCATGACATGCAAATGCCTCTCCTCCTCAGCACTGTCCATCATTGTAATAAACCCAATTAAACTTCCAGAGCGACGGGGGGGGGGGGGGGGGATTTTGAGAGAGAGAGAGAGAGAGAGAGAGAGAGAGAGAGAGAGAGAGAGAGAGAGAGAGAGAGAGAGAGAGAGAGAGAGAGAGAGAGAGAGAGAGAGAGAGAGAAGAGTTGAGGAAGAAATGGTTGGATTGAACATTCATACACCGTGACCGCGGTGTGGGCACT
>NC_079422.1:20458664-20466164 GCF_026213295.1 Gadus chalcogrammus
TGTTGTACGTCCTTGCACTTAAAAATAGTACTTAGCATTGTGTAGCATCTTATCCTAGCTATCTTTGTTGTATACAGGGAATGGGTTAACCTAACGATTGTTAGTGTCTGGTTATATGCAGATAATTTTTGTGCCGAGAGCGATATATTTTTGTTTCTCTTTCTTCTGACAAATGGACTTATTGTAAGGCGCTCTGGAAAATAACGTCTGCTAAATGCCCAAAATATAAAATGTAAAGCTGTGATCGTGTAGCTGCTCAAACGCCCAAAACCTCTTTAACTCTGCTGTCGGTACGATTAGAGCGATGTTAAGAGAGCGAGAGAGATCAGAGAGATTTTGAAATCAAACAACAAAAATGTCCCCTCCCTCACAACATTTCCCAACACTAAGTTTCACACACGAAAATATAAGGCTAAGCATTTTCTCACCGCGCATTTCACAATTTAGTTTACGGATTATATCTCTTTTCTAACAGATTTCCCCTTGATTTTAAGCCCTTAAAGCGTACTTACAGCACCTGAGTGAGTCTGAGGAATTTGCTTTCTGTGTTTAATAATTCTACAGTTAATGTTTTTTGTATGTTGTGAAGAAGAGGGAGAATTCCTTTTTTCTTATCTATCTTTAAATCTTGCATGGAAACCTTGACTCACTCTTCCACGCAAGGGAGACAGTAGCAGTGTGCACTGCCATGAAAACAGCGTTTCCACTTTCCGATGGAAACAGTTTTCATGCACTCAGCGGAGAATAGTGTTGGTTTAATAAAATGTCTGTGTAATAAAATGTTTATTCATGCATGATGAATCTTGGCTCTTGGACTCTGTACTCAGCGCATTATCTAATCAACAGAACTGACCAGGAAACCAGCATGGTAATGCTGGATATGCACGCAGCAGAAGTAAATGGACAGTGGTAGACTGTGACGGTGATATTGTAAACTCGTCGGCACTTTAATGGATTTAGTGCCTGGCAGTGAATGCATGTCAAATGTACAATGTGTAAGAATAGGGGTTCCTGCTCATTACTGACCCCTCTGGTCGGTAAGTGAACTGCATCCTGTTCGAACTCGCCCATTGAGCGCAATGGAGAGCCAGCTCCATCGTTTGAGCCAATGAAAACCATAAACTAATGTTACTTATGATCAAAAACGAAACGTTCTACAAACTAGAAGGTTATGAATGAACAGACATTTCTTGAAATTATTTGCACTTCTCACTTCCTTTATTTTTCTAGGCAAAACTGTCTTTGATAAAAAAAAAAAAGCCCACAGGCTTTTCTTTACCTCAAAGGGTATTGGTGAATATCTATTTGTTTTCATATAATGGCAATTTAAAGTGTATGCATGTGTGTGTGCCTTTGAGGCTCTATGCAGTTAAAATATGAGGGAAAGCATGACATGAAATTGGAAAATCCAGTAGGGATATATAAGACTGTAACCAGTCTTGTTTTGACTCAAGCTCGGTCTTAGATTTCTAGTTTCACACAACTTAATCCTCACCCCTCTTCATGAAGCCAGACTGGGCGTGACCCCGGCAGGGTTATGGTGCTGAGGTCAGTGGCCAGTAACCAGTGGCCGTGATGACCTCGGGCTGGAGAAACCTCCCTTCTCCTCGCTTTCATGGCCTTGCTCAAGCCGAGACACGAAAACACATCAGCCCAGCTCTGACTGCACTCAAAAAGCAGAAAGGGTCCGGGCAAATATGAAATGTGTAACGCTCAACTCGAGCCAACGCACCACAGCATCCTGTTTCCTGTTCGTTGGGGTGTTGTTCTTTCAGGGTGTGAGGAATACCGAATACCGCCGAACCGAAGTGCAATGAGTCAGGGACACGAAATTGACGGTGGTTGATAAAGTGCTTCCATCTTCTGGATGAGGGGATTTCAACCAGGCGGGATATCCTTGGTGTATGTGTGTGTGTGCGTGTGTGAGTGTGTGTAAGCGTGTGTGTGTGTGTGTCTCTGCGTGTGTGTGTGTGTGTGTGTGTGTGTGTATGTGTATGCATGTGTGTGTTTGCGTGTGCACGCATGTGAGCATGGGTGCGTGTGTGCGTGTTTGTGTGTGTGCACGTGTGTGTGTGTGTGTCTGAACAGAGCACATAGCGATTGCATGATTCACCTATTTCACGATGGTGTCTCAATTTCACGCTGCGGTGGGATGATGTGGTGTGGTCTAACTCTTCCTGAGTTGGAGGAGTCACGGCCATTGAGGCAGAATCCACTCCACTCCCCTCGGCTGTGTTGTGTTCGAACGGCGAGTTCATCTTGGCTAAATGCACTTCCTTTTCCATTCCCCCAATGGATCGGTTCAATATATTATGCCCAACGAGAGGGCCGTGTAACTGGCAACACTGGAATCGTACTCGTATTACGTGGGCTCTGCCAAACTAACACAACCCGTAACAAACGGCTCCATTCGACACAAGGGTGCGCTCTAATTGATTTACATGTTTGTATACACAAAACACAAGGGCTTGAAAAGCTGTTGAAAGAGGGCATTCCCCCCAACCCCATCCCTACCCCACCCCAACCCCAGCCCCCAACCCCTTCCCCCTTTCCCCTCAGAGCCGCCTGAACCTCTTGCCTACCGTCCATGAACGAAACCTGCAACGACACAGCGACCCAGGCTACAGAGACGCTTTCCCCGGGGGCCGGGCCCCGTCCCAGCAGCCAGCTGGGCCCAGCCCTCTGAAGGCAGAGCTCTGCAGAGCGGGGCGTGCGGTTAGCTCGCGGCTAACCAGTGACCATATTATGAGCTGAAACCCGAGGTCCCTACTCTAAACCCTAGCAGGGGTTCAAAGGCGCTGCGGCGAGGGCTCTGGTGAGCGGGCCGCTCGGTCATGTGCCCGTACGCTCAGATGGCTGATTATTGCGGTGGTGTTCGTGCACGCTGGTTCACGTGCACATGCGTTCCTACAGCGGAGTGCGCCCCAGTGAGCGGGATAATGAATGAACTGTGCTGGGATTGGGTGCAGGTTCAAATGGCCACCGGTGCCCTTTCATCTTCCACGCGTGTGTGGTTTGGGTGCAGGGGTTTTGTCAGGCTGCGAGGGAGTTCCTTAAACAATAAGGATAAGCTCTCTGTGGCAGACGTCCCAATCAGAGGGCAGGGAGTCGCTGTCGCTGAATAACAGGGTGCTAATGAGGGTGCAGAATATAAATACGTCACCCCCACCGTGTGTGTGTGTTTGTGTGTCTGTGTGTGTATATGTGAGAGGGTGTCAGAGTGTGTGTGTGTATGTGTGTGTGTGTGTGTGTGTGTAAGTGTGTGTGTGTGTGTGTGTGTGTGTGTGTGTGTGTGTGTGTGTGTGTGTGTGTGTGTGTGTGTGTGTGTGTGTGTGTGTGCATGAGTGTGTGCATGAGTGTATTTGCACAATATTGCATTCTATTAATTGCTTCTACATTGTTTGCAACTGTCAATACTGAATCAATCAAATTATAATAATGTTGATTATGTGGGTTTGTGTGTGGGTGTGTGTGGGTGTGTGTGTGTGTGTGTGTGTGTGCGTGTGTGTGTGTGGGGTGTGTGTGTGCGTGTGTGTGTGTGTGTGTGAGTGTGGGTGTGTGTCCGTGTGTTGGTGTGTGTCTGTATGTATGTGTGTTTGTATGTGTGTGTGTCGTTGCGTTTGCGTGTGTGTGGGTGTGTGTCCTGGATCCTCAAAAATGATTCAACCAGATCAAGAAAGAGCCAACATCTGGCAAAATCTTGCTCCATGTGTCTTCTTTATCGGGGAGCCAATGCACATCTGGAGGGAGGGAAGCTTTCTATGGTCCTGACTGACTCGGCCTCGGGTGCGTGTGCGATCAGACAGCCGTCGCATCTGACAACATTGAGGCCTTTGTGTTTTGAAAGACGGGACCTAAATAAAGTGAAGAAGAGGAGCGGTGCTGCGCTGTGGTTGTCCTGCGTTTATCCAATAACTCCCGTTTCCAGCTCTCCCTTTCTCTTCTGTTTTAGTAATCAGCCGACCGCTCGCAGCCTGTCCCCTCCCCCGCTCATGGTGTAATCTGATGGAAATCGCCCGAAATAGTGACAGGATAAAATGCGTGGTCTGTTTCATGATGGTTTCCAAAGAGGTTATTCTCAGAAGTCATGACATCTGCTTCCCCTGGAAGACCGATTGCCTGTTCTAGCATGGAGCCTCTGCTGGATTTATCATCCATCAATGATAAATCATGAGGCCAGAGTTGACTGTAAACACAGAATCATTCATTTAATTAAATTCAATTTAAGGTTCTTTTTCATCGCATATTTGATCATTTCGCCCTCGGGATTCCTGCTCTGAATCGCCCATATCTCTGTAAGCATTCACACGACAACAACTTGGCCAGACAGACACAACGTCAACAACACTGACTCCAGCCTGGCACCCTTCATGCCAGCGCCACACGGCACCCACAATGCACTCTGCCTCCGCAGGCTGCCCTCGCCCTCCTCCTGCTCCAGCTCCAAAACTCCCTTTTGTTTGGACTTTTTTCCTGGCCTTTCCCTATTTCTTTTTAAGTGGCTTGTATTAAAAATGGCCTTCCCGCGGTCACAAGCTGTTCCAATCTACTCCTCCTTTCACTCCTCCTCCTCCTCCTCCTCCTCCTCCTCCTCCTCCTCCTCCTCTGTCCTCGTCCTCGTCCTCGTCCTCCTCCTCCTCCTCCTCCTCTGTCCTCGTCCTCGTCCTCCCCTCCCCGCTCCACTCCTCCTCCTCTGTCCTCTTCCTCCTCCTCCTCCTCCCCGCTCCACCCCTCGCTGCTCCTTTGCTTTCATATCCCGTCGGTTCCCTTTCATCTACCTCTCTGTGCTCGGCCACACTGAAGAGCGAAAGGCCAAATTAGACATCTGAGGAGGGCACTCTAATCATACCACTATTCTGGTTTCATTTGGTAAGTTCTGGAAGAACGGCCTTTCTCCCCTTATGCTGGTTTTTCTTCTCCACCCACCCGATGACACTTACGGGAAATGGGAGCAAATTGGATTCCCGGCTGGACTGCGAGAGGTCGTTTCAGCGCAGGCAGGGAGCTCAGTGACCGGGAACCCTGAGAGATGTGGATAGTCTGCTGGCCGTCCGCGGCATTCCTCTCAGACATTAGCCGGCCATTGGCTCTCGTCGCGGTCAAGGCTTTCTGAGAATCGTTAACGGGGGGATGAGAGAAAATTGCAAAAAATTAAGGACATTTGGAAACTTTATCCCCGTGGCCGGTGTAATATATTATTATTATAATAATCAGGAGCTCTCCTTATTATGGGATTGTATTTAGCCGCAGGGCTAAGCCTAACAGGACTAATAACTCTCATGTAATATTACCCTGTCTGCAAACCCTGTCCGGTGACATCAAGCTCTGCCAAAGCTGGACATTAAATGTTAGATATTAAATATTATATAATATATATTAAGTATATATATATATAGATAGAGAGAGAGAGAGAGAGAGTCTTACCTACTTACGTAAGTTTACATTCATGAAACTCAGATTGATTTTCTGAATCACAACTAAGATCAGAACTAGTCCTCCTGTCTGATTTCTGATTTTCATTTTTAGATTTTCATTTTTACTCATGTTTTCCATTTGGAGTAACGAAAAATGCAAGGAACAAAACATGAGTATTTATTCGGATTTATTTATATTTATCTATTCATCTATGAATCTATGAGTCAACCGTTTTTCAATGATTGTATTGAAATTGAATTGCATTGAAATCGGTGATGGCACAGTAAAGACAGTAAAACCAGTGTTCTATGACAGACTGGTTTAAACTCAGCTAGGCTTTCTCTCACTCGATTCCTCACTCTAATGTGTCTCTCATTGCCACACCCTAAAGTAAATACAATTTTGTAAAAGAGTGTGAAAAGCATTTGACTCATTTCTACACTCCCCGTCAGAGTGATTTAGATGGCGAGAACACGGACCCATAATATCCAATGGGGCTTTAACTGCAAGGGAAACAAGCAAAGCATTTATCATACTGGTGAATTTCTGCCAGCAAATGAAATGTGACAGGATGATGGTTAACTTCTATGTGTGTGTGTGTGTGTGTGTGTGTGTGTGTGTGTGTGTGTGTGTGTGTGTGTGTGTGTGTGTGTGTGTGTGTGTGTGTGTGTGTGTGTGTGTGTGTGTGTGTGCGAGTGTATGTTTGTATGCATATGTGTGTGTTTGTGTGTATGTCGGTGTGCATATCTACCCGTGTGTGCATATGTGTATGCGTGTGTGTATGTGTGTGCGTGTGTTTGTGTATGTGTGTAAGCGTATGTGCATGTGTGTAAGCGTATGCGTATGTGCATGGCCTTGGACATTTTCCCCATTCTTAATTCAGTCGATTTGACGCCCTGATCCCAGCATCTCTGAAGGCTTCGCGACCTCTTACTCTTGGTTCTTCATTCGTCTCCCAACTCATCAAAGACATTAGAACACGTCATCAGGCAGGCGGGGTCTCGGGGCGCCGCGGACACACACGCGACCATGACTAAACGCCAGCAGGGCGCCAACATACCGTGGTTTACCGGATTAACGGGCTACGACCGGCGGGGAACCGACAACCCGGCGCTTCAACGGGAGTCTGCCATGTGACCACTCTTCCCCAGTCCGGACGGCGGGGCCCGAGGGCCCGGGGAACCGGGGGCCAGGGGCCTCTGTCAGATACGATACAGTCCAAAAGTCCCGGTTCATCTGCTGAACTGCTTTAATGTTTAATGTTGTTTTTTAAATCTAAGTTCAACATTTGACAGAATTGTTGAAGCCAAAAAATATTGATATCAAATGTTTGCTAGGGAAGTGATATAATGGAGATGTTAATAGCAAAATAAGCAGTTGGGATTTGATATTTTTAGGCAATTATTCAATGCCATTGGATTTTCCGTTAGTCCCATGAGGTCACTACAATTTACGTCATACTTTGGTGGACGACTTATTACATTTTCTCATGCAATACATGCAATAATTGCCTTAAACAGCTTTAACCTCGCATCATTTTCCAAAATATTAACAGGTTATAATTTCCCTTAAAAAATGGGAACTTCTCAGACGGCCCCCATTGAATAAAATAGCCTGTTGGCGTAATATATTATATTGGAACCATGCCCGTTTTGCTGGGAAAGTGAAGGAATTAACATCCAAGCACAGATATTTGCAAAAAAGTATATTCTTTCATCTTTTTTTAATTTGTACAGAGTTCATTCATGTTAACTTACATCAGTTTATCAATGTTATCTTGACAACCTACAGAGCTAGCACTCTAGCTCTCTGACAGCACAAACTCTAGCAGGCTGCAGTTCACTTCCCGACCTAAGAGGGCAGTAATTACAAGAAATATCATAATCTTAAACATGGTACTTTCAGGAAATGAAGCAGAAAAAAAGAAATTCTACAGTCGAGGGAGACTTGGATGGGGAAGCAGGTTAGCCAAGGTAAGGTTTGCTATCATTCAGTATAATTTGGACTTGAAGAAAAGTAAATCGTTGGTTTGACCGCAGTGTCTGCTGGGAGATATCAGGCACAGTATAACAGGCCACATATATA
>NC_079422.1:20471164-20476164 GCF_026213295.1 Gadus chalcogrammus
AGGTGAGGCAGGTTCCGTTACTCGCTGGCGAACTTGATGTTGAAATAAAGAAACTCACCCGAAACCCCAGTCTCTTCCTCCAACCCAAAAGATCCGGCTAGAAGCAGGGAGTTTGATACGGAGTAATACTCTGGAAGAATATCAGAGACAGGTACAGGAAAGCTGAAGCTCTCATAGAATCATAGTACATTCATTTCAGAGTTATTTTGATTCAGTGCCCCTCACACAAAATATTACAGTATAATATTGAGGAGTGTGTGTGGATGATAGCTGTTCGAAGCAGCCTTATAGTTAGACTGATTAGGTAGATTGATCGATCGATCGATCGATCGATCGATAGATAGATAGATAGATAGATAGATAGATAGATAGATAGATAGATAGATAGATAGATAGATAGATAGATAGATAGATAGATAGATAGATAGATAGATAGATAGATAGATAGATAGATAGATAGATAGGCTCTGGGGCTGGGTAAGGCTGCACACCTGTGGTGCATTCAAAAAAGTACTCAACACCTGCACTGCCTGTATCGTTGCTCCATCGAACAAATAAGTGTCAGGAACAATCCCCGTGAGGTGAACCTGTGACAATGAACACTAATTGGACACACAAATTCTAAATGATATATTTTGGTCATGTCCACCAACCTCATGTACATAAAGTAATCGCTTAATCAGTCTATATTTATTCCAGAATCCTTGCAGTCTGCACCACTGTTGTCTTGCTGCTATAACTAAATGTTGTTGTATGTAGCAGTTAAATGTCTATATTTACACTATTTATGTTACGCTCATTGTCTTTGTCCATCTGTATGTCAGGTCTGTGAATGTACTTTGAGAGCAAGGACATTTTTTTTGGTTAATTATTTATGATTAGTGTGTGTTTCATGTTCTGCATCTCACAAGATGCATAACTTATGTTGTGCAGACAAGCACACGTCTGTAGTTACACTAATAAACAGGGGTGGAAGTGAAATGTGAAACGGAAGTAAACCAGAACAGACGAGGTTAGAGTCACGGGTGAGCAGTCCTCATCTTTGGGAGAATGACAAAAAAAAGCGATTTGGTTCAAACGATCACAGCCGGTGCATGTCTGCACCTGCAGAGGCCTCTGGGTTAGTCGTTACGCTTCAAGCCTGCAGTCTCTTCATACTTCAGCAGTAAACATTAGGCTCGGTCGGCTACCTTCATACTTAGATTCCACTCCCCATCCTTCTCCTCCTTTTCCTGGTTCCCTGTGATTGGACGCTCACTGTTTCTGCAAACGTTTCCCACAATGCATCTCCTCTCTCTGCAACCAGACGTCCTTTGATGTTACAGGGCCGGGCCATTATGCAAAGAGTCCGGGGGGGTAAGAGACAGTTAGGATTTCCATAATAGAGGCCTCCTTTCCATCCCCTCAGAGGCCCACTTGTTACACAGCGCATGCGTTTCTTTTTCTTGATTAACTGGGGAAAAAAAACGACTTTTATGAGAAACGTTTATTTCAACTATTTCAGCTATTTCGAAATGTCATGATTCCCGCCGAACCAACCGACCGAAACAACCGCAGATTCTCTATCTATCATCTGTGTAGATTCCTTCCTCCAAGAGAAAGAGTCGAGGGAGAAGGAAAACAGAGGATTGTTATTTAGGGGTTGGGGTTCTGCTGGGGAAAGGGCTCTCCCTCTGTGCAGCGTGCCGCTGACACACTGATGCCAAGAGGCCCGTGAAACCAGCGGCGGAAGCAGCGGGTGATTTTCCCCGCTGAACACCGCACAACTGATTACAATGAGCTCGAACGAGGAGGCCCCGGCACCGACTCTTTATTTGTCAAGAGCGACACAGAAATGTGTGGCTTTTTAAACCCATGGATGTTTTCCACAGAATAACCCCAGTGTTTATCCCCACACAGGCGGAGGCGTTTACCAGATTTGTGTTTTAACATGCCCACAGTTTCTCGTTGTAAACGGTTAATAAGCAGAATGGCTGCTGCAAGAAGAGGCCGTACAGCCTTTAACTGACTTGGTTGGCCGAGAGCTGCGGCCAGATGGCAGAGAGCTACTTCAAATTCAGTGGTGGAACTTAAGTTATTAACATTCTCTTTATTGTCAACAGAACAGCCAAGGAAAGCGGACATTGGGAATTCTGACACAGAGGTCACCGGATTGCAAAAGTGGGAGAAGATAGGGGAAGGTGAGGAGAAAGAGTATTTAGGAGAGAGTGTTGAAGGAGCCATGAGGCTGACTCATGGCTGACTGAATAGAGGGCTTATGAATAGATTGAATGATGCTAAAAAAATAAAATAAGAAAATGAAATTTAAATTCAGCAAAAAAAACTAAAAGAGACAAAATGCCTGTGTAGCACTCGTTTTATTTGACTCAGTAGTTGTCAGTGAGGCTTAGTGTATCGAAAAATAAAATATTCAAGGTTTAGGTGGAGGTCAAACTCAAGGACACACCCACAGACACATGCTCACACACACATGCTCACACACAAACACACACACACACACACACACACACACACACACACACACACACACACACACACACACACACACACACACACACACACACACACACACACACACACTCACACCCATGCTCACACAGCAGGTTTTCATTCTCGCTGAGTAACAACTGCGTAAATCGCAGAACGAATAAGAGTGTCTGATGTTGAATTGTGACCGCAGGCTGGCTGTAGCAGCGCTGTGAAAACAACAGGACAATCACTGGGGTGAGGTGGGGCCGTGGGACACGCTAAGGCGTGGGCCCTCAAGATGTGGTTTTCCTCACTAGCTGCTCAAAGCCATGTTGTTGTTGTTCGCCGCTGTCAATCACCCGCGGGGCAGACTATGCAAGGAATCATCCGCGACCGCCCGCCGCGGTCAAAGGACATTATTTTTCAATAGCAGCGCACACAGGAACGGTTTATTCTGCTTGTATCTTAGTTACCAGTCAATTAGATATTAGCTGTTTCGATATTTGACGTTAGTGGTTCAACTGAATTATCTGAAATGTCCATGTTTTTTCGCCGTGTTCTGAGGGAGCATCGGGTTCTCTGTTGTGTTTGACAGTTGTTGTAAAGGCGGGATTGTCGAGGGTCTATTTGAAACTGCAGCGAAATGTATGAAAAATGTTCACCTATGTTTGATCGAGAGTGAGATCGGGACAGAACCAACCCTTTTTGGTTTGTGGTGTGCAGGAGATTACATGCTTTAAACCATTTCCACACAGCAGATGAAGGAAGAGGGCATTAACTCTGTGTGTGTGTATGTGTGTGTGTGTGTGTGTGTGTGTGTGTGTGTGTGTGTGTGTGTGTGTGTGTGTGTGTGTGTGTGTGTGTGTGTGTGTGTGTGTGTGTGTGTGTGTGTGTGCGCGTGTGCTTGAGCGTGTGTGTTGTGAGCCTAAACAAACAATAGGCTATCAATAGCCTTAGCCTGGTATCAAGGCAGTTTAAAAATGTCTGATCCGGCGTGGATGTTTTACGGGAAACTGTCTTTATAATCACAGGAGTAATTACACAGTAGCCCACGCAATATTTACAGAACCGTATTTTATAGTTAGCCTGTTTCAATCATAGCGGGGACGTAGTTTCTTTAAAGCAAAAAACAGCAACACACACATCGGCAAGAACATATGTAGCATAATGTCTAATGTCCATAATGTCTTACATATTATGGCATATACAAATACATACACAAACGAACAAAGGGCAGCAAGACCTGAGCACCACACCGCAGGGAATGGCTGAGGTTAGCTTTTAATGATTAAAAACCATAAGCCGATAATAGGGGTGTTTATATGTGTCTCTTTAAGGACACGTGTGGCCTCTTTTAGACAGTGTATTTAGATACATCTGTAATCCCTGGCTCTTAGTGGGCTTTTATGTATCTTGGAGCGTTTGTCTGTCCGCTCACCTGACCCTGTCTTTGCTCTGCTGTGTTTCTCCGGTCCTATACGTAATACAAATATATGCATATCAATGCCCAAATATATATAAACCCACACACACTCACGCACTCACGCACTCACTCACTCACTCACTCACTCACTCACTCACTCACTCACTCACTCACTCACTCACTCACTCACTCACTCACTCACTCACTCACTCACTCACTCACTCACTCACTCACTCACTCACTCACTCACTCACTGACTAACTCCTTTTAGATCGAATCAAATTGAAATTAACAGTAAACAAGCAGTGTTTTATTATGGTGTTGCATGTTGACTCTAAAATAACCTGTTTTGAGCTCCTTTTAGCCTGTAGAAGGAAAGTTCATAGTGTCCATATTTAGTGGCTGAGAGAGCTCAGCTTCTCCAGGAAGCAGCAACACACTATGCAAATAGGACAACAGCAGGCCTCACATCAGCAGCATGCAACAATGAATAAAACTGTACATCTCACTCGTAACACACGCACACATACAGACAGACACACACACACACACACACAGACACACACACACACACACACACTCAAACACACACACACACACATGCGCATGCACACTAAAAAAATTAAGCATGGATCCCTTTCAAGCCCATAAACAATAAAATGTACATGCAATTATCTTAGGAACTGTTCCCAGACCAACTTGTGGCCGTTTGAAAAGAAACGGCAATCATAAATAAAAATTAGAAAGGCGTACAAAAAAGCACATTCAGACAGAAAAACACAATCACAAAGAAATGCATTAAACGACAACTGAAACACAAACAATCCTATTTTGTACAATTTCAACAGGATGGAGTCGTTCACACCCCACCTCCACCCTGCCCGGTGCGTCTGAATCACTGCTCATTTGTATAACTGCTGAACACCTCGTTACCTTGGCAACCCAGTATTTTGTTCCTAGGGGAAGTCGCCTTCACAAAGAAGTGTCAACACCATACCCTTTTCTCTTCCTTTATCGTTCACATCTTTCACTTTGATGTCCGCCTCCAAAAATGTAAAATGACCGCTCAGCTCAGGGCATATCGCGCTATTCACCGACCCCCTCATGG
>NC_079422.1:20481164-20613664 GCF_026213295.1 Gadus chalcogrammus
TGGTGAAGGCTGGTAATAGTTCAATGAGCTCATGGCCTGTGGGTTGAGGCTGGGGGGGTGAGGCGGTGAGGGGGGGGGGGGGGTCAACAGCTGGACCACAGGGGGAGGAACACAGTATGCAGGGTGTCTGGAGAGGAACAGTTCATACCCAGGGTGCTCCCGACGACGGAACAGAACAGCATGGAGTGTTTCTGGAGAGGAAGGGTGCTCCCGATGATAGATCAGATCAGGGTGTCTCGGACGGCGTTGGGCCTTCCTTGTGTACAGGGCCGGATCTACCATTAGGGCACACGGCACTGTGCCCAGGGGCCCCAACCATTCCCAGCCAGTGGGGGGGCACCACACGAAAGAAACTTTTTTTTTTTTATGAATGTTTGTACTCTTAAAATAGTTATACATGGTATTATTAAATAGGGTATTCATTTAAAATTCATTATTAAAACGAATGTCATAAGAACAGCAATATAATGATTCTGAACAATATAGTGGCCTAATGTGACAGATAACCCCCCTCCCATAACCTGTCAATTGAGCCAGTCCACCTAAGGTGAAAAAAAAAAAAACGCGGTAGAGATGAAAAATTGATGAAAAATTGACAGTCACAGACATGATGAGACATCAACTGAGTGGTTTCGCTTTTTTCCTGATTTTTTTTTTGCCTTCAGACATTTGTGCCCAGGGGCCTATGATTTGTTAATCCGGCCCTGCTTGTGTAACGTGTTTACTGTCTCTCCTGAATGCACAAAGCAATTCTAAGTCATCTCTCTTGTTTTTCCTGCTACATATTTGTCGTATGAGGTGTATGGAAGAGGATAAGGTGTAAGATCAGGATAAAAATCCAAATTCTGACTTTAAAATCACAATTCTGAGATTAAAGTCAGAACTCCCAAAAAATTGTCACATGTGCCCCTGATCCTCATCCTCGTCCACTTTGATTGGCCGTAGTATTCTTGCACTCGTTCCGCTCAGTGTAAAACAACACCTCTTTGGGTTCCTCGTGAGCTCTCACAGGAACCCAGCAATAGTACGCTCACCTGTGGAATGAACCGAAGTAAGGCGTGTGCTCCCGGAGGCTGATTGGTCTCTGTGAGTTATTCACTCAGTGCCAGCGTAGAATTTATTATTTGAACAGCTGCTGTTCAACTTGAGAGACTATTTACACAAGACTCATCAGTCAGGTGTGTGTGTGTCTGCGCATGTCTGTGTTTGTCTGTGCGCAAGCATGTGCGTGTTTGTGTGTTTGTGGTGGAGGTCGGGGGCCCGACGTTATCATTTATTCAAATGTTTGGTACTCAAAATTAGCAAGATAACAGGCTCTCTTATAACATCATGTTTATTACTGCGACAATACTACTACTACTTCCACTACTGCTTCCACCAATGCAACCACTATCACGTCTATTGTACTGTACAGTACAGCTACTGCTACCGCTAGTTATTACTCTGACTCAGCCCAGACAGCTCTACCTGAACTTGTTTCCAGGAGACAAGGGGGAAGCTGGAGACGTTGGAGAGCAGGGGACCCAGGGGAAGCTCGGGCCCCCAGGAGCCCAAGGTAACTATCATCCCATTACTTGAGTGTGTGCTGGTGGAAGAACTGGTGGAGTGAGCGACCACTGCCCCATACGGCCTGCCGGATCCATCGACAGCCCAAGACCTGGCCCCCGTCCCCAGACCACATCTCATGAGAGGACATGTGGTCTCTGTCGATTTTCCGCCCTTGATGTTGAAGTTAAAACACACTTTGTTGATATTCTCCTTTCATATCTCTGATGATCTCTTTCTGGATGAGTTCGTGTTTTTTGTTGTGTGATACAGCAGCTAAGCTGTAATGTCACCATCCTCCACCGATAATTACCCACTTTATTGCCGTCCATTGTTCTATTAATCTCGGCAGTCATTGCCGTTCTTCCTCCCAGCTGTTTGTTTGTGTCTGTTGTATGGTAAGCAGAGCTTTCACAACGTTTAAACACAAACTTGCTTGAAAATAAAGGGAAAGATCCAGAAGGTATGTTAACCTTTAAATACATGTTAAAGTCAAATCAATGTTTTTCAAAGGAAAATTCCCAGCTAATACCTTTAATAACATATCCTCATGGTGTAGGCCCGTATAAGATTGCACTGGCTCATCCCTTAAATACAGGATATGCACGATTATTTCTAACATGAAAAGTGACACTTTGCTGGATTTAGTGCTTTGTTTTGCTGCTATGTGAGCCGTACTTGGATAACCCAGGTCAGCTGTGCCGAGTGGTATCCTCTCTCCTCTGTGGTGAGAAGCAGACTCAGACAGCCCCTGGGTGGTGGGGTAGGAAACCCCAGGTGTTTCCACCGCTGACGCTGAGGAAGGCAGAGGCGCCTCATCGTGTGTTATGGATACTGTATTGGTACACCCCGACATGGCAGTCAATACACACATTCGATTGATGTACCGGCACACACACACACACACACACACACACACACACACACACACACACACACACACACACACACACACACACACACACACACACACACACACACACACACAGGTGTATGCACAGGTGTGCAGCCACACACACGCGGGCACACATACATTTTTCAAACATATACACACACGCACACATGGTTGCGAGCACAGGTGCATCCACACACACACAGTCACAAATACGGTGAAACACACTCAAACAAACAAACAGATACACACACACAAGGATGGTCACACGCGGCACACACACACACACACACACACACACACACACACGCAGACCTAAATCACACAGGTCTGACTCTGTGCTCTTTCGGGCACCAACTTGTGGGATATACAGAAGCCAGGATACTTTGAGTCATTTCCAAAGTGTGTGCGTGAAAGAGGAAAGAAAAGAAACAGTTTTGCCTCCACGCTTCAACTTTTCAACTCCACCCTTTCTTCATGACACATCCAAGTCTCCAACGCGTCTTTTCATTTCCACCGCGCGGCACCCCTCGTCATTATGGTTTCCCTGTGTTTATGTTTCCGGCGGTCACGCACGACAGCAGGCTCCTGCTCGTAGCTGCTGGCCTGCATCGTTTCAGCGCAACCACGTGCAAAGGCACACGTACATACTCTCTGTTCAACAGGAAATTACAAAACCTTCCCTTCCCCACCGTCTCGCTACAGAAATGTTTTTATTTGTCTTTCGAAAGCCGCTAACTGACGGAGTGACGCTGCCAGTGATTTATTTGGCACGGAGCGTGTGCCACCGCCCCGACACAACCTGCTCAAGATAATGTGGTGGAATTTCCTCCCGATAAATTTCCCTGCAACAGACAGATGGATTTTTCTAAAGACCAACCGTTACCAGAATAACGGTTTGTATTTAATTGCAATGCCCAAATGCCAGGTAGGCCTCCAACAACATATCCCTTGAGCACTGATGATTTTTTTGGTTGTTTGGGTTTCTTGGCAGGTCATGAGTGGATTCAGTTTTGTGCGCGCGCAGCATTCCTCAGATCTGTTCAGGTGTGAGTCTGCTAAGTAAGGGTGAAATGTGTTGTGTTGGACGTTAGACGCCCTCGTTTAACTCTGCAGCAGCTGGAGTGTCCGGTCGTTATTCCAGTTAGAGGCTCGAGGTGATTAAGTGAAAAACAGTGGAGTGATAGGCGAGTGTTATCTAAGTTTAGACAGACCGTTAAACTGGCAAGCACACTCCTGGGAAAATCACAAAAATCCTTCAGAATGGCTTTACTTGAAGAGGGACTCTAGGAGCTAATGGGACAAACTGACTGGATTTAATTTGCATAAGAAAATATACGATTATCATAATGGTCTTCCCCCTGATTATTAGTTCCTCCACGTGGTTGCTTATCCCATGATGGGTGTCACTGGTTGACCAGGGTGTTTGTGTGTGTGTGTGTGTGTGTGTGTGTGTGTGTGTGTGTGTGTGTGTGTGTGTGTGTGTGTGTGTGTGTGTGTGTGTGTGTGTGTGTGTGTGTGTGTGTGTGTGTGTGTGTGCGTGCGCTATACTTTGTATGCATAGCCTACAGGCTGTAACAGGTCATGTTGTAACAGCTTTGAAAGTACAAAAGAAAAAGTATGGGTTCTTTACCACAGTCACTGAGGCAAGCCCCTGAATCTCTAGTAATATTAAGCTGTGTGTGTGTGTGTGTGTGTGTGTGTGTGTGTGTGTGTGTGTGTGTGTGTGTGTGTGTGTGTGTGTGTGTGTGTGTGTGTGTGTTTTAGTGTTTCAATGGTCAAGATGTTGGTGTATCGGTATCTGTTGATGGTCCTAGCCAATGGTCCTAGCTTGTCACTTTCTCGGACAGTGAGTTTAACTCTTGTCACCTAAGGTGGCACTATCAATTCATAATCATGAATATTATTATAATTATTAATTATGAGTAGCTGGCCCCCTTTCTGGCTGCAACCCATAAGTTAAACCCGGTCTCTATCAGATTCATTACCATAATGACGTGTCCCTGTTGTTCTTGTCAGAGCTGGTACTGAGCTTGAGTGTTGGGTTGGATATCAGAATCCCCCACATGTCCACGAGGAGAACTGAAGCTCTCCAAGACCTCACACAGTTCCTCAGGCCTCACGCCTCCTGCCAGCTGCTCCTGTGGGAAGCGAAGGAGTGGAACAGTGGGGACAGGGAGTCATTTAGAGGCTCAACGTCTTTGTATGCGCCTTAAGGCTCCACATGGCTGTGCAAAGTACTTTGCTTTTCTCTGTGCGAGGACAAGAAAATCCCTCTGAGTTGCAGCTTGGTTAATGTGATGTGTCCCTTTTAGAGTTTTGTTCATTTCTTCTGAGGGTTCTGACGGATAAATTCCTAAGGAAAAATACTAATTTGGGGGTTCCTCCAGTAAAACCTGTCTACCCAACTCTTCTCTCATTGAAATTATACTTGTCATATGCTCTCTAGCAGACTTTACAATTCCTCTCAATCGCTGAGTAACATTACCAAGTTGGTAATGTTGTTAACCTGCGCTAACTATCCATAACCCACTGGTGACTTAAGGTCAGTGATGTGTAAACTGCTGTCTGATATGAATTCTACATGTTCATATAATGTGTAATCTCTGATTATTAACATCTAGACATATATATTTACTCAATTATTTTCTTTCTCGAAATCGTTAGCTCCATCCCTGTCACCCTCTCTCTCTCTCTCTCTCTCTCTCTCTCTCTCTCTCTCTCTCTCTCTCTCTCTCTCTCTCTCTCTCTCTCTCTCTCTCTCTCTCTCTCTCTCTCTCTCTCTCTCTCTCTCTCTCTCTCTCTCTCTCTCTCTCTCTCTCTCTCTCTCTCTCTCTCTCTCTCTCTCTCTCTCTCTCTCTCTCTCTCTCTCTCTCTCCATACAGGGGCCCCAGGAGGGACCGGTCTTCTGGGAGAGCGTGGTCACATGGGAAAGATGGGGCCAATAGGAGACAGAGGTATGACAGCGATTAAAAAATATAACCATGATCTGATCCCACTGCAATGGTTCTTCCTCTCCTTCCAAGGCTTCCTCATCGTTATCTCTCTTGATGTCTCCGTTGTCATTAGAACAACACGAACTTCAGGGATCATCTTTGAGGATCTTTCATGTCCAACAATTTAGGAGAGTAATGAGGTTATAATTGCAACATGTTGTGGAACATATAGTTAAACATCAGGTTAATAACCAAGATAAGCCCTTCTTACCTAGCAATATGGGTGTATGTATAAAATTAGGGAGGTTAGGGCCTTCTCAGACCTCGGTCTAGCAGGCTACACATAGATCTATGCCAAAAAGAACAGATCTCTCTTCACATAGACATAGATATCCCAGGCAGACAATATGTGGACCCAATGTCCTTTCCATCACTGGCATTTGAAAACTGTTATTTTACTATATTTTTAGGGGTGATCCGACTTCCACACAAAGAACAATGAGCTAAAATATTATTATTTATATTTAGTATTTAATATACCAATACATTTCAAAAGCTCTACTTATCAAGTAATAACGTTTCCAACCTTTATGTCATAGCCTAGCCAAGGGGTAGCTACAGGTTGAAAGGCGCAATCTATCATTCTATTGCATCTTCATAAAACCAGGGTTAGGGTAAGCTACAGCTACATCATATAAAAACAGCATTCTGAATTACAGCTTGTTGTAGGCCTATATGACTCTGTTTGAAAGGTCTGCAGATGGCGGTTAGGGAGAAATCACAGTTACAGCCCGGGTACACTTCAGGTACAACGTGGTCTCTTCCTCAAACAAAAACAACCAGGGTAGTTTTTGTGTGTTTTACCACTTCCCCTAAATATGTAACTGCCGTCTTGGATAGTGTCATGTTATGTAAAACCAGGCATCAACTATTATTTCTACTCTGGGTGTGGCACTGCCATCTAGTGGTATCATTTAATGACTACACCAAGCTACTGCCATGTTTCATGTCTCCATCAGACACAATGTAAAACTACACAAGGTCTTAGATTGAGCTGATTTTGTGTGTTTTCTTTTATCTTGCAGGTGAGAAAGGTGTTACGGGCTGGACTGGACCATCTGGAATACAAGGAAAACCTGGTGATTCTAATCATACACAATAAAATGAGTCATGATTAATAACTAGAGTACTAGCATGAATAAAAAACTATAACGTGTGAATTATTATTTATCAGCAGCATGTCCACTCATAAAAACGAGTTAAACTAGTGGCTTTCCGCAATGATGAATCATGATGTTGTAACACAGAAGGAGTGGCCTGTGAACGGAGCTTAACCCAAATCTAACCCTAGCAGCGAGAACATGAGGTTTAGAATCTGCTCTTCTGTTGTTCTGGATCCAAAACTCCCTGACCTGGTTCAAAACACGCCATTTAAGATCTAGAGTCCAGCATGTGGTCGATACGATACAATGCATGAGCCGTGTGTCTGAAGGGTGAAGAGCAGAGGATGAGAGGTTGTGTGTTGAACCCATCAGGTACAACCTGTGACTGTGGGAGGTACCGGAAGGTGGTGGGACAGCTGGACATCAACATCGGACGACTGCAAAACGCTCTCAAATTTATAAAGAACGGTATATTAAAAGTTCAGTATTTGTGTGAACATGTTGGGTAACAAATGCCTAATCCAGGTTATGATATTAAATATTCAGTCATACTGGGACAATATATGGACCTAGCTCAAAATAAATTGTTTCAAATATTGGGACATAGTTCAAATCATAAAAGCAAGAAGACATGTTACATAATCTCTTCCTAACAAAATGAAACCCATCTCTTGTGTTTATACCACACTGTGCCCTCTCACCAGTTACCTGCACCGCTCAAACCCTTCTCGACCCTTTGGACTTGAACCCGAACGTGTACACACAGAAGGAATCAAAAGGGACCTATAATAACCCCTGTTCCCCCCCCCCCCGCCTGCCGTAGTGCTCTTGGGCCTGAGGGAGACGGAGGAGCGCTACTACCTGCTGGTGACAGAGTCCCGGGCCTTCGAGGAGGCCCTGGTCAGCTGTCGGCTCAGGGGCGGGGCGCTGGCCATGCCCAAGACCAGGGACGCCAACCGCCTGCTGGCCGACTACGTCAGCGGCTCGGGCCTCACCGCCGTGTTCATCGGCCTGCAGGCCCGGAGCGTGGTGAGTGGAACCGCGACACGCTGCCAGTGAGAGGCCGGTTTGGAAGTAGAGGACAGACTTTTATAAGTCCAACCTCACATTTATAATTGTGAAGTTGGACTACTATGACCCGGCTAGAGACACTGAAACATAGGAGGACAGATTGATTGAAAGTCTCTTTAATTTGTGTGATAACTACTTTATTTCTTATTTAATTTAACAATAATTACAATAATGAAGGGATGCAAACTGAATTTGGTAACAAGGCCTTGATTGAGCAACGAGTGGGAAAGGATGTTTAAAGAAGTTACATTGTCGCTGAGTTTGTTTTGATTAATTCAAATCATTCCTCAGCAACAGCGCCAACGCTGGGTGGAAAAAAGAATTGCAAGACTGCGATTAGCTTGAATCAGGGCCTGGTGATGTCACTTGTCCTGCTATCAATTTGAGCCAATGAGAAACAGTTTCAACTTAACAAGCTGTGTTATGAGTTACCGTGTATCTCCGGAATTGAGTTCACATGTGGGGCTTTCCCGTTAGAAACCCCCTCCCAACACCAGACAATGCCAAACAGAGCTCACGGGAGAACCAGCCCAAGGGATCATGGCATACACAACTTTTCAATGGGGCCTCATTTCCCTAAGCAGTCATCTTGGTTCCATCTCGGTCCCAGTTCCTTCTTCACTGCCCCCCAGTGAGCTAGTGCTGACAGCCAACATGGCTGCTAGGTGAAAGAGTCCCGAGTGAAATAGTTTTAAGCACTTAAGCAATATATATTGATTCTCTTTCTTCTGTAAAATCTACTTATTGTGAGTCACTTTGGATAAAATTGTCTGTTAAATGCCCTGAATAGAAATAAAAAGATAAATCTGTTTCATATATATATAAATATAATATAATATATAATCTAATATTAATATAAATGAGAATGTAAGCCCTCCCTTGAGGTGGTTCCGCAGTGTGCTTCTGGAAACTTCTGGAATCTCTAAAAAACGTTCATCGTGTCCCCAGAACGGCACCAGGACCCAGGAGGAGTACGTCTTCGCGGACTCCAGCCCTCTGGGGGGCTTCGCCGCCTGGGGCCCAGGCCAAGGGCCCCCCAGCGGCACCAACAGCTCCAGCTGCGTGGAGTTGCTCAACACCGGCAGCTGGGGCCCCGCGGCCTGCCACCTCGCCATGTTCTACATCTGTGAGTTCCCCAAGACCAGGAGAAGAGTTGGCGCTGCTGGTTGAGGAGGCGGAGGTGGAGGTAGTGGTGGTGCTGGTGGTAGTGCTGTTGCTGGTGGTAGTGGTGGTGCTGTTGCTGGTGGTAGTGGTGGTGGTAGTGTTGCTGGTGGAGGAGGTGGTGTTGCTGGTGGAGGAGGGGGTGGTGGTGCCACGCAAGGTTGATAGGAGGAGTGGACTGATGAGCGGAGATGCCAAAGGGGGCTCCTCCTTTGGAATCCAAGATGGCCGTCTAACTGTAGACACGCCAACTGGGATTTGTTTGTTGCTCCATTTTCCCTCTCTTTTTTCTCGATGTGATGTTTACACTGCAACTGACCCCACAAGCTCGACATTTTAAAAGCCATGGACAAATTAACCCTTTCATGGATTGTTCTCATACTCTGTTATTATTTTCATGAAAATAAATGTATAAAAATGTGTTTGTGTGTTATCATCTTTTATTTTTATCCTTGATCTGATTATCTACAACTTGGCTCTTGCAGTATTGCAAAGGTGTTAATTTTTCCTTTCGTGTGTTCTTAAAAGTGAGAAACATATAATTATTGTTAACAAATAGACGCTGATAATAAGGGATTAAAAGAGGCCAAGTGAATACGAGTAAAGTCCAGTTTCTCCCTAATAGACCATAACAGAGAGCTCTTTCAGTGTACGTGGCTGTGGCGAAAAAAAGCAACACGTCCTCCCACTTTATGCCCTTTCCTCCATGTTTGAATAACAGTCGCTAATGAAAAATAAACAGCCAGTCCTGTCTCTCTGGGATACAGTTCCGCAGTGGGCTAGCAACACCATGGGTTTTAATAAAGCAGATCAACACCCCCAGATCGTATTGATAGTAACACTGGGGGAAGGCCTTTTCACTAGGAGCTAGACAGAAACAAAATACTACGCTGTGTGCCAGCTGCCCTTTTCTTAGGTTATGTCAACAGTGGCCGTCTATATTTTTTTGAAAAATCGAGCAAACCATTAACAATGGCTGGCAGTCGCTCTATCTTCAAGACAGGATTTGGAAAAGATACCAACTTAGTTTTTTTTTTATAAATATATTACAGAAGGTCATTACATAATATATAAGCTGATTAGTGGGAAAATATACTTTGTAAAAATGTAAATGTTTCACTCAAAAGACTTACAAGGAAACATTTAGCTGTTTAAAACTTCAGAATCTATAAATCTCTGCTGCCTCTAACCTTGGAATTGACACACAGTTAAGCAAATATTTACCTTCCTAAAGCGACTCAATGCTTTTAAAGTTAATAAGTAGGCCTTGGTCATTGTGTTTCGAACAATGTAGAATCCCTTCAAACAATCTCATGCTTTCAATAGGAAAGTAGGCTCCTTCTAAATGCATAAAATGCATCCATTATCTTAATCTTTAACAATAAATAATAGCCCAAATTAAACTCGTTCCCAGGCCGTGTCATTTGAGACGGGGCCCCTAGAACGGGATGCTCCAAATGAGCGTTATTGACTTGGAGAGAGGGGGCGGGACTCACATTGGGTCAGGGTCGGGAGACAAGAAAAGGGGATGCACATCCGGCAGAGGGATATTCGTTTCCGTAAAATGATTCGGGCATTGCTTTTTCAAATTCTTCGTCAATTTTTTTTTCTTATAATTATCTCATTGGGCATAGTCCTATTGTTCTCTCTCTTTTGACTGTTAGCTGGCGTACACAGCTCATTGGAAGTAAGGAACCGGAAATTGCGTTGCGATAGACCGTGGTAACGCTACAAGCCAGGATCCTCTCTCAGCCTGTCTCCGATCAGAGCCGCTGCGAAGGAGGCACAGGGAGTGGCCGCTGCACCTGCCCGACCAGTTTGAGGACACATGACTCCGGAGGAATTTCCCTGGAAGCCCATTTCTTATCTGGTGCGTTTTGTCCAAACGGAGGGCATCTGTGCGTCTGGAAGCGGCCGGGAGCGAGAAGAGGAGGGAAAAGTAGGCCACTTCTAGGGGACCCCGGGGGAAAAGGAGGAAGATAGAAGGATTGAGTGCGCAGATAATGACGGAACCAGCTCCAAATCCCGCGGCCACTGCGTTCCCCTCGGCCACTATCTCTCTACCTTTGGGCCTGGAGATACTGAGGACGTATTCCGGAGCGCTTATATGTCTAGAAATTGTAAGTGATGCATCTTCTTTTGACTTTTTACGGCAGTTTTACCTCTCATTTGCATACATTAAAATGTGATTCCCTGGCTGTTTTTTCACAGCCTACCGTTCCGTGTCTATCCAAAAGCCAGCCTGAAAGTAATGCTATTATAACTGGTGTCACACAGTTAATATAATGCATCCATTTTTTTTTTCACCCAATGATTGGTTACTTTAAAGGGTGCTCATACAAGTAGCCTATGCTGTTGGATAAATGTCATAGTTGAGAGATAAGAATGGCCATCTCTGATTGGTTCACATATAACTAGGCAACCCCGCGTTTTAAAAAAGTAGCCCTATCAGTCCTTCTCAAATAGCGTTATCATCTCACCAGTGTGTCACTGAACTACGACCCAGGTGGTGTGTTTATAATTCTAAACATCTTGAATCATACTAATCGACATGGCGTTGCACTACAGGAGATGAAATGTTAATACATTACATTACAAGTAGATTTAGTAAAGGTTTTATCCGAAGGTCCATTTCAAAACTCATGTTACTGTGCATCTGTCTTTCTAGGTAAAGGGGCTACAAATTCATATATTGGCACTACAATTTTTCATTAATATCCCTCAGCATAAATTATGTTTTGGAAAATATGCTGCATTCAATTCAGAAAAAATACTAATTCGTACAGATTGTGTTGTTATTTGATATCAGGTTGATATCCGGCTCTATATGTCCTCTCACCTCACTCCTTATTCGCTCCATATTCACCCCTGCAGGGGTTTAAATGTTCTGGGTGTTAAATATGTATGATGACCTTTCTTTGAACTACCGACTGTTCTCATGGTGTAAACTAAAGCTATACGTCTCTGGCAGTGAGCTGTCTCTCCCTTCGTGAACCATAGTGTTCATTTAGTACTCTTCAGCCCTCAGTAAACCTCACTTTTCAGTAGAACTAAGAATACCACCAAAGAAAGGGAAATGACAGGAATCTCAAGATCCTCATGAGGAAGAGGACATAATAGATTAGACACACAAACAGGTCGAGGAGGAAATGGAACGTTAGACTGTGGTGTCTTTAACATGTGATAGTAAGATAATAACTGGTTATTAGATACTACCCAATCAGTCATCATGACCTTTTCAAGTTATAATGTTCACACCATTATACTCTTGTCTTGATTCAAGGCAATTATTAGTATGCAACAATGTACCCAAGTCAAAACCTCATTATCCATCCGTTAGTGCCCTGAGACCGGATGTGCACAGGTTGCTAATCGGTCTTAACCACAGTAATGCGATACGGTGCCTCTCTTCTCCACAGGTGTTGGGGGGGCTGGTATGGATCCTGGTGGCTGCCTCCGACGTGCCCGTGCCTCTGTTGCAGGGCTGGGTGATGTTCACCTCCATCCTCACCTTCTCCCTCTCCTCTACCTACCTGGCCATGCTGATCACCGGCCTGGCAGACCGCATCAACACGGACTGGAACGTCCTGGTATGGAAACCATGACGCGCTGAACTGACTGAAGGATTCATTCCTTGGTGAAGTGCGCAAATGGAAAGGTTGCGAGTTGAATGTTGAAAAGTTGAGCCATACTCTTAACCTAAGTAAATCAAAAAGAATGTACAACCACAAGCGCTACGAATACATAGGATTTTTAGTTCACAGCAACCATGGAGAGACGCTCCTATCCTACCTTGACTTGGAGTTTGTAGTTTGTTATTTTAGGTTTCCAATTCGATGTGTAATGCTAATATAATGTAATATGTTGGTGATGAGGAATTTTAAGGTGGGTCATTTTGGGAGTAGTAAAGGAAAAAGGTGGCACCCAGTGAGGGCTCTCTCAATCCAGTTTTTTGTGCAAGTATTATCACGCCTGATAATAATAGGATGATAACCAACTGCTAAACCTTTAGTAATTACATCATTGAACATTGTTAAAAGCAAACGCACACACATGCATGCATGCACGCACGCACGCACACACACACACACACACACACACACACACACACACACACACACACACACACACACACACGTACACAGACACGGACACGCATGCACTGAGACTTGCAAAGTACTTTGTGTTACTTCCTCCCAAGTCACCACCACGGAACCCAAACTCTGGCCTTTATTTCCTTCCGCCGCAATAGTGCCAGCAGCGTAGCTGTGTTGTTGTTTGTTCTTTGTTGCAACTTGAGCTTGTTGCCCACCGTTACACACACGCAAACATACACACACACACACACACCACTACTCATATTTCAGGTTTTGTGCAACCGCTTCTTAAGACGTACCCCCAGAAAGGAAATTTGTTAGGCCTTTGTTGTTTCTGAACAAAGCCGATGAATGAAAACCAGAACCTTCTCTGTGAGGGAGGTGTTAATTGTCCTGCTGAAGGCGAACGGTCACAGAGAGCCAAAGTTTCCACTCCACTAATTTAACTCTGTGGCTTTCAACAGGAGTGTTGCAAGAATTTAAATGGCATTTGAATATTTGCACATGCAATCACATCTCTTTTTTTCATCACATACATTTAAATTGTTAATCTTGACATGCATTAGATTACATGGAGCAGTACCTTTTAAAGGTTTGAATGTCTCCTTGCGGTTCCAATCTTGTTCAATTCCCTAAAACCTAATCAGCTCAATCGCCTCAAACAGTTGATGGACACCATTTACCATTAGTAGGAAGGATGATAACTTGACATTGAAAACTTGACATTGAAAACTTGACATCGAAAACTTGACATCAAAAGCTTCACAACGGAAACGTTGCCGAGGCTTTGGCTGTGCCTCAGAAAGACAGAATGTGCCAACAGTCGAAGCCCAAAGGGACGTGGATATGCGCTTTTTTAGGTATCCTCAAAATAAACTCAGTTGCATGAGGTGCAACCGTCCCTCCGTTGGAGGCTATTTATTAACACTTGATTAATAAGGTCCCAGAGAACCGGTGGGACCTGCTGCCGTGGGGCGACGTGATGTTCTGAAGCCATTCTGCACTCAATCCTTCTAATGATAGTTTATGGAACAAAAAATCGAAATGGGGTCCACTGTGCAATGTTACACTAGAAAATATAACACCACAAATTAAAGAAGGGAGGGTTCATAGAAACACAATGGCCACATGCAAAGTTAGCCCCTCAGTGATCCAATTCATCTAATGATAGTTTATGGGAACAAAAAACGACAGTGTTGAATTACAATAATGAAATAAAACAACGCAAGTGAGATATGAGTGTAAAAATTAATTTGATTGGTATCTGTATAAAGAATTCGACCCTAAATGAATGACTATGACAGAAGTGCAACGGCACCCATTACTCAGTTTTTGACATGTTTGACCATACAAACTAGGAACCTCCCTTTGCCTTAGTAAAACTGTCCGGCTGCCTGCTTAAACACACAATAACCACTAATGACTAAGCCAGGTTCAAGCTAAAGGTCATTTTATTTCGCCCTGTGGTGGTTAGGGATTAGTTCTGCACCCAGAGGTTACTCTGTCAAACACTGAGCCCCTCTGAAACTCACAACAGGTCGCGATGCATATCGGTACACATTATTTAGCTATTCTATCCCATGTATTGGCTATACAAGACGGTAATGTAAAGGTTATCGGTTAATGTTACAACGGTATGTGTTTTAGCATCTGTTAGCTCTCTGAGTCTTATACATGGCATGACCGTCCAGACACAGAGCATGACATACTGAATCGATTTGTGACATTTGACCCAGAGGTTAACCGAGGTCTTCACCGTGACACTAAGCATGGTTGATTCTGTCTTTGTTGACTTACTAAGTTCATCCTTTTACCGCCATTGACTTTCACTGTTGACTCGTCTCCTAGGTCAACAATCGAGGTCTGGAAAGCTTAACGCGTATTGTGTAGCATCATCCTACACCTCTACCGGCAGCCTGCTGTCTATTCTAGGCCAGGGACTCATTTAATCGGCAGGCATGACGCCTGATGCATGGCTGCTCTGAGCCAGTGCAACTTACACAGCCTTGAAGAGAATAAGTCTGCCTGCAGTACATAGTGGACTGTAAAACGTATCGGGGAAAAAAATTACCTTGGCATTGTTTAAACACAGTCCATGGCATGATAAATCCCACAGAGAACAAGGGCTGAGAGTTCACTAATATGAATGCATACAATGCATTGTTAATATATTCACATGCATTGCATGTATTCGTATTAGTAAATACAAACAATGTATGTGAATACAGTTAACTGTATTCACATGGATTGGATCTATTCGTGTTAGTAAATACATATGCAATCCATAAGAATACAGTTAACTGTATTCACATGGATTGGATCTATTCGTGTTAGTAAATACATACAATCCATGTGAATACAGTTAATTGGATTCACATGCATTGCCTGTATTCGTATTCGTGAATAAACACAATGCATGTGAATACAGTTAATTGTGCAAAACAGAAAAGGCTTCTAACTCATAATACAACATATGAAGGACACTGTGCAATGTTATGGTTAAAAACTATAACACCACAAATGAAAGAAGGGAGTGTTCATAAAACACCACAACCATGCAGATGAAGCACCTCGATGATAGTAAATGCCTCTGCACACATAATGCAAATGTACTGTAACTTGGCGACATGTCTCTGTGAGCTCTGTGTCATCTAGTGTTAAGAATGTCCCTCCTCCCAGGGTGCTGAGGGCAAGTACCCTTGTTTGTTTTTGCCAAAACAATGACTTCATGGGTGATGAGCTCAGACCAACAAAAAAAACTAAAAAAATGAACAAAGACCCGGCCTGTTGTCCCTGCCAGGCACACCGCGTCAACAACACACGCTGTCTCTCTCTCCCTCTCTCTTTCTGTCTCTCTGTCTCTTTCCCTGTCTCCCTCTCTCAGTCTCTGTCTCTCTCCCTCACACACTCTCTCACTTTCTTTCTGTCTCAGTTTCTCTGTTTCTCTCCCTGTCTTTGTCTCTCTCTCTCTCTCTCTCTCTCTCTCTCTCTCTCTCTCTCTCTCTCTCTCTCTCTCTCTCTCTCTCTCTCTCTCTCTCTCTCTCCCTCACTCTCATGCTACCAATATGGCCGCTGGGTCAGTAGTTCAAGGTCAAATGAGTTAAGTCTATGCTAGGTGTTAGCCAACCATTATAAAAGATAGAAGATACTTATACAAGCTTTTTGACAGATCAATCACTAATGCGAGAGCAAAAAAACTAGTTGGAAAAAACATTCCAACTAGAGACAGAGTGCATTGGCTGAGCTGTATAAAGAAACAGAGCTTAAACCTGGAGAAACTCTACACCATAGCCTACATTGATTGGCATTGCTGAAGCCGTAAAAATAAAAGCATACTCAAAATACAGACAAACCTGTAGAAACTGTACACACCTGTAGAACAATTCTCATTGTAAGTAGCTTTGGATAAAAAGCGTCTGCTTAATGCCCTAAAAGTAAATGCAACTCTATATTTGGTATATCGCCTATATCCTTGATGACTTGACTCTGTGTTTGATTGATCTTCCCTGTCCCTCCCTCCCAGGACGTGCTGTACCACCTGGTGGCTCTGCTCTTCTACTTCGCGGCCTTCGTGTTGGAGGCGGCCACAACAGCGGCTAACGGCGGCGCCCACATCAAGCTGCAACCCAACGGCACTGAGACGCTCGTGTGTATCACCTACCCCCGGGGCAACGTGTTCACCATGCTGGACCAGCGGCAATTCAGTATTAACGTGGCGGCCACGGTGAGTGCAGTTGGGGCTGCTTCAGCAGATCCCTGTTTCAATGCTGTGTTGGGTTCTAGGCTAAGACGCAAGCAGTAGAGATTCAAATACTGTTTGAATCCTACATGGAGAGCTTGGGGAAGTTAAGATAAAAGTGTTTGTGTGTGTGTGTGTGTGAGAAACAGAGAGAGACACAGAGAGACACACACAGACGGAAGAAAGACAGAGAGAGAGAGAGAGGAGAGAGAGAGAGAGAGAGAGAGGGGGAAGAGAGAGAGAGAGAGAGAGGGGAGGGAGAGAGAGAGAGAGAGAGATGGGAGAGAGAGAGAGAGAGAGAGACGGAGAGAGAGACCGACGAGATGAGAGAGAAGAGAGATGAGAGAGAGAGTTTAGAGAGAGCTGAGAGAGAGAGAGAGAGAGAGAGAGAGACCGACAGATAGCGTGAGGGAGAGAGAAAACATACATGTATTTTTCCGGCTCAGTCACTTTTCATAACAATATCGGGTCCTTAAAAAACACTTATCCACGTGGCAGGTTCGACAGTACACAATGTTTATCTGGTCTATGACTGGTTTAGTGTTGGTGGGGCCCAGCCGTCGTCCTGTCTCTGCCCTCATGTGAACTGGTCCTGCAGGCTATTATTTCGTCTCACAGATGGCCACAGCAAGACCTATAAAAGGATGGGAGGTTTCAATAGACATATTGAATCCGGATTTCAAACTGACCACACTAGTGAATAGAACAGAATCGCCATGAAATGTATGACATTCGGTTTATGAGGACTTCATATACAAAACATAGCCGTCCACTTTCTGTCTGCTTTCAGGTGTGACAGTAACTCAGGAGGAAGAGCGGGTTGGCTGGTAACTGAAAGGTTGTCAGTTCGATCCCCGGCTCCCCCTACCTAGTATAGTGTATAGAGGTGTCACTGAGCAAGACGCCTCACCATTACTGCTTCAGACGAGCTGGCTGTCGCCCTGCGCGATTGACTCCGTCGTCGATGTGTGAATGAATGTTTGTAGGATATTTTTGGATAAAAGGGTCAGCAAAATCCCTTAAATGTAATGCAAATGTCTAATCTTCTCACTCCTGTGTGTCGGTTCCTCCAGATATTCGCCTTCGTGGTGACAATATGCTACGGCTGCAGCCTGTTCATGGGCTTCAGAAGATGGCGGATGTGACCGGGGAACCACCGCACTTCCATCTCCTCCGGCGGCACCAGCGTTGCATAGCTTTGTATAATGATGTTGTACGTGGTTCACGTTATGAAGAGCTTCTGTGTTGGTCAGTACAGGTCGCTTTGTGTTTGGTCGCTACCTGAGTGGAAACAAGAGTATGCTTAGGTAACATATCACCAAAATAACCTGCTTATATGACGTGAGCCAGACTATTTTCACTCTCCCTGACCCCGTTAAATGCATAAACGTGAGAATATAGAGTATATATAGAATATAGATCAATTCTGAACGCATACGTTGAAGATAACCATTGATAATCGTTGTGACTTGTTCTTTGTGATACGTCTTCATGCTTGACTGCTGTTACACAAACAACACTCTGAGGCAGTGCAGATAGATATTTTGACTGATTAACTATGGAGATTTTTCATGCTCATTTGCTGTTACCTACACTCTCGGTTTCATTTTTTATAATTTAAACAAGTAGGTCTGCCACAGACCAAATCTGCTTTTGATATTGTCCACTACCTCTGAACATGTGCCACTGTATCATTGAGCAGAAGGGGATAGTCACAAGTCATTCTACAGGTAACGAGGGACGCCCCCTGCTGGAAAGAACGTGAAATTGTAGGAGTCAAACCCCTCCCACTTTCCTTGTTCAGGTGCTAAAGTTTGTGTCGTGTCCGTCCGCTATTATAATAAAGAACTAGAATTATTGAATAACTACACCTATCCAAAGTGGATTTGTGATTTAAATCTGAAGAAGATTTATAACCAACAGAGTCCCGGCCTCCCCCGGTGTCATAGGAATTTGGTGCAAAGGCAAAGCTCTTTGTACGTTGCGTTGGTGACCAATAGTTACACAATTGTTATCTTTATTTACTGACTGATTCGATGATTTATTTGTTACGTTTTCATTTGCACCTATTAATGATTCGCCGTTTCATATAGCTTTCCTATAATCACTCACATTCATGCTTTGTTCAGTTTAGAAAATAAATGTTTTGTTTGAATAACAATTTGAATAACAATCATGGAATAACAATTGTAGTTGCATCCTGTGACTAGTATTAAAGGCAATACGAAATTGTACATTGTAGAAAATGGTCCATGTTGGGAAAAACAACTTATTTTCTAAGCTTATAAGAGGTCAGGTATGGTAGATGTTGACTACTTGTACCTAATTTTATTTGTATAAATCTTGTATGTATATATCTTGGTGTCCTAAGCTCCACAAACTAGAATCTTGTTCCAGATAGGAATGAGTTATTTCCGAGTTGGTTAATAGAGCACACTTGGTTGTAGTTACAGAGGTCCACCACTAGATGTCCCTAATTAGATATAAAACCAGATACGATTCATTTGTTCTGAATCTATTCTAAATCTCTTTATTTTCCTTAATTGAATCAATCAATTTAAAGTATAATTATCACAAATGAATCAGATTACAACTAAGATCAGTGTACAATGAGTCGGACGTCTACTTGTGTAAACACTGCAGTCTACCATTCTTTCGTCCTCTATATTCTAATACTATATAAAACTACGTACCTATATAAAACGACTTTACTTTTTTTTTAAACTATTTCCACCTAAACAGATCCTTAAATCTTGAACAGAAGTTACATTTCAGATCAAGGCATGTCAACTTCAAGATAACAACTCGTGAACGCGCCTCTGTGCTGTGCTGTGCGCGTCCGCGTCCCTCACCTCTTGCCTCTACTCGTCTTCCCCCTCCCTCTCCTACACACACAAGCCGGAGAAGGTAGTTCAACCCGAGGGGACGGAATCCATCCGAGGTCCAAAACACTGCGGATTATCCTCGTTTAAAACTATTATTTCATAAAGAAAAACCCCGATATGGTTCCGTCGGCTGCGCAATGGATTTACACCGAGCGGCCTGGACCCGAGAGGCAAACTTAAAACGCTCTTTTCCCGCAACAGACGCGGACCTCTCGGCTTGAAGCGGACGACGGACCAAGGGGACCGCTGTTCTGAAGAGTGTGTTTCAAACGACTCCTGCAAAGCAAAGGGGCTGCGTTTTCATTCGTGCTGTCGGGAAGAACTGTCGAGATAATCACGATTTAGTTGTAGGTGTTTTGTGTGAGAATAATCTTTGCAACACACAGTCCAGCTGTTTTCTTTTATTTTGGAGTGGAGGGGGGGGTTCTTGGAGAGGGGAGAGGGGGCTGACGACTTGTCGGGCTGACCCTTGGAGTTGGTCCTGAAAATGGAGGCTGTGATCGAGAAGGAATGCAGTGCACTTGGAGGACTCTTCCAGACAGTGATCGGAGACATGAAAGTAAGGAAACTGCATTAAACGAGTCTGATCTGGGACACAAGGAGTCAATTAGGATCTTGAACCACCTTATGTACTTCCCATTAAGAGTCCAAAGGCGCCCAAACACTAGTCTGTAATTATATATATTTTTTTGTTTCTTAAACGTTGCTAGTGGATAGATATACAAAAAATATTTAGTCATATAAAATAAAATATTTTATAAAAAATAAATGGAAATTCATTCTAATGTTGTATTGATGATGATTTTTATTCTCATAAAGTGTGGTCTGTAATGGGTGGCCAGTCCAAATAGATAATTAGAATAATAAAGAACGCTTTTTATGTTGTTTTGTTAAATTGACATTTGCATTGTGTTGGTGTATTTGGCAGGGACCATTTAGGCCAAGCTAATCACAAAAGTAGTGGTATGTCATTTTCGACATGTGGACATATTTTCGAAATGGCTCCGTGGATGAAACCATTAAGGCTGTCTCATTCATCAGCTGTTGGCCACCTGGAGGAATCCTGGGAATGTCGCTTGCAGGGTAGAAGATGACCCTCCGGAGTCTCACACTTTGACATATGTGCGTAAATCAAATGGGCCCTGACTCGACTGGAGAGTCCCCAAAGTTAGTTAAAAAGGGCGCCCGAGTTCAAACAGCAGGAATTCCAATCTACATTCAACTATATATTGATGATTAACTCAATGTATGCTTAATATTTTTCTTTCTTATTCGTTTTTTATATCAATTTTCGAGTGTATCTCAAGTGTAGGATGAGTCGGTCAAATGGACTCTGAAACATTCAACTTTACATTAAGCCCGCGTCATCAGAGCTGGAGTTGTCAGCAGCACCCAATGGTGGGTAGGATGAAGAGATGGTCTGTTGTGTACAGTTACCCCTGTGGCAGAAGCAGGCATACAGCAGACTAGATCACTGCAGGTGGCCGACTCAGGCCAGGGGAAGATTTGGCAGACATGAGAGATGAGTGCATAGGGTCAACCTGTGGCTTCGTGTTATGTTCCACAGCATGGCAGGACATTCCTTAAGCCGGTGGAGCTATTGACGCAGCAGCAATGAAACATCAGAAATGTTACCAAGATGCATCGCCTCTGCTTCAATGACTCCTGTGAGCGTTCTGCTCTTCCTCTCACTGTAAAGTTGATCGGTTCTGTTCTGTTCATTTCAGCCCAGAACCCGAAATACATCCAGCTTCCCGTGAGGGGCACACTCATTAAAGGAACACTATTTTTATTGTAGGGAATCTTCTATCCATGACCCATTTGGAGGGCTAATATTGTGCAGCACTCCAAAATGTAGGCTAGACTTTTACCTCAATGAACTTAAGTTACGCCCAACTAGCAGATTAATGCATTTTATATTGTCTGTTTAAACTTACTGTATCAATTACTATGCCAATATTGGCTTAGTGAAGTCAGCATCCTTTTAAGAAAGTTTATGCTAAGTGACTCCATTGGGTTCTGTTAGTATTGTTTTTTCCCTTTGGCTGCATGCACGTCTTCTAATCTAGGTAACCTGGTGCCTACTGGTTGGACTGGCTTTTAGGAAGTTCACCATTACCACAAATCACCATCAAAGATCCTATGAGTCCTGAGGGATTTTTCTCCAATGCACTTTAGTCTGTTGAAATGTGTCTAATCCTGGGTGTTTACCGCAGTGTGCCTGCGACACGTTATAATTAAAGGGCCACAAGGCATTTTGGGGACGATAAGTGACCCATGATGAGTAGCCCTGGCCAGCCACATGGCCTTGTTGCACACATGATAATCATCCTGCTAGGGAGGTGTGTGTGTGTGTGTGTGTGTGTGTGTGTGTGTGTGTGTGTGTGTGTGTGTGTGTGTGTGTGTGTGTGTGTGTGTGTGTGTGTGTGTGTGTGTGTGTGTGTGTGTGTGTGTGTGTGTGTGTGTGTGTGTGTGCAAAGATATTTTTAGCACATTTCCGGCTAGAGTTTAAGGGGAACAGTTGGCAGCACTGTTGCCTTCGTCCCCAGAGTTCTGGGTGAGAATCCATTCTCGGGTCACGCCTGCATGTACTTCAAGAGCTAAAAGACCTCTGGTTCCATCCGACCACACATCCCTCTGCAGCGCAGGCTAATCAGAGGCCCATTAGACAGTTGTGGCTGTCTAATTCACCAATGCAACAGACCCGACCCCCCACTCCCCATGACTTTGAGCAAGACAGAGGGGGTAAATAATACAGCTGGGCTGGGAGACTCAATTTGTTGCATCCCCCTGACTGACCGACTGTACTTCCTCCTGTGTTCTCCCACAGAGCAGCTATCCTATCTGGGAGGACTTTATCAGCAAGGCCGGCAAGCTCCAGTCCCAGCTCAGGTGAGTGCGTCTTCGTGTGTGCATGTGTGTGTGAGTCAGTCAGTCAAACAGTCCTGCAGTTAACTTGAATCCATGGAAAATCACCATAGGCCAAAACACAAACTGACAGATGTTACCCTGCAGGAAAAATCCCCCTTAATGGAATTAATCCAATTTCACAATTTGTCCTGCCTCAGAGTTTGTAGGATTTGCTATGAGTAAACACTGTGCTCCTGAACAAACAGGTAGGTTATGTAAATGCTGGTTAAACTCCTACCTTGCCCTCAACGTGCCCACGCACTCTGTTGCGTAACACCACTGCAGACACAGCCCGTATTTTGCCCCTGTTCTCCTTCGTGGCGTTTTCCACAAAGGAAAAACGCGAGAATCCGGTCTTGAGTCCTTCTGCTCTTTGTGGCCTCGCACAATGGACCTAAGTGTCTGTGGCTTATTCCAGTGCCCGAATGTCCTCAGACAAACCCAGAGTGACGGCTTATATAAAAGCACAAATGTCCTTCCAAAGACTCACGCAGTCTAACAACCCCCCCCCCCCCTCCCCCTTCTATCAAGTCTTCATTAGGGCCGATTTTTTTTGTCCAATCAAAGAGCGGCCTGTCTATTGTACTGTCGCAAATTCCAGCACCCACCCTTTCCGATGTATGTTTTTTCTGTTCTTTGAGCAACAAAAGATGTCAGCGGCTAACAATGGCCGTCCATGTCAGCCACTTCTGCTAGTGGGCTTTAGGTGGCCACGTGTCCCTAGACAAACCAACGCTGACATACCCTCCTGAAATCGCATGGCGCGGTTAACCCAGCCGGGGAAAAAATTCGGACCTGGCTATCTGCACTCGACAGGTTTCCAGAAGGCTCCACGTGCGCGCAGACAGACTTGGAGCGACAGTCGCACAAAGGCCTCAATGTCTTAACAATACCGCCCGGAGGGCTCACAGCCCCGTGCTACTCCATGCCGAGCATTAGGACTGATTAACGGTGATATGTTAGTCCGGTCTCACCGTTGTTTCGGGGTTAAATATGCGACCTGGCTTTGCTTGAACTCTGTTGGGTATCTGAGGCCCGCAGCCCCTGTGTCTGTTTGGCACCGAGGTGTCACTGTCTGGAGACGGAGGAGAAAGGGCCTACAGTGTGCGTCTCCGTTTTGGGAACAGGTTGATCAATCCTGGATGTATTCTCTGTTTTAAAGTCTGTGAGTGCTGTCACCTGGAGAACAGCCCGCAGTCCCGGCAGGTTTATGGACTCCCAATTGCCTAGAACCCTTCAAATCCACATTACATGTATTTATTGCTCATGCTTTAGTACCTTTAAGTAAGAGCCTGGACTAAGCACTCTTGCCAGATTGTAACCTAGTTTTATGCCTTGGCTTGACTTGAAGTGGACAAACGAAGACGTCAATACATTTCAGGGGTCGTTGTTCTAATGGGCATGTACCCGGTGTCCAAATAGTCCGATATATTTGTTTAATGTCTCAAGGATTTACAAACGAGTGCCAAGAGCTGATCGATGCAGCGATGCTTGATGCTGAGTCTAGTTCTATTCACCCAACGAGTGTTGTTTTGCCAGCAAAAGGTTGGTGCAAGCCTTGAAAATGTTTAGCCTATAAAAGGCAGGATCAACATCATCTGTTTTATTCAACTGGCTCACTATTTCTTGTTAACTGACACCTTCTTGATAAGAACCTCCCTTTGAAAGCGTCACATAAGCATTCCAATAAAATTTCCAGGCCCCCCCCACCACCACTGCCGCCACTACCACTCACTTTCTCTCACACACACACACACACACACACACACACACACACACACACACACACACACACACACACACACACACACACACACACACACACACACACACACACACACACACACACACACACACACACACACTGTGTTTAGAAGTGGCATATAAACCAAGGCTGCTGCTGAGTGGCCAACCACTCTGGCCAGAGAGTGTGTGACGTGTGTGTGACATCCTGAGGCGGGCCACCCTGTAATTTCCCCCCCTCTCCCAAAGCAGCTAGGAAGTCGACCAATTATGGTCTTTAGGCTGTTCTGTCATTTCTGGGGTACAAATAGGGTCTTTGTCCCCAAACACACACACACACACACACACACACACACACACACACACACACACACACACACACACACACACACACACACACACACACACACACACACACACACACACACACACACACACACACACACACACACACACACACACACACACACACACACACGTGTTGTGGCAAGTGGAGTAGAGGGATGGGTGGAACACAAGTGATTTGATTTCTATTCAGACTCCTTTCAGCCGCTCTAAGTCTTTGGTCTTTCTGGTGGGTCAGGCCAGGCACAGCTGTGTCCGCTATTGGCTCTCCAGCAGACCTTTGAGCCTCCTGTGGGTTTGAAGGATTCAATACAACCACTTGAAGTAAATCCCCCACACAAACGCGCGCACACACACACACACACACACACATAGGCACACAAACACACACACTCTAATATTCATCTCCTACAACAACGTCCTTTTCAAGACAAACTGATATAGATCAGCCTGCCCTCTGATTGGTTAAGTACAGCTTGGCCTTAGTGTTGTGACAGGGTCGTCGTCCACATATGCATAAGGCGAATGTGGGAGTTTTGATTCTGCAGTCATAACTAGTTAATTGCAGAGCTAAGCCTTCATGCCACGGAGTGTATGTTTAAAATTATAAGGGGTGCGTTGCATTTCATCTGTCATCGGGTAAGTGGATTTCCACATGGAAGTGGAAATCTCTGTTGTCTCTGCATCAGCCTGGAGACTGGTGTTCTGCTCCACTGCCGTGTCGGAGCGCTTCATAGCAGTTCCTGCTCTATGGGATGGTTGGAAAAACACACTTTGCGAAAAACTGTTTGTGCCAACTGGTACAACGAGACATTGTACAGTATAGTGTAAAACGAAAATAAACCCAAAAAGATATTGTATATATTGCGCGCAGTTGCAGGAGGCAAATGTAAGTAGAGGTTAACCATGGGCTCACCCAAAGCTTTAAATAGGTGTGTGCGTGTATGTGTGTGTGCATGCTCGTGTGTATCCGTGTTAATTTTCCATGCGTGGGAATACACCCAGGCCCATTGTGGTAGGTAACCAGTCTGCCCCTTGGACAGACCCCAACATCATATGTCTTCGTTCCTTATGAAATGGCTGCCGTGATAAAGGAACTGCTTGTCCATTCAGCAGTGAACCTGCGGTTTACAGGTAGCTTTACTGGCCTTAGTTTCCTTTCCTTTGGCCCTAGCTCCTTAAGACACGGGATGGAGCTGGCGAAGAATGAGTTGAAAGTGACACAGACTTTGGCTGCTCTGGTACAATGCATTTCTCCTTTTTAGTGTCTAATGTTCGATCACCTTCTTATGCAGCATGCACTTGAACAATAGCTAGCCTTGACAGATCAACCCCTTATTGTTGTTTAGCATGGTTTAAGCTTCCTGTACTGAATATGTTGGTACGTTCTAAACTGGGTTCTGGTATGTCCCATACAGCTGTCCTGTTATGCTACCCCGTGGTGTTTGGTGTGTTCGTCGTTGGAACGATGAACGCATCCAAGTTGAAACGTAATCTTTCAAAGCACTGAGGCAGCGACACCTCGTCACAAGACGAAACTTCGCTCACGGAGAGGAAAAACAATGCATTTTTCCCTCCGCACTGTGACTGAGCAACATTTCGCTGCGAGGCACACATGCCATCGATAGCCACAGATGGAACCAAGATGATGGTGCAGGCTTACAAACTGCAGACAGGTTCTTCCCTCAAGGATCAACTAAATCTCTTTAGCCTAATTTATAGTTTTTCCTATTTGACGTGCATCATGACGAATGAAAGGGCACAGACCTCGTAGTCATTAAGTGAGCGTTGAATGAGGAGCCTGGGTTACATGTAGGAATCGTCTGAGCGGCGACAAACCTATTCAAAGTTTTGTGGTTGTCTCAAGCTCTGGCTGTCATGGAGAAACCCCACGTGAGAAGCTGTTACTCAAAACTTTTAACTAAATGAAAGTGTCCCTGTATCTACAGGGGGGGAAACACTCATCTTCACGTTCCAGTTTAACTGTATAGAGAAAGAAAATCTTAGATATAGCATCACAGTAATAAATGACTACGCACCATGAATACTATTACTACTCTTAAATATATTGTTTTGACACAGCACTGACTTCACATTATGTGCTAGAATTCCAACAGGCAGATTTTTAATATCCACTTCAATAGAGGCCTATTAAGCACAGTATAGTGTGGGCTATCTGTGCCCAACTATAGTGACGTGACAATATCCACATTCACATTCTAGTTATCAGGTAATTTTACTTTTACTGGCCCGTAAAAGCCGCCTATCTGCACAGCGTATGGAAATTCACAGGTGTGTGTAGTAGGTGTCCTGTTGGCCAGTGGAAAGTGTCAGCCGCTTAAAGCAAACAAAGTCAGGACAAACAGTGTCGCCCAAGTCTGCCATGGAAAGTGTTCACACTTTATGCTAACTAAGTGCCTCCCTTGGTTCCTTCATTGTTGTTCCCCTTTCGCTACATGCACTGGTTTTAAGTGACCTTAATGTTTCTACTGGTTGGCTAAGGTATCCCTTAGGCTTGACGCACATACTTCACAGAATTGTCATCGTCATAAGTTTCACTTTATTGTAACTTAATTACAATAAAGCACACACACGTTTCATTGCCAATTCCACTGGCTAGAGGCACGTTGCCGTGGAAAGCAGGTCTTGAACGGTGCAGTGTGTGCTTTGGGCTCACAGACCTCTGGAACTCAGTTGATCTCCACCTAAAGGAAAAGGTCCCCGTGGGGATTGGTAGGCTCCCCGTAGGGATTGGTAGGCTCCCCGTGGGGATTGGTAGGCTCCCCGTAGGGATTGGTAGGCTCCCCGTAGGGATTGGTAGGCTCCCCGTAGGGATTGGTAGGCTCCCCGTAGGGATTGGTAGGCTCCCCGTGGGGATTGGTAGGCTCCCCGTGGGGATTGGTAGGCTCCCCGTGGGGATTGGTAGGCTCAGCGTGTGGATTGGTAGGCTCACCGTGGGGATTGGTAGGCTCCCCGTGGGGATTGGTAGGCTCAGCGTGGGGATTGGTAGGCTCCCCGTGGGGATTGGTAGACTCAGCGTGGGGATTGGTAGGCTCCCCTTGGGGATTGGTAGACTCAGCGTGGGGATTGGTAGGCTCCCTGTGGGGATTGATAGGCTCACCGTGGGGATTGGTAGACTCAGCGTGGGGATTGGTAGGCTCCCCTTGGGGATTGGTAGACTCAGCGTGGGGATTGGTAGGCTCCCTGTGGGGATTGGTAGGCTCAGCGTGGGGATTGGTAGGCTCACCGGTGTTCAACGCTCTGCTTAGGAGCCACCACCTGAAGCGCTTGGTATCTGAGGGGAGCTCTTTCTGCTCTCAAATTCCATACCTAGTGTGGCGGGTGCTTGTGACAGACTGAGCCAACAAAACTCTCTATATTGCTCTATACACTCGCTCTATATTGTAGATCTACACATGCATACATGCGTTTGTGCTGCACACGATTCTTCACATACAGCTGCTGGTAAAAACATTGTCCTGTTGGCCCAAGGCTAGGCAAACCCCAACCTTATGTCATCACCGCTGTGAACTAGCCATTGCAGACCACTGACCCTGTTGCACATGGATGTGTGTGTGTACCCATTTACCGTGACCTTTTCTGCACACAGTCATCTTTGTTGATTTAATGAATTGAATTACATAGGAAAAGAGATTTTTTTTTTTTAACTTTTCTATGTTCTCCCCTTTTCTTTGACAGAGCAACAGTTTTTGCTGCAGCGGCCTTCCTAGATGCCTTCCAGAAAGTTGCCGACCTGGCTACCAACTCACGAGGTAGGGATGAGGAAAAGTGTGTGTGTGTGTGTGTGTGTGTGTGTCTCGGTGTGAGTGCATATGTTGGTCGGTGTGTGTATATGAGTGTGTGGTATCCAAGCGGCTGGCAACTCATCCACTTATCCTTCAAGCGAAGCGTCCCTGTCTCTGACCCGGCGGCTCTGCTGGTGAGGCAGCACGATGGTCAGCGCTAAATGGATTTCCACTCACTCTCATGGCGCATCACGCGCATTTCCCTGCCAGCGTTTGAGTGCCTTTCGAGCAAGCTCACCCTTCACAGAAGTTCTCGCTCAGTATAACTCACTGCATGTTTGCGCGCACGCATGTGAATAAATAATATATATATATAAATATATAAAAATCGGACATAAGTCTGGCTTTACCTCAACCTGGCAGATTTTCTACGGAATGACGACCGGCTCAACGCTAGTCACGTTCTTGAGGGGAGCCGCTGCTGAGATGGAGAGATTTGGAGGGAGACAAAGCCCGAGCGATTAGATCGCTCTCTCCTTCTCCCTGGCGTTGACACCCCGCTCTGTTCTATAAATAGGAGGTGAGACAGACGCAGGCATTCATCACTTCACACCACCGACAGGCACCGCACAGACTTCTGCCTCCTGTCACGTCGTGTTTAAGTGTCTGATTAAAACGATGAGGCCGGTTCATCGTTCATCTAACAATTTATGTCCCTCTCGTTCTCTCTGTTGTTCGTTTGCTCTCTCTCTCTCTCTCTCTCTCTCTCTCTCTCTCTCTCTCTCTCTCTCTCTCTCTCTCTCTCTCTCTCTCTCTCTCTCTCTCTCTCTCTCTCTCTCTCTCTCTCTCTCTCTCTCTCTCTCTCTCTCTCTCTCTCTCTCTCTCTCTCTCTCTCTCTCTCTCAGCACACCCCAAACGTGTACCTAAACATGCTCAGTCAGTCAGGGCTTCAGTCAATACAGTGGAGGAGAGCAGTTATGCGCACTGACCAGGTTTGCTGTATTAGTTGCATATGATTGATTGGTTTGACACAAGTACAAGGGTTTATTTTACAACTCTGAATGTGAGGGCATTGTTGTATATGCTGTAGGATGGACTATGCTGCGGATTTAGGACATTCTATCCCCATCATGTCATCAGTAGTCTGAGGATCACTGTTGTACTACACCAACCCAAACACAGACATGAGACAAGACGTCTCATGGCCCATGCCTGCACACAGGCAAAAACAACCAGAGACACACTCTGTCGGGTTGATTTGCACTGATAGGGGTATGGGAATTAGTGGAATGATTTCAGTTTTTCATAGTTGTGGAAGCTGAACATTGTAATTGCTGTCATACTGTCTGGCAGAATAGCAGAGGCAATGTGCAAGGAGCCCTTTGTTAAAAGAGTGTAATTTTAACACTGCATCTGTGATCTGTTTTATAGCAGCAGTCTGATCCTCCGCAATTACCCTTTTGTCTGTCTTCAACAGTAACCATCCATTAAAATCAGGCTAAACAACAGATTCTGGTGAAACATGTAATAGCCGTTTTTCTGAAACAATGTCAAGTGACTTTGCTTGTCGTACTTACTGTGGTAGGTAGTGACTAGTTTATTCAGTAACCAATGCTTCTGCTGCGATTGATGTAAACCGAGGCTTAATTTCTACATTCAGGGTATTTTTTAAACCCCTAGTATCATTAGGTGGTACAGCAGGACCGGATTAATGAACGGTGTTGCGATTCTCAGGGTTTCTCACAGAATTACTGATGTATAGTTACACCAGTGAGGTGATAATAAGTATCTATATATACACCCCAGACATCACGCCTTCTCATATTTAGAAGTCGTGTGATATGGCGACGGTTCAAATGAACTGCATATCCAAAACACTTATCACAATCGGAAGTCAGGTGCGCTTTAATCGGAAAACACATATGTTTTCCAAATATAATCGGTGTCGTCCACCTTTTCGCCACTTTAGCCTTTTTTTAACTTTCCTGTTGTAAATGAACGACAGAAACACTCATGATTCTGAGTGAGCCATTGGTTCATTAAGAAATCCAGGTAATTATAGGTATTCCTAGCAACAACTAAGGGAGTTTATGTGGGGACTCTAAGCTTGTTCACATGTGCAGAATCTTAGGACGATTGGTATGTAATGACAGAATCACCCTCACCGTTTGAACATCTTAGAAATTAACTGCACAGATTTCCAACTTTCTCTGTGAACCTCCACAGAGTTCGGGGGATTGTGGCCCCTGGACTTTCATTCGGCCTGAAATCTCACGTCATCGGCCGAGGCCCCCAGCAGACAAATGTTTTCGGGAAAAGATGGAACAAGAGACAGACAAATTAAATAAATAATTTATCATCTTGACACGCTCTTGTTTTGCAAAACGACGGATCGCCTTCGGTTACTTTAGCTTTGTAAAGATCAGCTTACCGTATTGTTCACTTCAAAGTAAAAGCGCGAGGATTACTTCACAAAGACATCACATCTGTTGGCTGGTGAGTTTCTGCGTGTTTGTTGATGTGTGTGCATGTGTGTGCCCGTGTTCCTGAGGGTTACAGTTGCCTTTATGTTCTGAAGCCACCTGCCCAGTTTGGGAGGAGATCAGATAGCCCAAAGCACAGAGGTCCTGCATCGCACACAGTGCTACTTGCCACCAGACAGCCAACAACATGCTCCCCATAGGAGCTTCATGCGAGAGCCGTTCAAAGAGACGAAACCAGAGATAAGATATCTACAAATTTCCCCCCCCCACCAGTTGTCAATGAGAACAAAGTGTCCATCTTTCTTTGTAGTATTTTTTTTTTAAGGTAATTTCAAACCCTCTTGTGTTTTGACTCTCGTCAAGCTTGCTAACTAAAGGATTATGTCTTGGCGTCTTCTTAGCCTGCGTTCATTTGAATGTTTATTGATGCGTTATCTAGAAGGATCACAAGACCAGCTTAAGTCCTTGAAAGGAGGAACAAAAACAAAGCAAAGACAAAGAACAATTCGATTTTAGGTATCCATGAAAGGTTTCCTTTAATTAAAAAAAAGGTGTTTTTAAATTAGTTAGCGCACTATTTCTCTTACACAGCCAAAGTCTTCTAGGGCTATTTTACCTTCTTTCACAAGTCAAGAGACACGTTTTCCTCCAGTTTAATACTATCAACAGATCAAATATGTTAACATCACTACCTGATTCAGATACAGATCGTCAAAGTGCAACATCAACAATTTATATCATCCAATTTTTATTAACCCTAATTTACCATGCAACAAACATCGATCATTTCATAATATCCTTTTATGGCCTACTAGATAAACAGTCTTGTTCTTAGTTATCAGAAGTTTGCACTGGAAGCTAAATAAATTCATCCGGTAATAAAATATAATTAGATACCATAAAGAAGTGTGGCAAGACATGTTCCAACTAGCTAATCGTCAATCTGTGATAGCTTCAAACGGTAGTTTACAAACAAATATGACTATAAAATATATAAATTAATTATTAAAGTATATTAGCAATCAGCACTTACGACCGGCGTTTGTGTTATTATAAGAGCATAGTTACAGGGAGTTCTACTTTACTGCAGCATACCAGCTAGCGTGCTACTAATGAGCTGTACCGGTTTATTTCATCAGCCCACAGGCAAAGTATCACTCTAACTAGGTCAACATTCAGTTTTAATGATTTTTCTTGCATGCAATTTAGTAAACAATAGTCTTCCTTGGCATCATTTGTGGGTAAAGAGATTGGGTTGGGCATCGAATTAGCTAGAGATTCCTCTACACAAAGAAAGGTGTTTCCTTGAAAATGCATGCATTTCGGGGGCCTTTCACTTTTCTGACTGCCTCCCAAGGATATAAAAGGGTTTAGTGGAATAAAAGGACTGGAATGCCATGTACAGAATGTTTTGAATCCCAGAGAAAGGACATAAGTTGCCGGACAAAGTACTCCATCCTTGTTTTGTGTTCTATTATCCACAGTCTATTGGAATGGATTACCGACCTGTACCTCCAACAAATACAAATATTATGCATGAATACACACACACACACACACACACACACACACACACACACACACACACACACACACGCACGCTTAATTAGGCATGGAATATACATGGGCAGAGGAGCCATTATAATATCTATCACCTGATATCTACTCTGTCCTCTGCAGGGTCCATAGTCCTAAATCCACAAGACCCAGGTCCAACCTCAATCAACTCTTCTCACTTTGATGCCCTTTTCTGTTCCAGTACATTAGAATGAGCTCTTGGCCCTGACATCTCCTTTATTTATGTTCTTCGTTCAGTTCTGCTGTATATCTGCACAAATGGCCGCTGTTAACGTGATGGACAGGCTGCTTCATGGTTTATGTTGGTGCCTCTGGTTGTGTATTGATTGTTTTGAGCAACGTGACAAAAACTGACATCAGCCATATTCTTCAGATGGCTCAAAAGCCACGCGTGACGATAGACAGAAAACCCCTTTCAAGACAATTTGCGTTGATGAGAAGGGCTTTTCAACCGAGCACTTCAGGGCTTGAATAAACAGAACTATTTATCTAACATAATCAACTGACGACATTACATCACGTTAATAATTTCTTTATCTTTTGGAGGGGATGTGAAATGCTTTGACAGGGAGCCTAACTGCAGCAAACCACAGCTTTACAAGAAGCGACGCCACACGATACCTCACGTGAACACACACCGCGTCGTAGAGAAGAGTGAGTGGACACCCAGAGCGAGAGAGGCTTTAAGACGCACCTGAGCTCAGGTGAGGCGGTGGTGAAGATGATGTCAGCTTGTCACACAGACACAAAGAGGGGCCGTCACACTCGCCCACGGGGAGAACGAGCGCTCCTCTGTCGGGTTGAATTGCAAGCTGGCATTGGTCATTAGGCCCACGGCGGAAGATTAGCTCGAATCTTGGGAGCGTATGTTAATTTGCGATCTGATGGGCTGTCCCCCTCTGCAGTAAGTCCACTCACTCGTCAGTCGAGGTCGGGCGTGAAGGAACACACCTTTCACTTTGTTTTTCCTGTCCCTCTTTCTACTCTGTTTTCACAACAAACGGTTGGCGCTTCTCCCACTCTGAGCGTTTAATTATTGTTGTTATATATACAATTAAATGAGTTGATTTAGTTTAATCCGTTACCCAGGCAAACGTACACTTCCCTTAAAACGGTTGTGAATGTGGTCGGTTGGTCTTAAGCATGCCTGCATTCCCCGTTTTTTTATTACATTTTCCTTTCTTCTATTGAGCCATATCCCTCTGCTTTGGGGCAAATCATATTTTCTTTCTCTGTGTACAATGTGTCTTACTCTGCGTGTGTGGGTCTGTGTTTGTGTCTATGTAAGGTCAATTAACCCTAGTCTCCCATTCCTACGGTACACCAGTGGTGTGTGTGTGTGTGCATGTCTCTGTCTCTGTGTGTGCGTGTGCCTGTGTGCATGCCTGTGTGTGTGTGTGTGTGTGTGTGTGTGTGTGTGTGTGTGTGTGTGTGTGTGTGTGTGTGTGTGTGTGTGTGTGTGTGTGTGTGTGTGTGTGTGTGTGTGTGTGTGTGTGTGTGTGGTATTCTACCCAGTCGACCGCGGTTGCCCCAGCTGGCCCAGCGTCCACGGGTGTGGGGGACTGAGGTCACCGCTCTAGGAAGTGGAACAGACAGAGTGGGTCAGGGCAGAAACAGCCAGGCATGTGTTTAGAATGTGTGTGTTTAGCTTGGGGTGTATAGTATAAAATCGAGATACGTTTAAGAGACGCTAAAGGGAAAGGAGGGTTAAGTCGGTTAAGCACTACCTGAAAGATTGAGGTAAGGGAAGGGTTAGGGTAGAAGAGCCAAAGTGACAGCTGTCCGTCACAGCTGAACGGCTGGTGAATGAATATGTGAATACTTTATTCCAGAATCAAAGTTCCATATAAAAGAAAATACAAATACAAGGTCAAATACAAATACAAATACAAAATACAAATACAAAGATGTTTGTATAGATTAAAATACATACAAACATCGATTCCAGTGTTTCCATAACCCAGAGGCCAACCGTATCACTCTGTTAAGTGTCAGTGACTGCAGTGTTATGGTTCCTCCTATGCTGGCAGACAGAACGCTAACCTGCCGTGCCTGGGTTCATAGGACGCATGAGGGTCTGAGGCGAGGGATTCTCTCCACTCGTCAACACAGGGGAGAGATGCTTTATCCCAGACGGCTTACAGTGTTTGATTCCTCTTTCTCAACATCCTGGAGAAAGATTAGCATGCCCTTCTCAGACCATTTATAGCACCGTAGAACACAAATGGGGGTGGTGATTATTATAATAAGAAGAAAAATTAAGTTGCGACTATAACGATTATCTCTTGAGTCTCCGTTGTGTGTGTTAAACGGGTTGGATGGCATCTTAACAAAACCATTGCATTAAAAAGAAAGGCAGGGGACCGTACATAATATATCTTTCACTCTTTTCTTTCTTTCACAAATGCTAAGCCACACACAATCAGACCCTCAATTATATCAATTACTCTGACTCACCATTCAAAACATAATTAAGGGTTCAGTACACAAATTTGCAAATTTGTGTGTGTGTGTGTTTGTCTCTATGTTTGTGTGTTTGTGCATGCCTTTATATCTCTGTGTGTGAGTGTGTCAGTGTGTGTGTGTGTGTGTTCGTGCATGCCTTTACACCACCGTGCGCCCATGTGTCAGTGTGTTGATGCACCAGGGCCCTGTCAGCAGCCCCAGTGTGTGTCTGCCCGGGCTTGTCAGATGCTGTGGGGGCTCCGGTGTGAACTGCGTGACTGTGGGTACTTCTTAGAATCGCCCGGGTTTGGGGAAAACGGTTCTAAAGAGCTCCTCTAACTGCGCCGAGAAACCCGATAATGGCAAACCCTACAAGAGCAAAAACGGACTGAAAGTATTTATTCAGGGCACATTAAGTATGGATGACGCAAATACATAATTATTCATTAACCCACCCAGCCCCATCAGCAGAGCGGGATTTCCTTCTTCCCTTTTTAACAAGGCCTCCGGTTCTGTCCCCCCTAAAAACCGACTGCAGCTCGTGAAGCTAATTCCCAGTGTGCTCCGGAAACGCTGGGCTAGCTCCCAGCGGCGTTCCGGTCCGGCCGAATATCTAACCAAAGCCCACGGTGTGAGAGGCACACACGTAGAGCCCATGATGACGGGTTGAGCTGCCAGTGTTTCGCACGGGTAAGCTGCCATCTCTATGCTGGCATAATTACCCCTGGGTCCCCGACTAGGAAGGGGCAGCCAATGGGGGACCTGGGGGTGTTCTGAGCTACCAACACCACGCTGGATATAACTCTACATGCGATGAATAACTTTTACTGGCTAATGCTAATAACAATTAGAATTTGCTAGCGCTAGCTAATGCTAATTGGCAACACAAATGGTGTTGCCAAATTCTTCCTGAGAGGAAAAGTCATGCAGGCCCGAAGTTTGGACCATTTAATGCTAATTTCTACATTCACCGTGGCATATCCTTGTTTGGGTAAATTCATGGTAATTGTAGGCATTGCTGTTCGACCGAATCTGCAGAGTCCATCTGACAATTTGTAGGTTGCGACCAAGTTAAGGTCCTCTATATTGCACCACATTCCTCCGACCTCTCTTCGCCAGTAGTTATTACTCTCTGACCTCAACACTTGTCCTTCCACACGCCACTCCGTCTCCCCTGGATCACTGTGAGCCCTCCTTCACACAGGCCGCGGACACAGTAATGGTGTTTTCTGCTCTCTAAGTGGCCACTGTCTCGGCTGGAACTTCCCTCCTCCCCTTGAGGAATGACTTGGTTCCACTCGGTCATTGTGTGCCGGCAATGAGGTCAACACATGGCAGACACATGCGGCCCGTTCTGCAGCTACAATTACCATCTATTCCAAGGTTCAGCTCACTGTATAGAGAGTAATGATAATATAAAACCACCCTTCAATAAAGCCAGGGGACCATGGCGGATTGAGTGGGTTATTGGTGACCAGGGGTGTCTCCAGTTCAAACTTGTACCATCTATAAGACATGCCGAAAAAAGGGCAATTCTTTACAGCTGCTTTGGTCTTGTGAGCTTGATCAGTGAATAAACAAAACGATGTCTAGCACTTTGAAAAGCGTAACCTTGTAATTCAACAATGCACATGGTGCTATCGGTGTAGGTAATTCTGAAGTGGCCCTGAATTTGTATTCCAGACGTAAGTCAAGCCCCCCTGCAGGCATCTGCTGAAACAGTTAGGACTCTTCAATGGGTTGCAGTGTTTCTGCTATAGTCGTTTCACAAGGCCTGCTGTTCTCAGTTTTCTACGCCCATCACTCAAAATCACAACTTTTATACACTCAGCGTTTGGGTAGATCCTGGAAGAAAGATGGGAGCCTTAGATAGAGGGCCGAACAAGTTACCTGATGTCAAAGAAACCATATTTTATTGTTTTCCCCTTAACCATCATGCTCCCATGTGACTTTGAGCTCCCATTGCAGTCCGTTCTGTTTCCTTAAACGTAAATGTAGACGCACGGGAGCTAGCTAAACGATCAATATAATCCCTGAAGAGCCTGAAGTGGCCCCTGGGTTGCTCGGAGCCAACATCATAATTCCGTCGCTGAACTTTCCAGAACTACAAGGCGGTCCCCTGTTTTTCCTTCTTCAAACAGAGCGGTCACTTTGTTAGTGTTATTGTAAGTTAGTTGGTTTGCCCCGGTTGTTTCTGAATCATGTTTAAGTGCAAGTTAGTCGGTGTGTCCTGGTTGTTTCTCAATCATGTTTAGGTCTAAGTTAGTTAGTGTATCCATGTACCTCACATGTTCCCATCAAGTCGGGAGGTCAACGAATGTGTAAGAGGGGCGATGGGGCGATGGGGCCCGCTTACGTTTGGCACTGGAGGAGCAGGGTCATATGATTGTGTTCTAATTGACCCAGAAAAATCTCTGCATTAGCAAGGAGCTCATTAACTGGACCAGTGGTCACCAGTGCTGAGGGCGCTCCAGAACATGATGGGGCGGTCGGAACGTGCACACTGTTGCTCTGCAGGTGCATGTGCGTGCATATGTGTGCACTCTGCATGTGTATGTGTGCCTGTGTGTACTTTTCACATGCATGTGTGCACTGTGAACTTGTCGCCCCTCAATATGAACCATGTTCTCTGTCTCCTTTCACAAACGATCAGCCAGCCCAGAAAAGAATGAATGCTAACTTTCTTTCTTCAGCAAAGTACAGGCCCGAGTCGTCTGAAGTACAGATCCCCAGCTGCAGTGTTTTAAATAAGCCCCCAAGCTGTATTTCACTAAAACCCTGTCTTGTTTTTCCTTCTCCCATTCCACCTGGGTGCTCCCAATAAGCCAGTAAGCTCTCCCCGGGGAAACGGCTGTTCTGCTAGTTTCAGGGCCTTCGTTGAAAGGCCATGAAGACCCTTTGAACGGTGTCAGTCCCTGGTCTTCACTGTTGCCAGATGTACTTGGCACCAGAGGGTGTCAATATGTACGGGTGTAAATATGTCGGTCACAGTACTCTGATACTATGTGAGTAGCATGGCAGTGTGTTATTATTTTCAGCGGCCATCTTCTTCACAACACTTGACCATCAACAACAGAACAGAAGGCTCTCTTTGTACATCTTCTGCGCATATCTCCGAACTTCTCAACAGCCACTCCCGGTCATTCATAACAGACGCCCTATTAACTCGGTCTCGAGGGCATCTCGGAGCACACTTCCAGCTCTCAGTCCCCGCGCTCTGCACCGCCAACAGACCCCTGAGCGCTCGCAACTTCAGCAGACAAAAGACCGCTTCTTTCAAAGGCCAGGCGAGACCCCGGGGCTGGCCCTATGTTCCAGTGGGCCCCGGCCCTGCCTCAGTCTACGGCCCCTCACCACTATGAAAGAGCATTCCCCGAGTCCTCCACCATTAACCACTTGTGTCTCACTCTCCTCTCCCTGCCCCGCGTGTCCAGGGGTTCAGGGTTTAGGGGCTCCTCTGCCCTCTCCTTCATTCCCCCCTTTTCTCCCTCGCACAAACACACACGTGCACACGTGCTGCAGAGCCACAAAGGACTGTGAAGATTTAGTGCCATTCTCGCTCTCCTCCCTGGCCCGTCTGAGATTTATGGCGCTCATGTCTTTGTTGGGGCTCTTCAACGATTCCCTAACCCGGCCGTTTAGTTGTGCTCTATAAAACATTCACGTTGAAATAAAACCGAAGGGGAGCGCCGTTTAAAATGCCCGTCGCCACAGCCATCTGCTTTCACTTAAACGTATGGAAAAATTCAAACTGAGAATGCCCTTCTAAACTTTATGGACATGTCTCGACAGAGCATAGTAATTAATAATATGCGTGCGTGTGCAGCGAAAGGTGTGAAGCGGGGAGAAGGGAGATGGGGTGCACCATTGCAGCGTGCACATTGTTTTAGGAATAGACTCGAGTATGTACTCTTGCGTGTTGGAAGCATGGTTTTCTGCGTTGTTTGTGCAGACCTGAACAAACACGAACCAGGTTATACTGGAAAGAGTTAGTTCTCTGCCTCTCTCCTGAGGACATGATATTAAAACGCGTGTTTGTCGCTCGTAAAATGAGCCAAGGCCAACCTTTTGTTTATTAAGATGTGATATAGGGATTAGTTGCAGGTTAAAATCTCTCAGGGGGAGATATATTTGACTCCTGGGAGTTCTGTTTGTGTTGCACCGCGTTGAGGAACTTCTTTTGTGATTCTTGCGTCAGACTGGGATTAACCTGAAACTCAAAACATCCATTATAAGGGGGAAAGTCATTTCCTACAGTGTCACTGTTTTTATAATCGGAAAAGGGCATTGGAGCAAAGAAATTTTTTAGGTTCAAATTCGTCCTGCTGACATTGTGCTGCCATTTTATCTAATGCTGCGAGGGCTGATTGTAATCTCTAAAACATACACTAGTGTGTGTGTGAACGTGCACACTTGTGTACGTGACACACACACACACACACACACACACACACACACACACACACACACACACACACACACACACACACACACACACACACACACACACACACACACACACACACACACGTGTCTTTGACCAGTTGATACTTTGCCTGGGTTGTAGGTCTAGACAGATGCCCTTTAGGTAAAGGGCGTGTCTGTTTTCATCTGCATGCGGGTGCTTGTCTCTGCTTCCTTTGTCTTGTGTTCTTTGTGTGTGTGTGTATGTGTGTGTGTGTGTGTGTGGGTGTAAGTATGCGCACGTGTGGCGCTTTGCCTCGCTTTTCTTTAGTGGTTAACCTCCAACATGCATTAACACACACGCCTCAGATCATCAGCCAGTTAATGACTCAACAAAGGCCACCTTTGTTCTCACACACACATGCTCAAACGCACACAGACAGACACACACACATCTCCACAGGGTTACAATTTTGGTAGTGTTTTATGCCCACACCTACCGCAGTTATATTTGACGTCTAGATTGGGAGATGGGAATGTTATCATAGGATTAAAAGAGGGACGTTCTCAATCTTCCTTGAAACCTGTGTGTCTAGGAGGACTGGATGGAGTCTGTGGGCCAATGCTTTGAGGTCTTGATTGAAGTCTGATTCATTTGAATGTGTAGCACTAGTGTGTACTATTCTCTGGCCATGCGCCTCATTCTATGGATTTTCAGCAACCTTTTTACACGTTTTATTGTCTTCTGTCAAAACCGATATTATTGACAGTATGTTGTTGGTACTGGATGTCCCTTGCCACAAATAATTAGGTGTATTTCCATTTTTCATTCCATTCGAAGGTTCTTGCTATTGGTCGATTCATTCATTGTTCTACCCAGGGACACATACTTATTGGATATTAATAACTATATTCTCATGTGAAACTCGACACAGCAGAACCTTTTGAATCAAGCCTTTATCTCAAGTTGGCCTCTTGATAACACTTACTTCCCTTTTGTTCCTTTAACTTTGAATCAAATATGACCCCTGTATACACACACGCACGCACGCACGCACGCGCGCAAATCTTGGCCAGAGACCTCGGGACAGGTGTGTAAACAGCCGGTCCCCGACAGCAACTGTGTATATGTGTGTGAGCGCATATTTATGTGTGTGTGTGTGTGTGCACTCTGTCATCCTCACTAAACCTTTCTGCTCCTGACCCCACTGCCTCGCCCTTCTCAGTGCACACATAAACACACAACGTCCCCAAGGGCAAATCTTAAATAAGTGAAGGAAAGTATGATGAGAGGGAGGAGGGCAAGAAGGAAGCTGTAGAGAGAACGACTGAGACAAGTGGAACATCCATCTGTCCTCCAGCTTCTGAACAGGGCGGTGAATTAGGGTCATATTGAGAGTGGGTGGGTGGCATCTTGCACACACATACACATAACCATACGTGTACACACACACTCACACACGCATACATATTACCATACACACAGACATTAACATACACACACATATACATTAGCATACACGCAAACACACACACATACATTAACATAGAAACAACCAATCATTAACATACAGACATACATTAACGTACACACATGCACATGCACATATACGCGCACACACACACACACACACACACACACACACACACACACACACACACACACACACACACACACACACACACACACACACACACACACACACACACACACACACACACACACACACACACACACACACACTCAGTGGGGGAAGGAGCCATCAGCTGCGGGCCAGGGGGGTAGCTGCCATCTGCCAGGGCACCGGAGGCCCCTAGGCGATGGAGGTGAGCTGGACTCAGGTTCCAGCCCCTCTGTTGAGTCCCGGAGACCCCGGGGACCGGGCCTGTATTCAAATTGGATTCATGCTTATGATTCTAATGGTGCTCAAATATTGACTCACTTTGTAAATTGCAACCGTTACGATTTTTATTGCCTTGTTTTCCTAAGCGTCAGTATTTACACAAATGGGTCTATAATGTATTATGGATGTTCAACATCAAAAATCGTTATTGTCCCCAAAGGGAAATTTGTTGCGCAACAGGTGCATGTACAGTAGGTATAGATAGATAATAATAATAATAATAAATAAAAGCCTATAGGAGCCTATATTTTATTACCAGTGGTCAGTGTTTAAATATATATATGTATATATATATATATATATGTCACAATCACTGGTATACTGACTCCATTACTGTCTGTTTTTTTTTCTCCATTACTGTCATTTTCTACTCATAATTTCACTAAAGGTACATTTATTTAATTTTCCTGTAGTATTCTCCTCAGTCACGTTGTGCTCGGGTGCATCTCTGTGATTGACACGCTGTTAGCTTGGCGGTCCATGTGTGATGCCGTGGACGAGGAGAAATAGAGATAACACTGATAGGAGAGGAGCGGGAGTGGAGTTCATCCTCTCAGTGAGCTCTCTGTGTCCCACTTCCCCTCAGCATAGACGCCCTCTATGTAGAGAGCTCTGAATGGACCGAGTGTTTCGTGTGTGTGTGTGTGTGTGTGTGTGTGTGTGTGTGTGTGTGTGTGTGTGTGTGTGTGTGTGTGTGTGTGTGTGTGTGTGTGTGTGTGTGTGTGTGTGTGTGTGTGTGTGTGTGTGTGTGTGTCTCTGTGGGCGTAGGCGGCGCATGTGTGCTGTGCAGTGGCATGGCGGGTACAATTTCACCGCGGGTAAAACATTTAGAATGAGCCTTTCACTGCGTGACACTGGCCCCTTCTGACAAAAGGAATGGGTTTTTCGGTACCACCATTTGCATGAATGAGCACATACATAAAGAGGCGACGCACGCACACAACCAGAACCTAATATCTACTGGCACTCGCATGCACACGCACGCACATACACACAGGCTGCGTTCTGAGGGCCTTTATTTTGAACAAGTCGGCGTTGTGCTGTTCTGACGGTCAGCCGGCCCTCCCTAGTGTATCCCTGCTTGTAATTATCCCCAACATCTCTCTCTCACTGGAACCCTTTCAACCGCTCCGCAGTCCGCAGACGGGCAGAGAGGCTGTGTTTCAGATGGCAGAAGGTGTGGAAAGCAGCAATGTTTACACATTTATACATTTAGGCATTTAGCAGTCGCTGTTATCCAAAGTGACCTACAATGAGTACAATTGTCAGAAGAAGGAGAAACAATGCCTTGGTGTCTTTTTTTTTAAAGATTTATTTTTGCATTTCAATGCTTTATTACAGAGTGAGATGGAGAGGTAGGTGTGGGAGATAGAGGGGAGGACATGCAGCAAATGACCACGGGCAGGACTCGAACCCGGGTCGCTGCGTTCAGGACTGAGCCTATATGGTACGCCCTCTACCCGGTGAGCCACCGGGGCGCCCCACAATGCATTGGTGTCTGTACAGTAAGGATGTTCATGGAACCAAGTACCAAGCACCAATAATCGCAAGGTTAACCCATTCCCCGTAATACCCATATACAACAAAGACAGCTAGGATAATGTTCTAATGTTCCTCTGCATGACCACGCTTTGATTTAGACGTTGGCTCACATGCCTTGATTGTCTCCGTTCAGTTGTGCTCGCTCTAGCTCTGCGTCGCCCCACCCTCCCTTAATGACAAGCTCCTATGGGTGCACTTATACGTTGGGCTGCTCTCTCTGCAGTACTGCGCTGCAGGAAGGTATCGGACCTGTTTACAGGCCCGAGTCGTTTTCAGCGGTAAATGGAGCGGAAACATCCCTTCAGCGCCGTGACAATTAGGATCAATCATGTACGATTATACTGAAGGCTCTCCTCATTCCTGCAGTGTGTTACACGCAGCGTTGGAAACGGCTGTGGGAAATCACAAAAAACAAGCAAAAACATTTGGGGCTTTTATTTAATCACGTACAATTGAATATCAAGAACACTTAAAAACACTGTGAAGGAATATCCAATATCCAAGTACACAAAAATAAATGGAAAAACACTTACACAACACTCTTCAAGTGTCAGGTGTTCTCATGGTTTGACACAGCCTCAGTGTCTGGTCCTTGATCTATTTTCACCTTGCCACCCTTCCATTTATTTCCATTTGTTTATTAGTTTGTTCTTATTTGGGACTCGGGTGGTTTTAAGCAGCATGACCTCTTGGGGTTCAAGGTGTCAGGCATTGGATGACATCCCTCCTGTTCCGGATTCCAACCGGTTGTGAAATACAATTTACAGGTCATTAGGGATCATTACAATAAACAAGCTGTCATGAAATTGCCAAGAACCCCAAATTTCACAATCACTAAACTGCATTGACAGAACTGTTGCTTCACTTCTTTGTCAAGTTGACAAATGTCAGCCGTAAGACAGTAAAAGAAAAAAGTGCTACATTTTTATATCAACAAACAACAGTCTATTTCAAATCATATCTGTCCAATAATGTTCCCTATTCTATAATGGACTATGGCTAACTGTATGGACAAGATGGCGTGGCCACACAGTCCCTAATACCCCAACACTCCACTCCGGCGTTATCTGACCCCAATGCCGCTCATCTGTGAGTCATTACTACCTTCTTTTATTGAAGGCAGTAGGCGGAGAAATCCTACAATGAACTAATAGTCAACTCCTGGCCTCCTGTTTAACGCTCTGCCTGCTGTGAACGTTGCCCGGGGAACCGTGGGCTGGGAGGCTGGCCTGACTGCTCCCGTCTGCTGGGCCACTCAGGCTAATTAGCGAACCCAGAAGTCTGACTCAAACTGGGACACATGGGCAATGTTGACTCTTAATTTAACACATGAGAACGGTTTATAAGTGCTGTAGCTCTAAACCATAACATTATACACTACACAAGTGGTTTCCAGGACATTCTTTGTACACAAACTAGCCGGAATTCAACCCTTATTGTGTGCGATTGTGTAGTTATGCTTCAGCCAATCACAAAGCAGTGTGTCCGTCCTTGTGCTGTCTCAGTCTTTTCCCTCGGTCTACACTGACTGGCACCCCCTTCGTTGTAACGTGTCACGCGTGATGTATTAAAAATTCAGGAGAAGCCATCATGATTTACATTTCCCCTTCAGGGAAAACCTTGTTTTTGCACGTTTTTGTTTGTGTCACTCTGAAAGTTCCTCATACCATTCCCCTAGCTTCCCGTCATTGTGCCACGGTGCGCTGACTCACATCCTGTGTGTCATACCTGGAATTGTTGTGAAATATGTTTTTTTTATCACCCCAGGGTGTTTACAGTAGGTGTGACTTGATCGGGTGATATGTCACAAAGCAGACAGTAAACTGCAGGCGCGAATACATCTACATCCCTGAAATCCCAGTTGACCGTGGGGTCCGTTGATGTCAGATTGCACCACAGTAGGGACACCTGCCACTTGGCAGAAGAACAACAATGGCGTCATTGTGGTGCATTCTTTAGTGCTTGCCCACTCTGAAAGGGCGGTTAAAGATGTGGAACAGCGCCTTGGCATTCTTAATCGAACTATGGTGCGATTCTGTTCTGCAGCCTTATTCGATTTGGCACCGAGATTGCCTTACACTGCTTCAAGTGTGACTCTAGTTGAGTTATCACGGTTTCTTCTCGGTCTTTGATCATGGCTTTAAAACCTGCTAAGCCAAGAGAAGTAGGTTGTGTGGTCGATTGGTTCCAGTCCTCAGAATCCTGTCGCTCGGGCTGTGTCTGGAATGTGTGTCAGACGGGGTAAGATCGGAGAAAACTGGGACAGCCGAGCCAAGAAAAGACAAGAGAGCGGGCTTGATAGGGAACCTGCCCTCAGTTTGTGTGTGTGTGTGTGTGTGTGTGTGTGTGTGTGTGTGTGTGTGTGTGTGTGTGTGTGTGTGTGTGTGTGTGTGTGTGTGTGTGTGTGTGTGTGTGTGTGTGTGTGTGTGTGTGTGTGTGTGTGTGTGTGCGTTTGACATGTTCTCCAACGTTTTTCGGACGAGTCAAAAACAGCGACTATGACGAAATCATGTCGTCTATTCATGCATTGTCGGCTCGGTTATCTGATCAGTTGTGTCTGCCCGCGTGCTATGTAGGGAGTGCTTGATTTGACACTCTCTGCCAGGGACGCTATCATGCACCGAGACGCTCCATTCCTGTTGCTATCTGCTGTTGCATCTGCTGGCTGCTTATTTCTTCAGAATCGGGCGACGGAGATATTCTTGCTAAAAACTTAGCGTGATTATTGCGACGACAGAACTGAAGCGGTTGTACAATAACCGCTTGTTCCTGCCTGGCACTTTACTATTTTATTTGTGTTCCTTCCTTGTGAACGCTTAGTGCTGATGTTTCCTCCTGATTTTGACCTGCCGCTGAACCTGCCAGCTCGCCCCGGCGGGATTAACCGGGACAACACCTCAGGGCTGTTCTGGGGAACACAGAGAGGATCCCGGGGAGGGGGTGAGGGGGCTGAGGGGGTGCTACTGCATGGAAAAGTAGATCAGAGAGAGTCTGAACTTCTCAGGAGAACACGAGATAAGTGCGAAAATGCCTCGGCAGCTTAAATTGAGGAGTGCGGCGGTGGGGTGGGGTGGGTTGGGGGAGGGTGGTGGGGTAAACCCTCTCTGACCTGAATATGCACCGTGATGCAAAGCTGATGCCACATCTGCAGTGATAGTACGGTACTGTAACAGTACAATGAGCCAATTTAATGTACGGAGCAAATTAGCATTTTTGTTTTAAATCTCCCTGGAGACCTGTGCGCTACCCAAATAGAGTTTCCCAACATATTATTGATAATATTTTAAGTGATAAAGGAGAAGTCCCTTCAAGCGTTTTCAGGTCTATTTTCAGAATTTTACGAGTTATAATGTGATTTGGAAACTATAACTTTCCCAGAGTTAAAACTTAAATCCCTTTAAATCTTTTTCCTATTGCATCTCTCAACTAAGCCCACAGGAAGCTCCCAAAAAATCCATAACCCACATTCTGCCAATTAAGGCCGGGCCTGCTCACACATAATGACCCTACACTATAATAAACACGGGGCATGAGGAATAAAGAGGTTTAACAACGCCGAACGAAGCCCCTCAAGCGCTCATCCTCTACGAGAAAGAGGGGAACGAGTCGGACCACACAGAGCATGAGGAGCAGAGGAAGGCAGCGACTCCCGCTGGGGCTCCTGAACGGTGGCTTCCTGCCCCCCTGGGTGTCATTCATTCATTAGGAGGAGGAGGAGGGAGGAGTGGGGGTCCGCAAGTTGGAGACCGAGGCTGAGGTAACAGAGGAGGAGCAGAGGCAGGGAACCTCACGCAAGCTGGAAGCACTAGAATTGAACGGGGGGGAGAGAGAGAGAGATCCAGTCAGGTCCAGCTGTCAGCTTTATGGCTCTTATCTTGTTCAGCGCTCTCTCCTCCTCACTTTCCCTGGTGGCGGCCGGGCAGCTCGTTAGCATGCGCGCGCTACAACCACACACAGGCGGCACAGGCTATTCACACCCACACGCCGATCTCTCGCCCTTTCGCGCGCTCTCTCTCTGTCTCTGTCTCTCTGTCTCTCTGTCTCTCTGTCTCTCTGTCTCTCTCTCTCGCTCTCGCTCTCTTTTCCTCTCTTGCTCTCTTTTCCTCTCTTGCTCTCTCTTGCTCGCTCTTCCCTCTAGTGTCTCCTTCCTCTTCTCCTGTATCTTCTGTCTTTTGCTTATGCATGTGTAATAGATCCTTTGCTCTTTATTCTTTTGTTACTCTTTGAGGCATCTACATAAGCATCAGTGCACAGTGTGAACCCTTTAGATTGAATAATAGCAACCTTTCCCCTCATCTGAAAACGATAAGCAGCGAAAGAACTGAAACTCTGTCCTGTTGGCAGTGTGGCCGACTGAAAGAACAGCCAGTTAACTTCACATCTGGTTTGTTTATTGGTTTGTTTAGTTTGCTGACCTTTTTAATCAGTGTCGGCCGTGGCTTTGAGAAAGTTATTGGTTAATGTGGCTATGTACTGAACATACTAGTGGAAAGTTATTGGTTAATGTGGATATCTACTGAACATACTAGTAGAAAGTTATTGGTTAATGTGGATATACTGAACATACTAGTAGAACGTTATTGGTTAATATGGATACGTACTGAACATACTAAGAGAAAGGTATCGGTTAATATGGATATGTACTGAACAAGCTAGTATAAAGTTATTGGTTCAGATGGATGTGTACATACCAACCTACTAATATAAATGAATTGGTTAATATGGATAATATGTACATACCCAACATACTAGAAGAAACGTATTGGTTAAAATGGATTTGTAAATACTGACATAGACATGTACCGTCCAAAAAACAGTCCTTGGCTTGTGTTTGGGGAAAGACTACCCACACACCGTGCACCGGGCTAACGCGTAGAGTTTTGATATCCCGCTGTGTGAATCTGACTCAGTCTCTGTAGTACTGGATGAGAACAAATAAAAAATAGTTATGTCCAGCGAGGGTGGGTCAACATCTGCCTGGCGGGGAACATGTGACTCCTTGAGGGAGGGGTGGATGGGCGGTGGGGAGAGAAGCGCAATCGAGGTCCTTCCTATTAGTATTCAGGCCACACGGCACTGCATTGCAGCAGTGGCCCACTGACATACATACGCAGACATACATACACACACTCGTACACATACACACGTACACAAACTCGTACACATACACACACTCGTACACATACACACATACACAAACTCGTACACATACACACATACATACATGCACGCATGCATGCACTCATACACACTCGTACACAATCACGGATAAATACGCAGACATACATGCACAGACATGCATACAGACACACACACTCGTTCACATACACAAATAAATACACACACACACACACACACACACACACACACACACACACACACACACACACACACACACACCTGTCGTTTGATCATAAATGTTGCTGACGAGCTTCTCAGCCAGCAGTCTCTGCGTATCTTTGTTGAACGGACTGTTAGACATTTCAACTCCCTCATTCATAACCAAACTACCAAGTACGGTACATCTACACTTTGTAGCTTTGATTGGATCAGATCCACTACAACGGGTCAAAGTGAGCTTTGGTTCACACCAGGTGCTACATTAACTCAGCATATGAAGGGGCCTTTACTAAATACGATTAAATTGCATGGCTGTTGCCGGAGAATCACTTGTGATCCGAGTGTAATCGGGACACCTGATTCCTGATTACTCCGGGATCATGGTCTGAACTCCTTAATTTGTTTAAATGATTATTCATACCTCACTCAATGGGAAAATATATCCTCTTATCTACCAGAACTGGAGTTCTGTTCCACTGCAACCAGAAAGTAGCAGGATTTTACCGAGGGGAGTCGGTCATAACAAGGCCTACATTGGAGGGTTTCTGCAGTTTGTCGGAGGACTGGAGGAAAGTTATTGTTGTTTTTTTTAAATCCATCTTCCCTCCTGTCCTCACGGGGACAGCTGTCACCCGTATGGGTGGGTGGGGGGGAAGGTGTGTCTCTGTGTGTGTGTGTGTGTGTTTCTCAGTGTGCGTGCGTGTCTCAGTGTGTGTGTGTGTGGTATTTGAATGTGTTGGGCTAGGAAAATGGGCTGTGGAAGCAGCTGACTGGCTGTCAGCATCTATTGACTGCTTGGTTATAAACGGAAATGTACCCAAACCCCCGGAGCTGATAAGAGGCAGGTTTCCAAGGTCTCCTGGAAGTCCCTGCTGCTAAGGAAAAACTGTTTGACTGTTTGTTGTTCCGCGGTTAATTGAACGAGCAGAACAACAACATGTCCGCCAGCTAGCGGCCTTATTTGATTCAGTAGGATGTGATGTTTCTCTCCGGGGATGTCTCAAATGTTTATCGTGGCTGAGGGAACGTTTTAGAGAAACGCAGAGACGCCAGAGGACGTGAATTAACGAACCCAGCCAGCCTTGACATGAGACCACAACAAACCAGAAACATGGGGTTTAAAACCCTGCCCAAACAAACTGTGCATGAAATACAACATATGTGCTTGTACGCATGGTTCGTCGAGATCCAGCACCGCTAATGGAACAAACTACCAGTAGATGCATGATTGGGATGTAAATACTCCCTACCTAAGTAAATTTATCTTCATCAGTCTTTGTGTGTGTGTGTGTGTTTGGGTGTGTGTGTGTGTGTGTGTGTGTGTGTGACGAGCTGCTCCTCAGTGTGACGGAGGTAATATATGGAGGCTGAGCTGCAGCACAGCCCAACACGGTGCTGGTGGCTGAGCGGATGAATGACTCCTCGCTGTCGCTGCTGCGTGGGTGGGGTGGCGTCGCCGGGACATGCCGGCCTCTCGGCTCCGGCGCTGTGTGTGTGTGTGTGTGTGTGTGTGTGTGTGTGTGTGTGTGTGTGTGTGCGTGCGTGTGTGTCATTAGTCCCATGTGTTTCCCAAAGTCGTCCGTGGAATGTAAAGCAGCCTGGTCTTCCCTCTAGTCTCTCTTCCTCTCCTTCTTGGGGTGAGCACCCTGCTGTTTTCGGAGCGCCACGGTCCTCTTCGACCTCAACCTTGCGTTGTAGAGGGTTGGCTGAGTCTTCTTATGAAGATGGTGTGCGGTGGGGAACACCAGCACTGCCCTTGCGTTCTTCTCTATGAAAAGGTTTCTGAGCTGCTTTGATAGTAATGTGCAAAATTGCATTGGCAGTGTTTGGTGCGGATAAATATTGCTGTGGTCTAGATAAATCGTGACTGATGGGGAAATGACCAGTAGGGAGGTGTGTGTGTGTGTGTGTGTGTGTGTGTGTGTGTGTGTGTGTGTGTGTGTGTGTGTGTGTGTGTGTGTGTGTGTGTGTGTGTGTGTGTGTGTGTGTGTGTGTGTGTGTGTGTGTGTGTGTGCCTCTCTAATTAAAGTGTTACTTTGTCTCTCTAATTAGCCCGAGAGGATATCACATTGCTCTTGTCCAGCTGTGTGCGATCGGATCCTGCATGTGTGTTTCTCCGTTGCTCTGTCCAGCTCTCTTGTCTCTTATCAAGCTAACCACCGGCTCCGGGTGACCAGAGACCATCTGGCTAACTGCAGAGGGGCCTGGTAATTAGCCAGGGAGACTATTCCGGAATCAGATGCTGCCAACCAGGGTTACCTCTACGGTCTATCTCGGTCACCCCTCTCTTTGAACTTGGTTTGCTGTCCTCCTTCTCTTAGTTCTCAATGTGCTAACTTCCTTGCCTACCACTAGGGTCAAGAATCGAAAACGCAATCGTCTTGGTACGACTCCTAACTTCTGTTTAGCGTTTGTTTTGGTTTTGATTAATATTCTGCTAATTGTGAAAACGCCCTTCTTCAACTCGACTGCCTGATGTTGGGAGAGAAGCTGGGGTAAACCGTGGGTCCCTCTCTCTCTCTCTCTCTCACTCTGCCTGTAGCTCTAATGACAAGCTGGGATCTGTGCGAAGAGGGCTCCCTCCCTGATCTAATGCGTAGCAGATGCTTCAAAAAGAATAAAAAAAAAAGTCTTATTTTTAGAAGGTCGCTGCGCGCTACAGCCCCTACATTAATAATTCTCAGATGTGTGTGTTTTCTGTTCCGCATATAGCCGAACCCATCACCCTGCCCGCTCCGATGCTCTGGATGGTGTATTTCAAACCACGGTTCAGGCTGGCAGGAGCAGTATGTTATAACAGAGACTCTTTATTGGCTCGCCCTCGCGGGGTTTAATGTATGCTCTCGTAGTGTGTCGGGAGGGGGGGTGAGCAGACGGATGCCGGTGGCGTCTGGAGTAAAAGGGATCGCTAAAAACGTGTGCGTTGATGCAAAGACACGTCGGGACTCGTGCACTAACAGTGCACGTGCTGCGATGCCTTTCCTCCTTCTAAGCAGGCAGTTCATCGACGTTATCAACACCAACCGTCTACAAATATTAGGTTTCAACCAAGTACCACTAAATGGAAAAGAATTTGGGCCAACGAGTTGATAGTGCTGAAATATTGATGCTTGCTATGTCTTTATTATTGCTTCTCAGATGCCAGCCTATAAAGTGAAAAGTAGACCTGCCAGTTTCTAAAAAGCATTTCATTTTTAACAACGTCTTTATCGTGGGAAATGGAGAACACGGAAAGGAATATCCTCTTGGGGTATGAGTATGTTGCTACCAGACTGAACATGCACACACAGAGACCTCTCTCCACTGGCTGGTAAAAGCTGCTGGGGATATTTGTAGCCCTAACACTATGTTGATATGTTGATGTCTGTGCAGCATGCTCGCCACTATAGAACGGTTGTAGCAGGTCTGAAGTCCTGCAACATGAGATGGACAACAGTCAGGAAGTGACACTATTTATTAATAGAGTTAATGACGTGTGTGTGTGTGTGTGTGTGTGTGTGTGTGTGTGTGTATGTCTTTCATAGACTCCTGGAATAACGGAATATTCCCTATAATAGTAAGGCTGGCTGGTTTTGTGTTCAAAGCTTGCATGCTGGTGTGTTGCTTGGGATGCCAGTGTGGGTTAGTTGTGGGCCAGAGGTGGTGGTCATTGGAAGAAGTCTAATTTGTGTGTGAATTTACTCATGAGACTGTGTCAAAGTCGACACGTACCCAAACACAAACATAAATGACACACACAGGGCCTCTTCCAGGCTAATGTGACATTCCCAGGGGCTTCCCAGGAGCAAGAGGAGGAGGAGGGAGAGGTCCTAGACAGCATTTGTGCCTAGCCAGCAAATGGCCACACACACACACACACACACACACACACACACACACACACACACACACACACACACACACACACACACACACACACACACACACACACACACACACACACACACACCCCTCTGCATGGAGAGAAACCACTACGCCATTAGAGAAAAACATAATCAGCTTAATAACTGAAAACTATAATAATGGATTTTGTTCCTCCTTTCTTTTCAAGAAAAAAGTTAAAAGGATGTCATGAGGTCATCGCAGCCTCCCTCTGCGTCTGTTTCTCCCTGTGTCACCTGAATTGTGCTTAAAAGTTGGACCGGTGGACTACTGTTCGGTGCAGAATATCCTTTACATGTGGTCACATGTCAAATAACTGGAGGTGTGTGTGTGTGTGTGTGTGTGTGTGTGTGTGGGGCGCAATAAGAGCTGGTGCTATTTCCATCCAGGGGTCAGCTGGTGCTAGACAGAGCAGGAGACATCTAGTGTCTGTGATGGCAGACATATAATCCTTGCCCGTTTTAAAACAACAGTACACAATCAGGGCTTTCCTTTTTCAATACTCTCCACCCGAGTTTCACATCCGGAAATGTTTCCCCAAAAAACAGTTTATCTTTGTACTAAAACTGCTAAGTTAGGTATTAATGTACTCCAATTGAGTTTCACATCCGATAATGTCATCCTAAAAAAAAAAATATGTTTAGCTTCGTACTAAAACGGTTTAGTTAATTATTGATGTATGTTTATGATAGAATATTCATTTGGTCTGTTTTGGATAAAGTGAGACTATTGACTGAATTGATTGATACTAAATCAGTAAAGTCAATTATTGATGTTATATTTATCAGGAATATTTTATTGATCCGTTTTGGATACTATTAAGACTATTGACTGAATTGATTGACCGGTCTTTAATGCGGTGTTATACCATCTTCAGTTGAGGCAGGCTTATTGTCCTGCGGCCCCTGTTTGCATATTCAGTTGGTGAATTGAATGTCATTTGAACAACTGGCTGAGTCTTCCTCGGTCACGTGTCTTGGGCCTGAACGCGCACGCTAACACACATAACACACATAACACATTTGCATGGTGTTTTTCTATTTCCTTATTTTTTAAAGAGCACAGCCGTCAGTCACTCTTAATGCAACAGCAGAACACAGAAGGGCTCTGCCCTGACAACACCACGGGAGGCAGAACACACACACACACACGCACACGCACACAGACACACAGACACACGGACACACGCACACACAGTTTCCGTGGTAACTGTCTGTAATGGGAGAGTGCACATTAGCTGGTCTCTTGCTGAGAGGGTGTCTCTTCCACAAATGGAATACAAAACATGGACAAGTCGACGTTCTGAAAGAGACGGCAGTAGAGCTCATCTTCCCCCCCAGCGTGGGGGCGGCCTTTTATTGTGGAGTACATTTGGAGTAGTTTTGAAGCCTGGGTCTGGCCAGCCATCTAAGCAAAAGCAAATCTATCCAGTGCAATATGAGCCTTGTCTCGCCGTAGCTAAAGGGGTCTCCTTTTAGTTTGGCAAATTTGCCTAATCCAGCTCTCCCGATTTTTTTTATTTCTTAGTAATAACTTGTCTCAACAAGTAGAGCGTAGATGGTTGACTTCCAAAGAACACTTATAACAGCAGTTATTTTTCTAGGAACGGTGGTGTCCGGACAAGATACCTTGGATCGTCTCCCCATTGGGAGTTTTTACTACTGTTGGCTGAGATTGTGTTCGCTGTTGGCTCAATCACACCCTCACAGATCCACGCTTCCATTTCTATAATTGGTGGAGACAAATTTGACGTGAAAAGAAAGTGACAGCCCTGATCAACCATTTAAGTGTGTGTGTGTGTACGTGTGCTTGTATCCAGATTAAATTAAATCGTCCGCGATCAGAATTCAGACTGGAATCTAAGGTCCGATTTTTGTGAATGGTGTCAGGCCGAAACACCCCAGCCAGAAAAAGAGAGCAATCACAGCCCAGAGTGCGACAGATAGTTGGAGCGGGAAGGTTCCTTCTCCAGGGCCACGCCCAGAGTCCCGGTCCACGAGGAGCCAGCGATGGGTGGGGCAGTGTTGGGTGGGGTGTTGCTGTGGTGTTGATAGTGTTATATGACACAGGGAGGCCTCGTACTGAACGGACCGCACCACACACACCACACCCTCTGCAACAACACCGGGTCAAAGAACCGGAGGCTGCGAAGGAAAGATTCGAGGGACAAAATATCGAGTGAGCGAAATAAAAATAAAAAAGGCCACTGAAACAACATCCTGAGAGCCACCGAGAATGCGACGGACAATTACCCGCGCGGTTATCCAATATGTTTATTGCTTCATATTATTGCCTTACAAAAGTTTGACGTCGGATTTAGCAACCAGACCGTTTGACTCACAGACAAAGGAATGTCGTGGTTCCAACTGTACGCGCCCACGAGCTTTACCCAGAACGATGACCCAGAGAGTACGGCTCGGCTCGTTGAAGAGTTCCTAAGCACCACTTCTACACACACAAGGAGACTCTGAGCTCAACCGTGCGGCCATTCAACCCGGGTTAAACACAGAGCCATTGAGTCAACGACAGCCACCACACTCCCTTCCACGGGATTTTTCCCCTGGAAAACAAGGCAGACCTTCTCCTGCTCCACCTGAGAAAGAACCCCCCCGGCCAACCTTTCCAAACGTGCCCTGGTTGCTAGCCTATCGCTGCATCCCCCTGGCCCCCGGGGCCGCCGGGTCCCCGCAGCCAAACCAACTGTCAGCTTTAGGAACGCTCTCTCAAAAGGCACAGAGAAAGCGCCACTCGCGGTCCACAAAACAACTTAAAGTCCCCGCACACACAAACCCGGAGCTCTTCCCGTTCTGAATCTTAAACCTTGGAACGCTCGGGTAGAGAAGTGCCTTCTCAAGAAAGGCGGTGTCGTGTATAAAGGTGAAAGCGTGGACTTTCAAACATTGTGTTACCATCTCTCCGTTCTTTTGGTTTTCATGTGCAGCAGAAGTGGCCCGGCTGCCCTCTGAGCTCTCTTACCGCGCTCCTCTGGCCGCAGTGCCACCCAGGCCTGCAATGCGGGGCAGACGTTGTTTGGCAAATTGGGGTGGGGACGGAGGGCTTTGGCAGACCAAAGAGACCCTCCAACACACCACTCCATGGGGTGTGTGTGTGTGTGTGTGTGTGTGTGTGTGTGTGTGTGTGTGTGTGTGTGTGTGTGTGTGTGTGTGTGTGTGTGTGTGTGTGTGTGTGTGTGTGTGTGTGTGTGTGTGTGTGTGTGTGTCAAGACAGCCTGACTGTCTCCCACTTACTACGACTACGGCCCCTATTTCTGCGCAAGGTCCCTTTCACCTACGATAGATCACATGACGTGTGTGTGTGTGTGATTCGACTTGACTGTGTGAAACCACTCCAACAGAGTATCCTATTCTGCTGTCAGCAGAGTGCTGGCACCATGCAGGGACACTCACATAGGACTGTCACTCACACACTGACACACACCCACACACACATGCAGGCTCTGTCACACATACACACACACACACGCAGGAATCTTGTCTTCGTACGGTCTAAGATTTCAACCTTACCTTCTGTACTCCTTTGATATTCTTTCCGACACATCAACACATAAGTATGCAAACACAACCCACACAATACCCCTGTGTGTCTTACTCACTCTCACACAAGCACACACAAGCACAGAAACACACACACCCCACACACACTGTCGTTATCCATTCAGACAGTGTTTGGGTCTCACAGAGAGCAAGTCCGTCAAATCAACAATAGACCTGTCAATCACTGTCATGTCTCCGCTGGGCTGCCTGGCCGGAGGCCTTCCCTGGCGTTGCGAGAGCATGTTTGACTTAATCACACCGGATCACTGAGGAGGCTCTCCTGCTGAATACTAGGTGGTGCACCAAGTCCCGGCGGCCATTGCTAGGCGGTCAGCAGCACTATACTGGACGCTGCTCTGGGCGTTTAGCTGTAGCAGAACGGAGGGAAGATCTGAAATGGGCGGGAGGACTCCTTGTTTACTCTTTCATCAAGCAGATATTCTACAGAAGGGAAGCTCATTCACACAAGGGGATAAGCCTTCAGAAGGGGTTTATGGGGCGCCCTGTGGCTCAGTTGGCTTGTGACCGGAAGGTTGCTGGTTCGATCCCCAGCGCCTCCAAGCTGAGTGTAGAGGTGTCCCTTAGCAAGGCATCTCGGCCTAACTGCTCCCGACGAGCTGGATGGCGCCTTGCATGGTTGACTCCGTCGACGGTGTGTGAATGTGTGCATGAATGCGTGAGAGTTAGGCAATATTGTACAGTGCTTTGAATGGCCACTGGTTTGAAAGCGCTGTATAAATGCAGTTAATGTATTATATTAAGTTGTGTTTGTTATAGTAGTGCTTTGCTCGTGCTTGTTACAGATGACAGGTCGGATTTGTGATAATAACCCTACACTTCTACTAACATCGTGCTCTCGTTTGAGATGAGACCTTCAACAGCGGATTAGGGGCGGTGTATTCCAACAGTGGAACGAAAAGCTTCATGTGGTGAGCTCCAAAGGTCAATCGTTGTTCAAATACCCCGGTGACGCCATCCGACCCGTGTTTTCGTCCTGTTGGCTTTCCAGCCGGGGTTTATATTAGGTTAGTTAGTCCAAAATGAACTAATATTTACCATCGTTCCAAGAGCTCTGTTTATTATTGTTTAATTGTGCCCAGCTGCGGGTGACGTGAGCACGCGTGAGTCTCTGGGGGCCGTTGGGTCCAGATCCAGTAAATCTTCCTCGTAAAGCATTTTCACCCCTTCATCTCCGACCTTCCACCTCCACCCCCGCTCCGCTCCCCTCCGCTGAGTTACTGAGTGATTGTTATTGGCTCCAAAGACGCAGAGGAATATTCCCAGAAGGCGACTAACCAAGAAAAGCTCTTCACTTCACAATGTCTTTCCCAACTGCTCCTCGTTGGCGCTCAAGTGGAACAGAGAAAGACATCTCATTCCCTCGCTCTCTCCGCGCTCCCTCCTTCTCCGTTTTGACACCGTGCCGTGGAATGTGAGCCACTGGCACTTGGAGCAGCCTCGCTATTCCTCTGAGCACGCATACGCCTCTAATAGCCTCAACGTGAATCCAAAAGGTATTCGGTAATGCCGATGACTTTAACCACGGCAATAACAGATACAGGGGTGGATGGAAAGTGTGTGTGTGTGTGTGTGTGTGTGTGTGTGTGTGTGGTGTGTGTGTGTGTGTGTGTGTGTGTGTGTGTGTGTGTGTGTGTGTGTGTGTGTGTGTGTGTGTGTGTGTGTGTGTGTGTGTGTGCAAATGTGTGTGTGTGGGGGTATGCGTGCAAATGTGTGTGTGATTGTGTGCTTGAATGTGAGTGTGTGTGCGTCTGACGCATAACTACGTTAGCGTTGTGCACTTGAATAAACCCACCATTTGTCGGCTGATTTAACGGATGGCTTGCGTGTTGGCTGTTCCTAACCGCTGGTTTGTGTTTCTGTGTTGCCAGGTGGGACCCGAGACATCGGCTCGGCCCTGACCAGGATGTGCATGAGGCACCGCGGCATCGAGACCAAACTCAAGCAGTTCTCAATGTAAGGACCTCCACCGTCATTCCTCATTCACCACCATGACGCTTTGTTTATGCAGGCGAAACGCCCGCACAAACTCTATCCTGTGTATTACGCACATAGTCATACTTGCACGTACCCACGCAGTTTTCTATGTAAGGAAGGAATTCATAATTTCGATTTTTTTTTTTCCCCCATGTATTTTTTTTTATGGAGAACCTATCTTCATGTACACATATCACTAACTCCTGCTCATGTTGACACTCGGCCTCATGTATGTACTTGTATGTATACATACGTGTTCTTCAATGTATTCATAGTGTACTACACCTTCATACGATACATTCTACCTCCTCACCCTGCTCTATTTCTGGTACTCTATTTCTATAAGGCTCCCCAGATAGCACTGGTTGCACTCACACACACATACACACACACGCACACGTACACCACACACAAGTGTGTACATAAGTAACTAGTCATTAGCCATATGAACTCTGCTCGCCACACTTAAACTGCTACCTAGCTCATAATCTCTACTCGTTAAATGCTAACCTTGGAGGACAGCAGGCGAGCTAGTGGGTCTAGTCTGGCTGAGGCTCGGGGCTTTACACACACTCACACACATCGATCACAACCTGCTCTGCTGGGTTAAATAAATGATCATTATCACAGAAAAAAAACTGGATAATGGGTTGAAATATCACACGAAAAAAAAACTATTAGATTTAACTTCCATAGATCTTACTATGACCTCTTCAATGTTCAGTGCACCTAGAATGCGCACCTAGAATGCACTGGGTCGTAAATGCGATCTAAACGGCACATGGGCCCTTTCAGATGCAGTTCTGATGATTTAGCACCCATGTGTGTAGGTGGTGGGCCGGGGGGGATGCACGTGGCTGTAAGTACCGCGCTACACTTAAGAGGCTTGATCAGAATGCTGGTCAGCCAGACGAACTGTCTCTTAACAAGCATTCCAACACTGTGGGACATTCCACACATCAGACAGACAGACAGACAGACAGACAGACAGACAGACAGACAGACAGACAGACAGACAGACAGACAGACAGACAGACAGACAGACAGACAGACAGACAGACAGACAGACAGACAGACAGACAGACAGTCTTTAATAAGCTCTCTCTCCTCCCCCCCTCTCTCATTCTATATCTTTGTATCCCCTCCTGTTCGTTCTGTCTGTCTGTCTGTCTCTCTCTCTGTCTCTCTCTCTGTCTCTGTCTCTGTCTCTCTCTCTCTCGGGGGGGCTCTGATTTCGGGTGGCATTTCAGTAGAAATTCCTTCGGCTCGTCATAGCAGAGCAGTAGTTGGAGGGGGCCGGGGTCCACACTCACACACTCTCTCTCTCCTTAGGGACATGTCTGTGGGTGGGACATTTCTAATTTTAGTATAGGTCTCTAGCCTGCAGCTGCCCAGATCACACACAGTCGCAGCCCTCCTGTGTCGCGCGTGTGTGTGTACAGTTGGTTCATGATTGACGGTCATCTCTTCAACAGCCCCCCCCCCCTTCATGCCACAGCTAAAGTCATAAAATATGTAATCGTTTCTTTCTGTGCACCTTTTTGTTTTCCTTGTCGGTCACCTATCTATCAGCCGTTCAGTGTTTCAGGACTTTTTTAATGTTTAACAAGACAACAGCCAGGCCCGGTCCACGCTATGCTGCTATTAGGGCAGGGCCATGTTGCCAAAATCAACTATCGATAATTTGGACGAAATACCTCGATACAGATATTGACGAAAAATCCTTTGTGCTTTCACAAAATATGTTCACAATGAGAAATGTGGGTATAATGACCAACGGCGAATAGTAATACAGTCTGGTGAGCTCGGAAAATGAAAACTCTTGACTGTAAAGCAGACTTTAAAACCAGAAAAGGCAACATGTATCCCTATATATCTATTCTCACGTCTCCAATCTGTAGAATATTGATATATTGCCCAGCCCTAGCTCCGTGGCTTCACTCCATTACCTTCAACTCTTCAACATTGACCCTGTCTGCAATTCAACTGACACCCTAAAAATGCAAACCATGCATGTGAGACCCTGTGTGGGGCAGTCCCACACACACAAACACACACTGGGACCAAGTGTGTGTGTGTGTGTGGGGGGCAGTCCCACATACACAAACACACACTGGGACCAAGTGTGTGTGTGTGTGTGTGTGTGTGTGGGGCAGTCCCACACACACACACACACTGGGACCAAGTGTGTGTGTGTGTGTGTGTGTGTGTGTGTGGGGCAGTCTCACACATACACACACACACACTGGGACCAAGTGTGTGTGTGTGTGTGTGTGTGTGTGTGTGTGTGTGTGTGTGTGTGTGTGTGTGTGTGTGTGTGTGTGTGTGTGTGTGTGTGTGTGTGTGTGTGTGTGTGTGTGTGTGTGTGTGTGTGTGTGTGTGTGTGACTGCATGGCCTTTAGCCGGGAGCTAACCCTGGTTCCCTGTGTCGTCCCCAGGACCTTTGCGGACTGCCTCATCAACCCGCTCCAGGAGCAGATGGAGGAGTGGAAGCGGGGCGTGGCCACGCTGGATAAGGACCACGCCAAAGGTACCGCCCCCAAACACCCAGGGAACCCCTGCACAGCGTACACAGAGCTCAACACAGGCTCTGGGGTTACACACAACTCCAGCTAGGCGTGTAAATGCCACGTATACAAACGTCATTTCACATCCTGTAACCTATGTATCTAGAGCATATTTTCTCTGGTCTCTCACTTCTCAGACATTCACAATCCTTCTTGTATTCAAAGTCCATCTTTTATATAGTGTAGCGGGCCAGTGGGTGTGGGGTTTCCACGCTACCAAGTTGAGTAGATAAATGACACAACACACAGCAGTTCACGTGCAGAATGGTTTATTTACCTAGTAAATGGAAACCAGGGTGGGAAAGGGACATCCACCTCCTTTATGCTATCGTCCGTCAAACACCTTCCACCTGTCTCTCTCTCTCTGGGCGTACCACACTGCCAGGCGATCACACCGATCCTGCCTGTCCTTACCTAGCCCTAGCTCCTCTTCCAACTCCAACCTCCCCACATGTCTGTTGGCTAGCCCTTTTAAGCACAAGCTCCCCTGCTCAACGATCCCCAGGCTCGCCTCATTAACGTGAGGAAGTCCATATATGGCTTGGGGGTGGAGCCAGCAGGTTGCCGGACCTACCACTCCCCTCACTCCTCCCTGGCGTCTGCCACAATAGTCATCCATCCACTTGCCTTGCATGTAGCCAAGCCCGGCGCATTGTGTTGTGGCCACCCCCCCCCCCCCCCCCCCCCCACGCGTTAGATTAGATCCCTATTGGTCTGCGCTTAGCAACCTCCTGTCTAAAACAAATCCAATCCATAATCCAACGCTATGATTTCAAAACGGAGGAAACAGAGAAACGTGTGAACGTATACAATACAATGTTATTCATGTTACATTGTCATTGTACAAAGTCTGACAGAATTTACACCTTGATCTAAAGTGGGCCAGCACGTTCTTGTGCTGTTCTTGTGCTTCGTCGAACTTAATAAAACATCCGGCTGCCGACAGTCATGGGTTTACTAACGTAAAACGAGGCTCACCGCTCTCCCATTGTACCGCTCATTACTCTACTTCTTTTGAACCCATTTCAGCTTTTCTTTAATGTTACGCAACACCGACACCGTATGACGGTGCTAACACATACTAGCAAGCTAGCGAGCTACTCCTGGCCTAAATGTAAAAAGGAAAACACTAGCATGCTTCTACTACACTATGCGTCGCTCGGCCTTTTAATGAAACTTGATTTTTTTTAATGTGTTTGCCTCCATTAACCACTCTGAAACCCTACCACCCCCTCGATTCTCCAGAGTACAAGAGGGCTCGCAATGAGATCAAGAAGAAGTCTTCAGACACGCTGAAGCTGCAGAAGAAGGCGAAGAAAGGTGAGCGGAACCCCCCCCCCCCCCGCCCTTCATGCTCTGCTATGAAGGGCGTTGACCCAGTGTCTCCCTCTGGGTCCGTCTGTCTGTCCACTCTTTCTGCTGCTGCTGCTATTGGTTGTGATGTGTGGTCACATGATGCGATACCCGAGTGGTATGGGTCGGCTCTGCCAATCAGTACTGGTTGGCGACGATAATGCTTGCATACATCACACACGCTCGCGAACATTCACACACGCATACACATTCTTTATTTCTCTTGTCTTTCCCATGTCGTTAATTTAGCTAGTGATTTATTTCCTCTGTTAATTGCAACCAGGGTGAAATCAAACACCCTACTAAACTATAATTATTTGTTTCTGTTCCCAAAGGCGGAGAAGTGATTGATTTGTGTCCCGGCAATTTCCTGTTTAAAATGAGTTGTGCAACTGTATACGACTCACATGTCGTATCTAGTATATTTCTCTATAGCCTAAGAGCAGGGAGGGCGATCAAACTCTGTTGAGGGGGAGATAGAGGGAGGGAGGGAGGGAGGGAGAGGGAAAGACTTTGAGTGATTAAAATGGAGTATGTCTGTATGCTGTTCTGTCTGTTGCATATCAGTGTCCACACAGAACATGACTCAAACAAGCTGGATGTAAACGGGGAGCTGTTGGCGACACGGCAGTTGGACGCTCGCCCAGCGCTGCGCACAACATCTTGAGCTGTCCTCTGAGTGACTGTAGGCATTGTTAGCCAGCCTCATGAAGAAAAAGCTAAGAACGCTGTGAGAGTCATTTGTTTTCTTTTGGTATACTCTCTCCGCCGGCGCACCCTGCTCACTGTTCTAATAACCGCAGGATAATCTGACAGCCGTCTGGCTCGCTTAATTGTAAACAGATCCCGCTCGGAGCTGTACGGCGCCCCCATAACAACTTATCGCATTCAAGAGTTCGCTGCGACTGCTTCGAGATTTCCCCACCAATTAGTTTTAAACGGGGCGCTGAGATCCCCTCAGGGGGGGGCTGGCGTTTGATGCCCGGCTGCACCAGGCTGCCCCATGCCCTCTCCTTGGAGACCATTGAAGACAGCTGCTGCTCTGGATTACCCCACAATGCATGTCATTTGGCGAATTTGACCAGCATGCACCTGGGCTCGGCTACTTACTTGGGGTTTAACAGCGACCCCACCGGCCCTTAGTTATCGGCATCAATGGTAAATGTTAAGCCTGCATTTAAAGAGCGCTTTTCAAACCAGGGGCCACTCAAAGCGCTGTACACCCATTCATACACACATTCAAACGCCGTCGGGGGTGTCAACCACGCAAGGCGACAGCCAGCTCGTCGGGAGCGGTCGGGGTTAAGGTGTCTCGCTCAGGGACACCTCGACACCCGGCTTGGAGGAGCCGGGAATCGAACTAGCAGCCTTCCGGTCACCAGCCAACCCCGCTCTACCTCCCGAGCCCCACGCCGACATGAATCCTTTCTTTACATCGAGGAACTGCTTATGGCCGGCCCGGCACAAGTCCAAACAGACGATGGGGTCTGAACAGCGTTGCCGTGACGCCCAGGCGGCGGACAAGCGCGGTGTCCAGGAGCTCCAAACATTGCCTTACTTGGTATCCGCTGCCGGCTGGGGGCTCCTTGTGCTGTTGGCGTTGCACTCGCACACAACCATTAACCTTGAGCGGGGAGGTAATAAAGTGAAACACCATAAATAGGAATTCTGGACGGCGTTCCCGCGCAACGTCTGGCTCATCAGGGTGTAATGGGAACCAGGGGAGGAGGAGGAGGCGGAGGGGGAATGTTGTGCTGGATGTCGGTTTTTTGTGTTTTCCTTCGGGTTTGCAGCACAGCTCATAGCTCCGGTAGGTTCGGGCTGAAAGCGTCGAGAGAGCTCAGCCAACACACACCGCGTGGGAGCTGTTGACCTAGGGCTTCTCTCGGCCCAATTAGTGGTTGGGTTTTGATAGTGCTGCTCACTGCTTCCCGCCGGGCAGGTTTACTACAGGTGGTTGATCAGCCAAGGTCTTTTATCTTTTTAGATTTTTCTGCTTTATTACAAGTCAAACTGTGTCATATTAATCAACACTGTACTGTACAATATTTGGCAAAATACCGAATACCTATATTGATATTACATGATCTTTTCTTAACCGTAAGCGGGTGCAGGTTTCCAGAGCGGCTACTTTCCTACGTCGTGGGCCTGGTCTTTGGTTGTGTGCTTCCTCCCTGATCTCCGTGCCCCCCCCCCCCCCCACTGGGTGGGCTGCACCGGTGTTACCTCCCCCCCCCGCTCTGTGCTTTGCTTTATCTGTTGTATATCACACACACACACGCACACGCACACACATACATATACACACACACATACATATACACACACACATACATATACACGCACACATACAGATACATGCACACACACATATACACACACACACACACACACTCACATATGCATGCACACACACAGACTGGTCATTAAGTAGGCAAAATATGCTGTGTTTTTTGTCTCACTCCCACGTGTGACTCAACTAATAGGCTCGTGGACCCGTTGACATCACACCCAGTTTATCTCGTCTGCAACACACACAGACACACACACAGACAGACTCACAAACACACAAACAAAAGCTTAGATACAGACACACACACACACACACACACACACACACACACACACACACACACACACACACACACACACACACACACACATGCTTAGAGACACACGCTTAGACACACAAGCAAAAAACACACTGACTACACAGATAGACAGACAGACACACAAACACACAAGAAACAAACACAAATGCTTATGATGCATACAAATACTCAAGTTTATACGGCTTATTTTTACGGACTAAACAACGGTTCAGGAATGAGGGAAAAGGTCTCTCTGGTACTTAATGCACCGTGTGTGTGCGGGCTGTGTGGGTGCAGAACCGGCGTGATCTGTTACCTCTGTGTTTACCAGTATCTGAAGGGCATCTCATGACCGTGTTTTTCTGGCTGGGCGCGAGGCAGAGAAAAAAAGAAAAAAGCGTTACTGGAGAAAATGGAATCATTGGGTCACGTGAAAAGCCCTTGTAGTTGAGTGGTGTTAGCATCAACACGTGCGCCATGCATGTGTGTGAGAAAGTGATCCAGTTCAGCTTTCATCCTTTTGTGAGCCTGGAGGGCTCTACTTTTGATGACACGAAAAGTGTACGCAGCCAAAAGTTTGAAGAAATTAGAGTCAAACGCGTAAACAATAACGTGACCTACATTGAGTCCGTCTGTCTGTCTGTCTGCCGGTGTCTGGGTCTGTCTGTCTGTCTGTCTCGCTCTCGGCCCGTCTGTCTCGCTTTACCTTCTAATGCCGAGCATGTGACTCAAGTCCTGATAAGGATTTCCTTCTGTGCGTGTTCAGGGCTCGTTACACCGGCTGTGTGAACCCAGGGGCGACTGATAACGGAGACACTTGTTCTTCTCTCTCGTTCAGTAGCGCACAATCTGCAAACAGGAGCCCTGAACCGATGAGCAGCTGAAAGGATGTGTTCTCCGGGAGCACCCACGCACTCACACACCCTCAATATTCCTCTCGGCTCCTTCTCATCCACCCATTAGAAAACCCTGGGACACCAGAGAGCCCTGACGCAGCAAAACATGTTCACCCTTCGCTGAGCTAGAAGAAGACTAGAGTAAATCAAGTTAATAACGTTGTATGCAAGAGACGTTTGATAAGAGGAGCCTCAGCAGTCATTACATAAGGAGGCTAATCTGACCAGGCTGGGACTGGTGTACACACACACACACACACACACACACACACACACACACACACACACACACACACACACACACACACACACACACACACACACACACACACACACACACACACACACACACACACACACACACACACCTCTGTATACGTCTCTATAACTCTCCATATGTAGACACTAAGTGTATTTATCTATAAGGCGGTCTATGCTAAGCAAGAAATTAGCGCAGCCTTTTTTGGTGTTGTGGACCTAGCAAAGCCCTGTGCCGGGGAAGCTGTTTATTTACATAATAGTCGGCTGGAAACTTGGCTAGCGTGTATCACTAGCGATTCATCACAGGACGCGCATCCCTGTAGACTGAGGCATCGTCCTGTAGCAACCTGCGGGAGAACCAGTCGACCGTTCCGAGTTGGATCTGGGCCCGTTCTTCTTCTTCACAGCGGCCATTTCTCCCGATAAGCTGATTTCCCTGGAGGGCCAGAGTTGGTTGAGACCTGTTAAAATAACTCTGGGTTTGCTCATTTGAACGCAGAGGGCCGGATTATGGTTTGCCTTTGCAAAAGCTTAGCCATAAAGCTCTCCAGCGAACGTTAAACTGCTACTCTGAGAGGAAATCCACTCTAAATGAGAGTGTGAGTGAGTGTGAGAGGCCCAGTTAGTGGTGGATTGTTTTCTTGGGAGATTGAGAGCATATTTTGCGATTTAGCCTTTGCCATTATTGTCAATGTCCTTACCATTATAAATCGAGTGCTGTTCTAGAAAAACATTTATTTTCAGTTGCAATTACCAGAAACAGCTGGTCATTTCATTGCATTGTATGGTTGCCTCCAGGCATTTTGTCAATATCAATCTGGAATGGAGGTGAGGAAGTCTGTGTGTGTGTATACTTTGGCCCTCCTTGCTCTCTTACTTTATACTTAATCTTCTCACACAATCTTAATCCGTCTCGCTCACTCTCTCTCTCTCTGTCTCTCTCACACACAACCGTGCCTCTATGTTCACCTACCAAAGCGACTTAGTGTTGTTCCCACAGTAACTTAATCCCACAATCTGTTTGCATTGTTCCTAAAGAGCCACCTCTTTAATACTTAGTTTTTTGTTAGCAGATTATATTGAGGGTAGCGTCATTGAAACTAAAATCCGAAATGTTTCACTTATCTCACCTTGATGCCAAATGATTAAGTATTCACCTTTCAGTTTGTTGTCTTGGCTGTTTTGCATTCGCTTCAGAAACCAGTGAGACTTATTGATGCACAAGCAATTCATTTATATCTCTGTCAAATATTTGTCAATGAACTGCCAACAAGGGTCAATGTAATACCGTAGAAACCAGTCTGAAGGCTTGGCTCCACTGACCCTATGAATCGATATCAGGGACTTTATTTATGAAACACGATTGATCCGAGACGTTTTAAAATCAGTGATAGTTGAAGGCGAGTTGAGATGCTGATCAATTTCATTGGATAGAATTGTTTATGAGCTCTATTTTCCACAAACGTATGCGGTTCTGTTGGGTATACTTCCTTTTTGAGTACACTGCAATACTTGAATGCAGCTTCTCAAAATGGCTTAAAACGCCATCCCTTATTGTGATCAGGGAGTGCAGTGGGTCCAGTGAGTCCACTTTCCAGCTCTGTCTGGCCTCAGCGTCCAATCAGAGCCTCGTTAGCGAGACACTGAACCGCTCGGTGGAAGAAAAGACATTCCCTGTTTTAGACCATGTAACACAACCCAGTTTTATTTTTAACTAGGTCCCTTGCTCGTTCTCATAAGGCCCCGGCTTTTCCCGAAAATCCCAAACAACGTAAATGTATACTTAGCATCCGGAGGCTTAGAAATCAAATCCGCCTTTGGGTCTGATTGTGTTTGTAGATCTACAGAGAGGAACTCTGGTAGACGCTGCAATTTCCAATTCTCTGCTCTGCTTAGTCCCCCTGTCTACTCCCTTCTCATCCTGCCCACATTGATTTGTTGTTCTTGAAGACAAACTCACTTGTGACCTCCCTTGTAAACCGGCTGTCAACACATACAGCAGAATCACAGAATGAACCGTAGCCACAATCACAACCCTAATGTAGTATTGATCACAAACACTGATGTTATTCAGGTATATCTTCATTTCCACACTTATCTTAATCCGCCTCATCCGCGGACTGCCATTCACTGAAACATTTTTGCACTTGAGTCTAAATCAAACTCTAGAAACATGGGATGTTTTGATGAGAATACGCTCGTATTTTGAGGTCGAGGGTTGAATTATCTGTCTGCTTCACTTCTGTGATTATGACCGAAAAATGCAGCAAAATTTGCGTTCCAACTGATGGTTGACGCGGTTTAGTACTGATGATACTGATTTTCTCACTATTTCTCGCGTTTTCCTTAATCGGTTATGTGCCATGTGTAACGGGACCTTCGTGTGCCTAACCTCCCGGGTCTTTGGACCGAGTTGGAAACGCAGACCACTAGGAGCTGAGGAACCTTTAGTCCTTTGACTAAAGGGACCAAACGGTTTCGCTTGGTGGAGCTGCGATGTCATTCCAACTCATTCCCGCGTGAATCCCAGCGAGATTCAAGAGGAAGAGACGTAGCAGAAAAGCCTAGCCTTGGCCTGAACCCCGGGGTTTGCAAACGAAGCGGTGGGAGAAGTGGAAAGCCGAGGCTGACCGCGCTAGACGGGCCGCGCCACAGATGGTCGGCGGGCTGATTGCGCAGACAACATGATGGCGTTCCCTTCTGATGCAGTCATGTCGTTCTCTCCTGTTCCTTATGGAGACGGACAACATGATTGGCCCTTGGACGGAGACCGCGGCTGCGTCTGCTCCTCTGCTCCTCTGCAGCGGAGCGGGCCCCTTGGCAGTGGGCCCCGGGTCAGAAACCTCAATGCGGGACGCCAGAGCCCTTTGTTTATCTCAAGACAACAGAGCCGACCAGTGGATTGGAGCTGTCTTTAATGGGCCATTCACTTTGTGTGTGTGCTTGTGTGTGTGTGTGTGTGTGTGTGTGTGTGTGGTCGGAAAAGTCCTTTAGTGTCTGGATATAGTTCATCCTGCGCCAGTCTTCCTGCCACCATAGAGGACTCAAGAGATACTGCCGCTACACACACACACACACACACACACACACACACACACACACACACACACACACACACACACACACACACACACACCACACACACACACACACACACACACACACACACACACACACACAGGACGTAATGACTAGACGACCTTGGCGTCTCCTCGTCTTCCTCATGCTCTCGAGGGTCACATGCTCGTGTCACACCGAGCTCAGATGTGCACACCTAGACCCTGAGGACACTCACACGCTTACACATGCACACACACTCACACACACACTGGGGCACACACACACACACATTTGGACAAATACACACCAAACGCACACACAGACACAGTGGGGGGCACACACACCAAACGCACATACACACACACAATGGGACACAAACACACTGGGGCATTTGCACACACACGCGCGCGCACACACGCGCGCACACACGCACACACGCACACGCACACACACACACTGGGACACACACACACACTGGGACACACAGAACCACAAAGAGAGGAGCCAGCCAAGCGTCCCCATGGCTGTGAGGTCATTGTCCTCGGTCCGGCTCCAACTTGCCTCTTCAGAACACGACTTTAACTTGAGGAGAGAAAGACCGTCGGGCTGACCGTGAAGGGGCCATCTTTCGTTGTCTTGTTGGCCCAAAAATGGGTTGCAGTAAATTGACCTCATTGGAAAGCCTCCGTCACGAGACAGACTCACTAAGTCAGGGAATGTTCGGGCCATTCTAATCGCTTTCAGCCAGTATGTCTTCTCATGTGTTATTTTAATGAGAAAGTGCACAAATAGATTTTGTCCATCTTACTCTTGACGGATTGACTGACTCTCTGTCCTTCCCGCTCTTTCTCCCTCTCAATCTTTATGTATGTATCTCTCCCTGTCTGTCTCCCTGTCTGTCTGTCTCCCTGTCTTTCTCCCTGACTGTCTCTCTCTCTCTCTCCCTGTCTCTCTCTCTCTCTGTCTCTCTCTCTCTGTCTCTGTCTCTGTCTCTGTGTGTCTGTCTGTCTCTCTGTCTCTCTGTCTCCAGGCCGCGGTGACTTCCAGCCCCAGCTGGACAGCGCCATGCAGGATGTGAGCGATAAGTACATCCTGCTGGAGGAGACGGAGAAGCAGGCCCTGAGGAGGGCCCTGATCGAGGAGCGCCAGCGCTTCTGCTGCTTCGTGGCCATGCTGCGACCCGTGGTGGTGAGTGGGGCCCTATTAACACTGTACAAAGGTCTACCACACACAGACACCTTTCTCTCTCTGTGTGTGTGTGTGTGGGGGAGTATAGGTTAAATCCTGAGTGTGGGTGTGTGTGAATATGTATCTGCTTAGATTTTATGATTCCATTTCTGATGAATCTAAAATCCCTCCTCATTGTGTGTGTGTGTGTGTGTGTGTGTGTGTGTGTGTGTGTGTGTGTGTGTGTGTGTGTGTGTGTGTGTGTGTGTGTGTGTGTGTGTGTGTGTGTGTGTGTGTGTGTGTGTGTGTGTGTGTGTGTCTGAAGGACGAGGAGATCTCCATGCTCGGAGAGGTCACTCACCTCCAGACCATCTCTGATGACCTCAAGGCCTTGACCTCTGACCCCCACACCCTCCCCCCGGCCAGCGAGCAGGTGAGAGGCCTCGAGTCCCGGCGGAGGGCATATGACTGTGACACATATGTCATGTCATCAACCCTACCGCCGTAAAGTAAAAGGTACTTTTAAAGCAACGGTGTGACGATGACATGTGACATAAATGTCTCTCCATTCCAGGTCATAATGGACCTGAAGGGCTCGGACTATCATTGGTCCTTCCAGACTCCGCCCTCTTCCCCAAATGCCACCATGTCAAGGAAGTCAAGCATGTGCAGGTAGGCCCCCCCCCCCCCCCCCCATCGCCAGATCCTCCCATCACACCCTATCAGAGACCACCGTAGGGTCGCCACCAGAATAAATCTCTGCCTGCCATTTTACATTTACGTTTAGGGCATTTAGCAGACCCTTTATCCAAAATGACTTACAACGGTTCATACACACGTTCAAACACTGACGGCGGTCTCAGCCACGCAGGGCGACAGCCAGCCCGTCGGGAGCAGTCAGTGTGAGGCGTCCTGCTCAGGGACACCTCGACCCTCAGCTAGGTGGAGCCGGGGATCGAACTAGCGACCTTCCGGTTACGGATCCACCCGCTCTACCTTGTGAGCTAAGCCGGTCCCTTCTGCTTGACCAAATGGCTCAGAGTGTACCCATCCATAGGCAATCTGAATGCTGCTGATCAGCCTGCAGCATCTTTACCAATCTTTACCCTGCCAGGCACAACCTGTGCTCACGGTAAAGCATCAGTCACGACACTGTTACTTCTTCTCGGTGTCTGATTGCTAACTTGACGACAATCAGAAATTGACCCGCCCGTTTAATGAGACGAATAGCGGAGCCAGTGCCCCATTCGAGCTCCTCGGTGCTAAGAATGTGTCACATCATAAAGAGCGCTGTTATGTTTGGCCTCCGAGGCACGGCTGGGACGCAGGCCTGTTGGGAACCAATAACTACCCCGGCAGCTGTCGTGTGAATTATGAGCTATGAACGTACGAGGTAAATGTATCTCGACACAGCGTCCTAAAGTGATGCAGTGGGTCTCGACTGTAAAGTTATCTGTAAACGACTTTCATTTACGGTACGATCGTTTGCGAGGTTTAGCAAACCCACACTCCTAAAGTATTGAAGTAGTTTGAATTTGAAAGTAGTTGACCTAACAGGGAGGTTATGAATAATGTCAGCAAGGGTTCCATGACATAGTAAAAACACTATTTATAAATGGATGAAGTCACTGTTGCTTTGCCTCAGGCCAATAGGGATGGATGGAGAACTGCATGTTAAAGCCTTTCATCTTTATCGGCCTTGTATGTGTCTGCCCCCCGGTGGCCAATATGAGTCAATGCGGTCCTAAAATACGTTATGGCTCCTGCATACCACTGTCTACTATTTGAATCGCCATATAAATTAACATGACAGGCTATACAAGTTATATTTGTGAATTTCTTCTAGAGACTTTGACCCACATTGACCGAGGCTATACAGACCTTTTGACGTGCACACAGAAACATTATGCAACATGGGCTGGTTTACCACATTCCAGACCATAATAACCCCTAGTAATGTGCAGGCTGTTCATCCATCAATTTGTTTTGCTTTTCATCTGTCCTTGTTGTTTGAAATTGATTTCTTCATCGTGATTGTAATTGTAGTGTATGGAGATAGATTTGTGTCTTTTAAGTGGTTCTAAAAACCTTTTACATTGCAAACAAAAATACTTATTCTGAAAGCAAAATCATTACTTGTAAGGTTCTAGCAGACCATCATATAACACTTGATTGTCTGTTAAAACCTGAAAAGCTCATTTTTTACTTAAGATGCAAAAAGGTTTTGCACTAAATTCCCTGCCATGTACTGGCATAGTAGTGAACACACAATAATTAACTAGTCATAGTAATTAATATCACATCTTTTTCACCTGTGAAAGCTAAACACAGTGCAGGTTTTAAGTGCTGGTATGCTTTCTGTGTCAGTGCCATTATTTCGTCTTGTCATGGTTTTATTTAATTTGACTGGGTTGGTCTCTGGGCCACTGCTTGCCGCTGCATCTTGGTGTGCTGTTTTAATTGTTTCCCCTCCCCCTCCCCCTTGTCACAACCCCCCCCCCCACCCGACCCATACACACACACACTCCTTCCTTAATCCTCTCATTGTCGTCTCCTGACAATTCACTCCCTGCTCCTCGTCTCCCCCCCCCCTTACAACACCCCCCTCCTCTCCTCCTCTTCCTCTCCCCCTCCCCACCCCTTTACACCACCCTTCTCTCCTCTTCTCCCTCTGCCCCCCCTCCTCCTCCCTCCTCCTCCCACCTCCTCCCTCCTCCCACCTCCCCTCCTCCACCTCCGCCTCTCCTCCTCCCTCCTCTCCTCCTCCCACCTCCTCCTCCACCTCCGCCTCTCCTCCTCCTCCCACCTCCTTTCCTCCTCCCACCTCCTCCTCCACCTCCGCCTCTCCTTCTCCTCCCACCTCCCCCTCTCCTCCCACCTCCTCCTCCCCCTCTCCTCCTCCTCCTCCTCCCGCCTCCTCTCCTCCTCCCACCTCCTCCACCTCCCCCTCTCCTCCTCCTCCCGCCTCCTCTCCTCCTCCCACCTCCTCTGCGCTTGGCAGTAGTAGTCTGAACAGCGTTAACAGTACTGACTCCAGGGGCTCCAGCAGCGGCTCTCACTCTCATTCTCCTTCCTCCTCCTCCTCCTCCTCTTCCTCCACCTCCTCCTCCCACAACCTGCTCCACAACAACCACCACACCAACAACAACAACCACCACCACCACCACCACCACCGCTACCGCAGCTCCACGCTGCCCCTTCAGGCCCCGCCCCGCCTCTCCAGCATCTCCTCCCACGACTCGGGCTTCACCTCCTCCTCCCACGACCAGTACGCCCCGTCCAAGTCACCCTCGCCCATGCTGGCCGAAGCCAAGGTAAGCCGCGGCGCCCGGTTGTGGGGTTGGGTTTGTTTCTGTGTGGACGGTGTCCTTGGTCTATAAATGGTGTTTTCTTCGCCGGTTGGTATCTACAAAAACGGTTTTCTTAGTTGGTGCGATGAGCTTGAGTCGCTTGGTTCTCTCAATGAGCTTGACAATGTGTAATTGTAATCTTGATGCTCTTAGCATTAAGATTACATTGTGCAGACGCTTTTATCCAAAACGACTTAATAAGTCAGAGGAAAGAGAAACCATATTCCGCTGTCGGTACAGTAAGGCTAATAATCGTTAGGTTAACACATACCCCGTATGCAACAAAGATATCTAGGATAAGATGCTACTCAATGCTTCGCACTATTTTTTAGTGCAAGACATACAGATTTACAGATGTGATCTGGACTCTGATAGAGGTTCTCTGAAACTGCGCCGGTCGTGAAGGAGTCTCCGTGAAGATTTACAGAAAACAATCTAGTTTGTTTTCCCCAAAACCCCCCCACCCCAGCCCCTTAAAAGAGAGCGTGGGACTCCAACCCGTTGTGATAAACTATCCAGTGCCTGGTTCCCACACACCGAAATCGCTGGCACGGCCACGGAAAGGCCCGGCCTCCTGGACAGTAGTTAAAGAGCTCGGGATCCTAGTGAAGTCATTTCCCTGTTTTGATTATAGCGTAAACGTAAGAGGAAATGAGCCTTTGCGCCGTGGCTCCACCGGCGTCCCAGTGAGATCCAGGTCAAGTCAAACCGCGTCATTTAGGAGTCAGTCACCGTGACAGTCCTGCGGTCCGCCTCAGCCTTCCAGAGGACTCCAAAACCACCCCGTCCTATGGAAGGCTGAGGCCGCCCGCCGGATCTATGGCAGTCAGAAATTAAACGTCTTCAGCCGCACACCCATCAGGACGGCTCATCGGACGATCGCGGTCGCATTCCGCCTGTCAGCCGGCACTCATTAGCAATCACCTCTGACTGCCCCGGCCTCTCAGTGTGTGTGGAGGGGGGGGGGGGGGGGGGGCACGGCTGCACTCCGAGCTGTGGTTCATGGCCCCCGAGTGCCAAGTCTCTGCAGGCACTCACCAGCCAAGCGGGGCAGATGTTTTACTGACACCGCCGGGGTATAGAAATATGCTCTGATGCCCCCACGCTAATGGGTTTGAGGTGGAAGGAGGAGGGCTTGGCCCCTGCCATGCGGGGCCAACCTCCTGCTCACTGGCTGCGCGACGGCCGGGGAAAGACCCTGGGAATGTGCCCGCCAAGCTGCCCCGACGCTCAGCGCAGTTATAGCCGCTGAGGTTTGCACCGGGGCCAGAAACAACCGGGGCCCTCCTCCTCCTTGGGTTTGTAGGCCAAGGAAAGCACTGCCAAGAGCCCAGAGAACCCCCCCCCCCCCCGCCAGAGGGGAGAGCAAGGCAGACCGCGCAGGCGTCTGATGGAGTGCTGCATGGAGGTGTATCTCTCCCTAAAATCAGAGGCTGATTTTTTTTTTGCCCACGCCTCCTCTGGGAGCTGCTCAAACTCGTAGCCGACCACTCGTCTTTGTTTTGCCCCCCCCCCCACCCCCCCCCCCCCCCCCCCCCTTTCTCTCTGCTGTGTCGTTCTCCCTCGGCGGGGCTTGAGTTGACACTGCTGCGACAGACAGTGAGAAGCTGCTTCCTCTGCTCCTCCTTCTAACAACTGGCTCCTGTCTGTGTTATTAACCCCCCCTCCCACCTCTCTCTCTTTCTCTCTACCCCCCCCCCCCCCCCCATCGCCCCCACTTTATCACCTCTCTCGCTATCGTCACTCCCCATTCCCACTTTCTCTTGCTCTCTCTCTCTCTCGCTCTCTTTTCCCCCATCTTCCTCCCTCCCTGACTCTTGCTCCCTCTCTCTCTACCACCCACCCTCCCTGGCTCCTGCTCGCTCTGCCCCCCCCCCCCCCCTCTCCAGTCCTGTCCCAGTTCCAGCTCCTCTGAGGCGTCTGAGGCCCCTCTGCCTCATGGCGACTGCGGCGGCTCTCCGTCCTCTGCTACTGCTTCTGCCCACGCTGCCGTGCCTCCGCACACTCCCGACAAGGTGACACATCCCCCATCCCCCCCACCCGCACTCTGACGATCCCCTCCCCCCCACACCTCCTGTTTAACCCCCCCCCCCCCCCCACACTCGACGGCTCGCTGTGTAACCATCCCTCTGAGTTACGGCCTCGCTTCTTCCTTTCAAAGTAAGAGCGTGGCGTCGGTGCTCTCTCTCACTGTCTGTGTGAAGAGAGCGGAGCTTCAGGGGGGTTCACAGGGTTTTGCTCTCCGTTCAGGTCATTCATTCATGTTTTGGTCATTATTTTGTTTGTTTGTTGTCTGTGGTTGTTGTGTTTATTATTCAGAGAATGGGGAAATTCACGTGGATTCCTTATTCGTTATATGATTTGAATTTTTTCATCCGAAAAAATTCTTTAATTATGATTTTGCGCCATTACTTTGTGTTTTTTTTGTATCCTCGTTGTTCCTTCATTTCATTAACTTTCATTTCCCATTTTGTTTTTTCCTTTGCGCCCTGAACGCTCCTTATACCCTCATCCTCCTCCCACCCCATCCTCCCTCCCCCCCCCCCCGACACACACACACCACCACCCCCTTCCAGCTGACCAACGGATTCGACCACTACGCCCCGGGGGCCGCAGACTCCCCCTACCTGGCCGGCAGGACGGGGAGTCTGGGCTCCTCCAGCGGGGCCTTCCCCCTCCTGCCCCCCTCCCCGTCCACCTCCTCCACCTCCTCCGCCTCCTCCTCCACCACCACCTGCCCCTCACGGTCGTGGCTGCGGCCCACCTCGGCCCTGCTCCCAGACTTCCCCAGCTATTGCACCCTGAGCTCCAGCATGCTGCCGTCGTCCAGGGTGCCCAGCTGGAAGGTCGGTCCGCCACGTCCTCCTCGTCCACCCTTATGTTCCAGGGGCTTCCCCCCCCCGGGGCCTTAGCCTGTTACCGTTAACGACAGCTGTACTGCAGCGGTATTGAGAGCTTAGTTAAAAGAGAAGCCGGATGCTCAGGTCTGAAGGCTGCTAGCTAGTTTTCACTCCGCAGTCATTTACACCAATCAGAATCAGCGATAGCAAAACCTCTAGATCAGTGGATCTGTCTTTTCCTACTAGTTTACCCCCTCTAAGATATTTTTTCAGCTGAGTACCCCCTTCACCGGTATCAAACGTTTTTTTGAGAAAATAAAAAAAATGAACATAAATAATATGTGCGGTCAATTTGGCAGTGTACATGGGCCTCTGCTTCATGTAACTGTGGGCTAATTCCTCCACAAAAGAAGCACAACGCCAGGGAGCTACTGAAACTAACAAAGTGTTTCTGGATGCGCTTTTCTTTTACACGGATTCTCCTTGTTTTTAGATTTACGTTTAGGCCAAAAGTACCCCTTGGGGTACGCGTACCCCCATTTGAGTACCACTGCTCTAGTGTAGCCCGGAAACAGAAGGGCCCGCCAGCAGCAGGAGAGTCTACTAATCTGTGTGTGTGTGTGTGTGTAGGACTGGGCCAAGCCGGGCCCCTACGACCAGCCCATGGTCAACACGCTGCGGCGGAGGAAGGACAAGGACCACCCCCTGGGGCCGGTCGACCAAAACGCCGAGGGCCAGCGGACCAGCGCGCCGGCCACGCCCGTTTCGGCCCCGCCCACCTCAGCGCCCGCGGTCGGCATGGCGCCCGGCTACCCCCTGGACGCAGCGGAGGAGCTGGGCTGCGGGCCCCTGGGCTCCTGTCCTCAGGTGGGCGGATAGAGCAGGGCTATTCAAGGACAGATTCAGTTGGGCCAGACATTTTTTCAGCAGCAAGTAATGACACACAAAATAATATATTGGAAAACTTTTATTAATTATCGGAAAGTACATCTTTGGTAAAAATCGGACCTAGGTGCAATAGTGTTTTTAGGGGATAACCTTTTAAGAACCAAAGTTAGTTAACATTAGTATTTGTTGATTCTCAACCTCATCAGCCGCTTGTTGAGTTGAGTTGATTCGAGCAAAGCAACATTTAGGCGTATGCTGATATGATTCAGCCATTGATTGGGTCATACACGTGCAAAATAATTCTTCATCTACTGTCATTGTCTAGTGTCACTAAATCGTACACACTGTATCTTTCAATGGTACGCCAATTCCTCCGCTAAATCGTCCGTATAATAGTGGAACTGTATCCTGAGGCCAGTGCAGATTCCCGTCAACGGTGTGTAACGCGTGTCTCCCTGCGTCCTCCAGGCGGGGGCGCTAGAGGCCCACGACGAGCTGGCCCTGGCCCTGTCCCGAGGCCTCCAGCTGGACGCCCAGAGATCCAGCAGGGACTCCATGCAGTGCTCCAGTGGGTACAGCACCCAGTCCACCACACCCTGCTGCTCAGAGGACACCATCCCCTCGCAAGGTAGTCGCACGCACGCACACAAGCAAACACACACACACACCACCTTGAGTGAATTGGAGAATGTTACTAACGTAACCGATCCTGGGCCTGATTCCCACACTGGAACCCTGGCTCCGACAAAGGCGGGCTTCATGTCAATAGGTCATGATTAAGCCAAAGCACCATGCTATCCATCGTCATGTTTGACGCCAAGCACTAGACACGTGAGGTCCTCCTGAGTCCGTGCAGTCCGTACTGAGCCCTAATCGTTCCCAATACACTCGTTCCCTATTCCCTATATAGTGTACATGATTTAGTGTACTATATAGGGAATAGGGAACGAGAATTCGGACACTACGCTGAACATTTCTAAACGTCATTTGCGTCAGTAAATGCGCCGGGTATTTGTGTGACGCAGACAGATGCGCCCACATCATGTAAACATACCAGGCACTCACGAGGAAAGCTGGAGGTTGTATTGATGTTGAATGTTACATTTCCTTGTTCAAGTATTTTTTTAATTAATTTTGAATGTTAAATATTCTATGTTAAATCCCAAATAAATTGTTGACATTTCTATACGAAAGCCGGAGACTCCATCATTAAATGTATTAGTTTTCGCGGTTATTCAGCTTCTTCTTCTCCTCCGGAAAAACATGACCGCATTGCATTGTGGTATACGGGAGTAACATGTAGGGAACATCGTATGTTTTTAAGTCCACTTTATAGTGCCCTATATAGTGGACCACTGAGAATTCGAACACCCTACAAAATGGCGTGCACCCTATTTAGTGCACTACGTCCATGATAGGGAACGATTTCGAACACAGCTACTGACGCCTCTCGTTAATGCGCCCCACCCGCAGTGTCCGACTACGACTACTTCTCCATGGCCGGCGACCAAGAGCCGGAGGCCCAGCAGCAACCGGACTTCGACAAGTCCTCTACCATTCCCCGCAACAGCGAGATCAGCCAGTCCTACCGCCGCATGTTCCAGGCCAAGAGGCCCGCCTCCACGGCCGGCCTGCCCAGCACGCAGGCCCCCTACCCCGCCGGACAGCCCATGTACCCCGGGGGGCCCTACCCCGCCGCGGCCGGGCTGCCCAGCCCCCAGGCCCCCTACCCCTCCGGACAGCCCATGTACCCCGGTGGGCCCTACCCCTCCACGCCAGTCCACAGCACCGCCGCCGCCGGGGGCTACCCCCCCACTCCGACAGGTGACTTCCTCACTGACGTCGTTTCGCTTTAACATGAGTAGATCAGTGAGGTCGTATAACTGTTGATTCGCAGGGTCATTAAGGCACTCCTGGGAACTTGGTGGACATATTGTTGAGACAAAAGCAGTGGTTTCTAAGACTTCAATGAAAATAACTGCACCGTTTTCAGTGATTTGCGTTTCAGTTATAAAACATGAATGCAGTCACGATGTAAAGTCCACACGCTCATTTACATGGAAGGTTTGCGACGAAAACATAAACTCGTAAAGATATAAACATTTGCCTTACTTCATAACGGACTAAACGGGACGACCGTATTCCGCAACGTGCCCCTAGTCCATCCTAACCTTATCAGAGCAAGCAGAAGAAGCGGGAAACTAGGGATCGACGATACAGATTTTTTAGGACCGATACCGATTTTATTTTCATCAGCCTTAGCCAATAACCGATACGCCGATACCGATATTCTTGAGCCGATATTTGGAGCCGATAATACCCTGGAAATTCTCGAGTTCTCGCAAGAGCACAATTTGAATTTGCTCAGCGAGTCCTTCTGGGTACGAGCAATATACTGTATATTCTTGGCCTCCCCTGGCCCAGAACATTAATCAATCACATCGATGTATCAATATAGGAGGGCCAAAAGCGTTGTTGTTTTACCGTTTTTCTATTGGTTAGCTCCACTGGTCTGGATACGTCACCCCTTGTATTCTTCTGATTGGTCATAGTGTTAATCCAATGTTTGTTATCCAGTGATATTTTCAAACGCATGCTTGGTGCCGCCCCTCGAGTTGGGCCATTTTCATTACGCGTTGCCAGACCCTACAGCTTTCTAGATGTGGGTCTGGATTTCCAGGCTTAGCCTCCCTCAATTTACATCCTCAAAATGACACAATGATGATAACAAATGTTACAATGTGTCAATTAAAAAAAAATGAACATTTATTGAACTGTCTGTAAATCACGTAAAAAAAAAAATATATATATATATATATATATATCGGCCGATACGATACACGTAAAAAACGCAAATATCGGTCTATCACTTCAGGAAACGGCTGTATTACTTTTGCGTGGTTCTTACCCTGATGTTCTTACCTCTGCGTTTGGTTCCCTGTCGTACCCCAGCCTCCTGCTACTCCAGCCAGGGGTACTCCGGCCCCTCCTCCTACGGCGGCTCGTACTCGGCGAGCCAGGGCCCGCAGATCATCACGCCGGGGACCGCCACCATCCGCCGCACGCCCTCCACCAAGCCGGCCGTGCGGCGCTGCGGCTCTGTCCCCGGCACGGGGCCCATCCACATCCGGACCCCCATGGTCCCCGCGCTGATCCCCACCGTGCCCGACCTGCCCCGCCTCAGCCCCGGCAGGGGCGGCGGGGAGGAGGCGGCGGCGGCGGCGGTGGCGGCGCAGGCGAGCGGCGAGCGAGGGGAGGAGAGCTCTCTGTCCCCCCCGGGCCGTGGCCGGGAGGGGCTGCCCGTGGCCTGCTGGAGCGGCCAGGCCGCCACCAACCCCCCGTCCTACGTCAGCCTGGGCTCCCCGCCCCCCGGAGGGCGGCCCGGCGAAGGCGCCCGGGAGGAGTGGGATGGGGAGGAGCTGATGGAGGGAGGGGCGGAGGAGGGGGGCAGCATGCTGGCGGCCATCCGCAAGGGGGTTAAGCTGAAGAGGACCCCCACCGACGACCGCTCGGCGCCGCGCATGGCGTGATCAGTCGCCCATCACGGCGACGGCGAGGGAAGAATATATGTTATATATATATATAACCATGATGTGACGGTCGAGAAGATACGTCCACGCCAACACCGTTCCGCCGTTGTAACTACGGTGGTTCTGAAAACGGAGAGGATTGAAACGTACACTAGAGTATAAAGGGCTTCCAGAGGCTTCCACGCGGTACACCTTGCCTTTCTTTTGCACCACCTAGCATGTTCCGCTATAGCTGGCAGCCGTCGCGCCAGAGTGTTCGCTATCAGGTATTGTCGTTTAGAATACGATGCTTTGAAACTGTTCCAAGTGTCTAGTCAAGTATTTTGTCACGCTTGTTTCGGGCTGAATGCGGATTCGTCCTCAGCCGACCTCATTGAAGGGGTACATTCAGGGGCATCTTGACTCTGGTCGCGTTAACCAGGGATAACTGACTGCTGGTCATCAGCTGTATGGCATCCCCGTTGGATAATACTCAACGCCGGTTTCAGTCTGAACACCTGTAGACGTGCTGAACCAGTAGACACTTTGAATAGCTGTTCCCTACGAGACCTACCAACCCTGAACATCTGCAAGCGGCAATGACAGAAAATGGACGACACATGTTGGACGTTGTTTGGTGTGAATGCATTCGATTCAGTAAGAACGAACGCCGGATGGATGTGCAGCCTCAGCCAATGCCTCGTCGGTCTACATGTTGAGTTTAGCTGCATTTCTGTCTCCCAATGTCATTTATAGGGCCTTTTGTTTTTCCCATGTACTTTTTTCATAATGCCAAATTGTCTTTGTTTGGAAATAGTAAAGTCACTATAACAAGTGACTTCATACACTGTGGTTCTTGTTAGTTTACTCTTGTTCCACTCTACAGCAGTCACATTAGTTTTGTGAACTGCCCTTTATGCTTTCTCTATATAACCCCGCTGGTTATGAAGCTATAAAGGAAAATGAATCTAGATTGTGTACATTTCCAAATAAAAATAGCCTTTTGCCGTTACAAAATATATATTATCTTTGATTTATAAATGTAATTAAAACCAGATAGGACGTTTAAGATTGATATTGTGCTTGGCATGTTAATGTTGCGACGTGTTGAAATGTTAATCTGAGTTATATTCTGCAAAAAAAAAAATCATATGTTTATGATATCCAATATGTTGAACATGTCCATCATATGTAAACCATTGTTGCTTTTTGTTTGTCGTTGGCATTGTGTTTTCGTTTCATTGCCGTTTTATTTGCTCTCAACTTCAATCTAGATTCAAGGGCTGTTGATTAAAGTAATTGATAGTCAATTGTACTTTCTTAATAACAAAATTGTTCTTTGGAGACCTAATACCTTCATTGAACTGCCGCATTAAATTAGAGCAGGTAAAAAAAGCTGTTGCAACGAGGAATAGGTTTTGTTTTGTTTTTTGCTCCGTTTAGTGTTTATGTTCTTTGTATTATTGGAGCACTATAAGACCATGCAGATCTATAACTAATGTAAAAAAGTGTAAATATTACTTAAGAAAATCATCAGTAAATAAGATTCGGTCAATAGTCCATGACCTCACACAATGTTTTTGTTTTATTTATTTACCCCACATCCCCCTCACTCTTAAGCTACTCTCTTCTCCGCTCTCTCCTGTATTTTGGTTTCTGTTATCTGTATACTCTTCGGAAGAACAGAAAGAAGTGCATTGCAAAATATATTATAGTCCAAAGTGTCCCAACATCTGTCTCCTATATCTCTGAACTGATGAGAAATATCTTCTGTTTCAGGATTATTTTTTTTGTTTGCATGCAAAGCAGGACCACACAACTTTACTGACAAAGTTCTACCATAAGGTAGTGCAGGTACATCGTCCAACGGCTATGAAATCGCCTAATTTTCCATGGTTAGCTCTATGGGATGAAATTTGCATGATCTCAAATTACCTTCTGTCTGATTTTATTAATTGTTCTTTCTAGCAGATGCGAGGGAACCACTTTGCCACTAGGGGGCAGTAGTGATATATGCAACTGATTGGTTACGTTATTAGCTTTAGCACTCTTTAATTGGCATGGTACTGTGCTATCGAAATTAATTATGAATTGCTTGACCTTAAATCTTCCCGGCATCCAACATTTCAGTTTTTTATGTTCATGATGCACGTAGCATACGAGTTGAGGGTTTGGTTTTCTGTTCATTCTTTGTTTTCACATTGAAGTTTGTCTCACCGTTATGTTTTCTACTTGTTTTATGTAAATCAGTAGCCGACAGGGTCCCCCAAAATATACGGCACTATAATTAAATTGATATTTAAGTTTAAGACTGATATAATTAGATTGTTATAATTCATATTGTACATTTTAGTTTCTATAGTGCATCTGATGGAGGTGCATATTCACAGGGGTGCAAATATCCCAAATGCGCAATCATGAGAATTTAGCATGTTCCCAAATTGCGCTGTTCGATTAAATTGTGTGAATACAAAAAACAATGCTAAATCTGATATAGAAGCACATACCATATATATAGATATAAATGTATATGTATATATTGATGTATACGTGTATATGTGTATATTTATGTTTATATGTGTGTATGTATGTATGTGTATATATGTATATGTGTATACGTATATATGTACACACTTTCAGAATTGCCAAATGACAGTATAACCAAGGAATACAAAGCCTATAGTTTATGCAAGTTTATCAGTAAAGCCGATTTCTAGTTGGCCAATGGTAGTTTATATAGAACAGTTGGACTCTTTCGCTCTATTTCTTCGTCAAGTTCCAAGGGATACGATGTGATGTGTTTTGATGAGTTAAAAGGATTGGGCTTTCTCTTTAGTTTTTTGTTTAATGACTGCTTAAATGATCTAATTAAAAAAAACAATATGTTCACTCAGACTTTTTCATAAATCAAACGCAGCCATCGACATCAACCGCTTGCCAGACAGATCTCCACGAACCCACCCAATGTGACATTTATTTAATATATTAGTGATTTGAATGCAGGCATTCTTTTGTGCCTTAATTTATTTTTGAGGCACTTATAACTAATATTGAAGAATTGTATATCTTTAATATAATTACAGCATAGTCTTTATATATTTAAGTCATATCATATATTTAATAGGATTTCTAATATCGTTTTCATACAATTCGATTTTCTGTGCACCTAGAAAATGCCTTCCGAAAGTATGCAGTATGTTCTGACCGCCAGAACTAAGTCTTCAGTATCTATATCATGTAGTGTTTTCTGCCGTTTCTTACAGCTGTATGCATGTTTGCCACTCTGAATAGTCTTTCACCTATTTTCTTGAGAGAACAGAACACCATAAAGGACAAACAGGTCTGTGTCCACTAGAGGACAGCAAAATTCTGTGAAAGTGCTCATCTGTATTCATTTATTCTCTGCCCTCATACAGGAACTGCAGGCAGGGTTGTTTAATTTTCGCTGTCTTTCTTCAGGAAATCTCCTGTCAATATGTAGGTACCAGATTACAGTGCAAAGTTCAAACCTCATGTCATGAGATCCCCCTATATGCTGTTTGGTATGGACATTGTTTCAGAGTCCTTCTGCACTGAGAGAGTTTGGAGAGCCGACGATGCTTGTATGACCTCCGGCAGGTAACACATTTTTACCGTTAAGTGCTTTACCTGTCCCTCTAAAACTGCCAAGCGTTGCACAGAGGAGCTAAATGGAGAGAACATCCAATTTTGGCATATTGGACCTATTTACCACTAGAGGGTTTCAGGATTGTCTGGCATATGTCTCTTCCTCTTTCTTTATGTCTTTGCGTGGTGGGTAGTGTGTTCTGCTTTAATATCTACATTACAACTCAGCCAAGATTATATCTACTCAATTTATTGGTTATTATCCAGGTGCTCACAAGATGTGTGTGTGTAGAGAGAGAGTGTAGAAACAGGCTACAATAACTCTGCCCTACCCCTTGAGGCATACATTTTCGTAGTTGATAATGATTATATTAGCTTATTTCTGTACTTATTCATCTAGTTATGTACAATAAACATAATCACAATAAAAAAAGGTTGATATATCTATTGATATATTTCCTCCAGCAGTTTTCATTTTCAGTGTTTTATCTTAACATTAAATGCACAATTCTAACTCTACTCCATCTCCCAGAATCCTTCAGACCCAAATCACATACTACCTCTGTTGGTTCCCAACTCAAATTGACAGTTTTTAATTGGTAACGAGAAATGTAACAGGAGTAAGAAACGATCTCAACCTAATTTTCCCATTCATTATTTGATGGTCACCCGTGTTGGCCCATAAGGCTCTTTCATGTGACCACTCAGATGTCGTTTAGAGAAGAAAACACAGTCACCTCGGCCGGCCTGGAGGTCTACGGGGCCCACTATACCGGCCAATGTGTCCCATCATCCAGCCTGGCAACCAGACAAATCTGCTAGCTTAGCCCCACTCCCCAGAGGTTTAGCACAAAAGTATGTGTCTGATACAAAAGTATACAAAATGATACATTAACAAATAATTGGTAATTATTATTATTAGGGTAGTCACCTATAGTTATTTCCATGTTTACTTATAGGCCTACTTCTTTCAGTAAGTTTTACAAATGATTGCTTTGAATGAGTTATAGTTGCCACTGTATGAGCTCACCTTGTCTCACATCCCCAGCAACATCAGTCATCAAACTAAGAGCCATGTGTTTTATGATATTAAGCTTTGGTGCAAAACAAAGAAAAATCTTTCTTCCAAGGCTTTTTCCGAGAGACCCCCCCTCCCCCCATTGTGGCCCTGGGTTCCCAGTCCCAATTTTCCCCACACACCCCTGCCCCACCCGTTCGGACTGACTCCAGCAGACCTGGCCCAGCTCAGGCCAATCACAGCCATTTATCTCATATGGGGCGGGGTTAATGACTGTACAGAGGAGTGTCCATGGGAGCCATGTCGATGCATTTTCATAAGCAACCTAGACGGCTGCTGCCGATGTGACCCTATTTTCATTGCTCTGATTGGTTCTAATTGTGTCCAAAGTAAATTTTGTTGTGTATTTTGATAACACCTCTTGGATTTTCAAAATGGACAGTTTCCAGACTTGGTCGCATCTGTCCATTGGTCTGGCGCTGTCAGGCTACCCTTCATCGGCTGTTTACCAAATAAAGGAAGGATGAAGTGTTACCCAAAGCAAAGGTGACTTTGTTTATCATGCTGCTACTTTCCTCTTCTATGGTGTAAGCCATGGGTCTTCAATTAAAATTGAACAAGGTCCAGTTACTAAAAATTCCTTCCAAGAAAGGTCCGAACCTACCACGTCCTAATAGCCTTCTTTTGTCAAATACAATCAACACGGCATATTACCTTATCATTTCAGATGTATTTATTTTCAATTTCCAAATAGCTTATTTTTTAACCATGAAAAACTAGTAAGACAAAGTAACGCATATTAACATTTCAAGTAAACAAAACAAAATGAACACAAAGTGCATTAGGCCTACATTTCAAGTAAGCAAAACAGGTATACCAGACCTACATTTCAAATAAAAACAAAAAGAGCATTAGGCCTTCACTTCAAGTAAGCAAAACAGTGTCTCAAGTGGTGTTAGACCCAACAGGTCCTCACAGATCTCTTTCTTGTCTTGATGAAACAATCACACATCAACCAAAAGCTGGGCATTATCTGTTACATCTGAAGACTAATCAATGGTTAAGGATGGGGCACTCTGAACAGCCGCATGAAGCTGTGACATTGCATCATATGATAACATTTCAGATTTTCTGGTTGTCTTTGCAGCTCACATTGGGATTTGCTTTATTTTTTCACACAATTCATCCCTTTGTTTACTTTCAAGTAACGTCTCGGCAGCGGCGTTCAAGCACTCCTTCACAACAGTCGTGTCACTGAAAGTTTTTTTATGTTGCCCCAAAAAACCATGCAATCTTAAGTGAGCATTAATTTGAACGTTGCTGGCCTGTAAATGAGTGTGTGAAGACACGCGTAGACCTCTCATACTGAGCACTCAGCTCGGATATTTTCCACGCTCTTACTTCTGGGGATACTTTTCCTAGAAGGATCTGTGTTTGGATTCGTAATGCCGCTTAATGTTCCCGCTTTTTGTCAGCGCCACGGTTTCAACACATATAAGACACAACAATGAACAAGTATTGGTCAGACCATTCATCTTTAAAGTGTCTGTTTTCGGGGTAAACTTTCCTTATTTTCGAGCAAGCCATTTTCTCATTCCAAATCGCTCTTCCGGTAAACAAAATATTTTATTGGCTATATTTTGAGTGACGCTATTACGCACAGGCCGTGACAGAAGGAGGGAGGGGGGGGAGTTTGGTGAGTGCATGATCTTCGCTCTGTGAAGATCATTGCTTTTTGCTGTTTTTATGCTGTACTACAGACTATTCTGCCTTTCAAATTGTATTTCAGTGAGAAATGATTTTACAAACATAATCATGCTTTGTATAGTGAAATCATAAAAAAAAAAAAAAAAAAACTTTTTTTATTTTTTTTATTATTATTTTAAATTGGTCATGGGTCCGGATAGGACCGTCACTTGGTCCGGATCCGGACCGCGGTCCGCCGTTTGGAGATGCTTGTAAGCAAACCATGCGAGTATGCTTAGGTTTGATCAATGTATCTCATGCTTCCAAAATAAATTAAAATAATTGAATTTTAATCAAGGAGCTGTTTTGGTTATTAATACTATGCAGAACACACAGAGAAATAATTCCAGTTTTGACTTGCAAAAATAACTGAAACGCTGGGAATTTATAATCAGTGAGGAAGTACAAGGTGTTAATACCATTTTGAGGTAAAAAGGAATGGCAACTCGATTGGGTTACAGATGGAGACGGAGCTGCTTTACTATAACTCATATACAAACAAAGCAACCTAAATAAAACACACGACTTCCGCTCAGCTGCGTCATCGCCCAGAGAGACTCCAGAGACTCTTGACAGTTGTCGTGAATTATGTCCTAAGCCTCTGCGTGTTTGCTCACCACATTATATGCTTTCCGAACCACTATACATTTTGATTAGGAGGGTTCCTAACTTACAGAAATTAACCGGTTGTATCCAAGTGGCAGCCATGATAAGAGCTGGTCAAATGCAAAGGAAAGGACCATCCTTTACGAAAGGAAATTAAATAGTGCCGTAACACAATTCCTTGTGGGAAACAAATAATCAACATTACCAACAATATTTTCTTGTCCTGCCATCAGCGGATTCAGCGCTGACCGTTTTTTTTCTTTCTTTCTTATTCTCTACAAACTTTGCCCCCACACCAGTTACAATTTTGTTCTCATAGACCTAGAGACTCCATTGCACTTTTAAAATGTTAATATTTGTTTGGAATTGTGCTCTACCATTATTATTATTATTTTTTTTATACCTTTTAAAATATAAATATATAAATATAGGTCTTCTTGACTTTCGTTGAGGCCTTCTAGAGCGTGATGACGTCACCGCACTCTAGCCAAAGTTGGCTGTAACAAAAGCTAGCAATGGTCATAATATTTGTTAATTCATTTACTTACTGAACAAATATGACAATAAAATAAATATTTATCTCTAGAAATGTTATAGAAACCCAATTGAATGCCGAATCTATATAACAACATAGCATTGTCCACTGAGAATGAATAATAAATGTCAGTCGTGCTGTTTGTTTTTAAAGACAGCATCATTCTTTTGTGTCATGAACACATACCTATAAAAAAGAATAGGCCAAAAAAAACAAAGGCATCTCAACATTTGAGACTGCTCAACATTTGAGGAGCGTAACTTGCATGCCACTATGGCACGCTAACCTCTCTTTCCGTGTGTCCTTGCCAAGAAAACCATCTTCAGAATTCCCTCCCTCCCTTTCTGTTGTGACTCATATGTGGAGGAAGTTACGATGTTATCGGAATGGCAAGTATATTGTAAACTGAGGAACTATGCCACTAAATTGAACAAAAAGAAGAAGAAATTGTATTATGAATCAAGGATAACCTGCATAAAACATGATGGAAGGAAGCTATGGAGCACCCTAAATGACATCATGGGCACAAAGAGCAGCCCGGCTCCATCTTTCATTGAAGAGGAAGGGTAGTTAAACCTATAGATATTGCCAATTATTTTAACGATTATTTGACCAGCAAAGTCTGTAAACTAAAAAGACATAGCCACAAGGGAGCAGGATCAAACACATAAGCTGCATTACCCCCACATAGCCACCAGGGAGCAGGATTGAACATATAAGCTGTAATTACTAAACATAGCCACAAGGGGAGCAGGACCAAACATACAAGTTGTAATAACTACTCCAGCCACAGATGGCAACATCTTTAGACAGACGAGGAAGCCGGAGCCAATACGTCACATAGGCCACGCCTACTTGATACAAACGCAGAGCGGGAGCCAGATGAGGTCAGAAACACATTGCAGCCCGATGGTAGCCCCGTTGCTAGAAGATAGCGACACACAGTCGTGTGTCGCTCCACGCGCGTGTTATGTACAATTCCCCTCCTTTTGCTTCATAGTTACCGTACCGAAATACCTTAACAAATAAAGTGAGATAAAAGCGATCCGGTTTGGACTACTTTCTTCAAGAACACGACAATGCCAACACCACACGATGAGCCATTGTACTCATGTATACAAGACAAAATGATGTATGACAAGAACTGCTCTTTTGAATTCTGCAAAGTGACTATAGAAGTGAAAAAACGATTATTGTCTATCAATAATGAGAAAGCACCAGGTATTGATAACCTGGATGGGAAGTTATTGAGGATCGTAGCGGACCATATTGCCACTCCCATATGCTACATCTTTAATCTTAGTCTTCACAGTAATATGTTCCCTCAAGGCTAAGGTAATCCCTCTGCTTAAAAATACTCGTTCTGCCTTTACTCGCTCAAACAGCCGACCAATGAGCTTGTTACCTGTTATAAGCAAACTGTTGGAAAAAATTGTATTTAATCAGATACAAATGTTACATCTCACTGAACAACTTGACAAGCAACTACCAGCCTGCTTACAGAGAAGGACACACAAACCTCCACAGCGCTCACGCAAATGACAGAAGATTGGTTAAAAGATATTGATCAACAGAATATTATAGGAGCAGTACTATTAGACTTTAGTGCTGCCTTTGATATCATTGATCATAGCTTACTATTGAAGAAATGTAAGAGTAATGGCTTTACTCCATCTGCCGTAGCATGGATCGATAGTTACCTAACCAATAGGACAGCAAAGGTTTTCTTTAATGGAAGCCTCTCAAATGCAAGACGTGTGGGATTCCATAGGGCTCTTCACTAGGACCACTGCTCTTCTTGATTTTTACAAATGATCTACCACTTGTTTGTAAAAGAAATTATGTATGTGTATGCAGATGATTCAACACTCTATATGTCTGCACAAACAGATGAGGAAATCCCCTCAGCCCTCAACAAAGAGTTGCAGATGGTATAGAAATGGATCTCTGATAACAAACTTGTCCTGATCATATCTAAAACCAAGAGCATTGTATTTGGAACAAGACACTCATTAAGTTCTAAACCCCAGCTGAAACTGGTACTAAACAATGTTGCTGTTGAGACAGTAGAGGAAACAAAGCTTCTGGGGTCATGGTCAAGACATACAGATTTACTGGTGAAAAAGATGGGAGGAAACATCTCTGTCGTCAAAAGATGCTCTTCTGACCTCATCTGACCTAACAGGTCCTATAGACCCTGGTAGTCACACCTAGATTTTTGCTCTGGTCTGGTCAGGTACCACAAAAATTAATCTAGGGAAGCTTCAACGGGTAAAAAACAGAGCAGCTAGGCTTGCCCTTAAATGCACGACGAGAGCCATCATAAATAACATGCAAGACCAACTCTCCTGGCTGAAAGTTGATGTGAGGCTGAAATCATCACTTCTTTCTTTCATAAAAAACATTAATACATTGAATTACCCAGACTGTTTGTTTAGGCAGCTCACCATTAGCTCTAATGTGCAAACCAGTCGCGCCAGGACGCGCACATGCTGCATGAATGCTTGAATTAGTAGAATGAAGTAGTAAACACGGAAGTAAGGCGGATGGTAGTATGTTGACGTCAGTTCAAGACGACGCCACTGATTGGTCAAATTTGTGGGAAAGATGTGGTGGTTGGTTAAATTTGCGACACCGCCCTGACTTTGCGTTGATTGGTTGATGTTGCGTTGAAGTTGCAAATCGCAACATCGCAAAATCCTGGAGGGTCTGCATAATGTTGGTGCATGTCATCGGGGCTTTCATTTTGGGAAGTACGTCCTATGCCAGAGTGCACCGTTTGCATTCCTTAATCCAAGTCTGTAGATCTTTGGTCATTGTCGGCCAGTAATAGCTCAACCTCCGCCTCATGAGGTCTTGGGTGCTCTGTTCTGTGAAGTGACCACCATGTTCATGCTGACTTTCAAACACTCGACGCTGCAGACTCCCTGAGACGATTAATTGCTGTATTTCTTCCCCGTCTCTTGGATTGCTGACAGAGCGAAACAGGACTCCCTTTTGAAGGCTCAGCCGCTCAAACTGTTGGGAGAGTTGCTTTAGCATTGGATCCATTTCTCTAATCTCTGAAAGGGTGGGCTTTCTGTGGTTCCACACAGCTGAGTGGACAGGCCAGACACTGGGGTCCCGTTTTTACTCCTGTTCTATCTCCGGCCAGCTGAAGCCACTCACGGTCCCCTTTATGGCATTCTGTGCCACCTTTTCCACCCTAAGCGCACCCGTTTTGTCTTTAGGCCCTGGCCAGAGACAAGCACGCAACTCATCTGATCCTATTCGCATGAAGTCTTTCCCTGAATCTTCCTCATCCGGCTCTGTGGTCGCCGGGATTCTGCAAACCAGGCTTTCCCTCCCTTGCCAACCAGAGCATGTAGAGGCCGGTCTAGGTGGGCAAACCTGTAACAAATCTTCTATAGTAACTCATGATCCCCAGGACTTGCCTCACCTCTCTCACTGACTTAGGGGCTGCCCATGTCTCCAGGGCTTGCACTTACTCCTGATCCACCTGGATACCACGAGCGGATATTATGTGGCCGAGGAACTTCACTTCGTCCCTCAGGAGGTGGCACTTGCTGGGCTTCAGTTTTAAGCCGTGCTGCCTGAGTCTATTGAAGACGACTTCTAGTCTCTCACAATGGGTGTCAAAGTCATTGGAAAATATTATTATGTCGTCCAATTAGATGAGTAGTGCCTCTAACGTCAGATCGCCGAGCACTACGGCCATAAGACGCTGGAATGTGGCTGGGGCGTTGCATAGCCCGAATGGCATCCTCGACTACTCAAACAGGCCGAAAGGGGTGGTGACTGCCGTCTTCGCTCGGTCTGCATCATCCATGGCTACTTGGAAATAGCCTGAGGTTAAGTCCAGGGTTGAAAACAGCTGTGCCTTCCCTAATGCGTCAAGCGACTCATCAACACGCGGAAGTGGGTAGGCATCTGGGCACATCACTTCGTTTAGCCTCCGATAATCCCAACAAAACCTCACACCTCCATCTTTCTTTAGCACGATTACAGCAGGTGAGGCCAAGCGGCAACAACTCTCTTTGAGAACTCCTTGGGAGACGAGATCTTGGACGTGTTTCTTAAACTGCCGGAAAACCTGAGGAGGAACACGGCGATGCCGCTGCTTAATGGGTAGGGCTTCTCTTGTTGGAATACTGTGGGAGACAGAAGCGGTGTACCCAAAATCTGAATCACTTTTTGAGAACAAATCTTGATCCTAATAAACCCCTGAGCTTATGGCACTGGGTGGGAGAGAGCTGTTCGAGGTTAACTTGGACAGGGACAGGTAGCTGCTCGGCTTCACCCCCCTCTGCCGTGATCTGGCTGGTTTCAATGGCCCCCACATGCAGCACCCCTTCTTTCTCTTCAAACTCTTCTTTCTCTTCAAAGGCGATCCGTGATCTTGGCTACAGCATCACTGGCTTTTTTTTTTTTTGGCTTGAATTCAACAAACTGTTACGACCCCAAATAGTATCCAGGGGCATCAGGGGAGTAACACAGAATATTTTAGGAATGCACGAAACAAAAGAACTAACTACAAACCAACCAAATACTCTACTACTCAGAACCAATAGCTCACTACTCGATCCACAAGATCACAAGATCACACCAACAACGGCACTCCGTCACTAGTTCCAACACACAACAATCGTCGACCGCTTGCTGGCACTGTGCGCCTGTCTGCTCCCAGCTTATATAGCCATCAGGTGAGCTCAGGTGCACTCAATTTCCTGATTGCTAGGGTTGCAATCCGAAAGGGGGTGGAAGGGCATCAGTCTGGGGAGAGAACACAGTGAAACACAAACACAACACACTACGTCCGTAACAACCCGGATAGGCACATGCCCCCCTGTGGTTGTAGCGAGCACATTAGCCACCAGGAGGCTCTTTTGCAGGCTCACCCCAGAAGTGGCCTCCACTAACACTTGACAGCTTGCTTTTGAAGGCATGCCGCAATGACCTTCGAGGATGCGTTCGCTGAGTGGGTGAATGATGACTGTCTCCCTGCCTACCGCCTTCACATAGCCTATTCGGTCGATCTGTCCGAGGGACCCCGCCTCCTTTCTGATGTTCGCTAGCACCCGGTGGACCTTAGCCTCAGTGCCCCGATATTTATCCATCTTTCTCATGCCGTCCGTGGCAACAAAAAGATCCTTCAGTTCACTTAGCACATTCATTCCCAGGATACCAGGGGGACCTTTCATCCCTTTCACATCTGAGCTTTCATCTTTAAGGACAGAGGCACACTTTCTGCCGACGGTCTTCCCCATGCACTCTACCTCCGCCTCTATGCATCAAAGGAGGGGAGTTTCGAGGCCATTTGCAGCGATGAGCTGGACCCAGTTGGCTGGACGCAGACTTCCCAAAGTGAAGTGAGATTCCCGGATTGTGGTGAACTCTGAGCCAGTGTCCAACAGGCAGTCTGTCTTAACGCCTGCTATCTTCACTTCGACAATCAAGCAGTTTACAAAGACACTTGCACTCTGGGCTTGAGGAGTGTTATAGGACTGCTTCGCAAAGTGACTTCTAATGACAGGGCCGCCTGGACTCGGGTGCATGGCCCCTACCGGGTTGTTCCCTACAGCCCCGGATGGCCCATCCCTTCTGAGTGGAGGATGTTCTATGCCCATAGCTCCCATGTTCAGAGGACAGTTGTCTGCTTGTGTGCCCAGGCTCATTGCACGTGTAGCAGATAAACTGCCCCTCTTAATTCTTCAGAGGGGGGCTTCTTCCTTTCACGTCCAACCGCTGTGTCATGCTAGTGCCCCTGTGACCCATCATCTGGAACAGTTCATCCTGACGCTTGGCTATCTTTTGTATTGCTTCATGCAGTACCTCCATCGTCAACTGCGAAGAGGCTTCATCGATCGCCCTAGTAGCGTTCGCGGCACCTTTGGCGCAGGAACTGCTTTGCACGGCATCAGACGTCTGAACATCTTCCTCTTCAGACCAGGAGATGGCATCTTGCATTAGCTCAGCAAAGGTAAGATTACTATTTTCCTTTATTCTTTTCTTGATCTCTCTTCTAAGGATATCATCTCGGAGCCCAAGCGCAAGCTGTTCTTTTAACATTCCCTCTGCATTAGGGACACGATTAGAATCTCTACGCCGTATTCGCATCAGCTTTTCTTTGATGTCATATGCGTAAGAACGTATGGTCTCTCCAGGAATCTGCTTACGTTCATAGAATTCTTTGAGCCGGGTGCCTAAAGGGACTTTGTCGCCATAAGTTTTGCGTAGTGCTTCAAATATGCCCGCTGCATCATTAGCTTTGTCGTCCACATACTTGACCGTGAGTTTGGCTTCGCCTTTAAGGTACTCTTTAATGAACTCCGCTTGGTCTTCTATGGGGACCTTCATGACTTGGAGGGCAGATTCCATTGATGAGATCCATTCTTCAATATCCACATCACCTTGCTTGCCATTGAAATCCGAAATTTTACGGTCTCTGGGGATATACACAGTAGCTGCAGGTGGCTTCTCATTCTGCTGATCTATGACTGCCTTAGCTAATGCTCACTTCTTGCTTGTAGCAAGGCCTCAGCCTGGTCGTCGAATCTCGCCTTCACCTGCTCAAGCTGTTCCCTCAGTTTCTCTAAATCGGCCATGGTTTCCACTCAAAATTATTGCTTAATCTATCCTGTTCGTGACGCCACTTGTGACGGTCGGTATTATTGCAGCCGCCTTGTAGGGGTAACACAGTTCTTAGTCTGGAGAGGACTGAGTGGGACAGGATCTAGGTCCCCCACACCCAATGCCTATGGCTTCAATGTCTAGGCAAGTGAACACGTTGTGTGCTGCACAGCGGTGCAATGTCCCTTCCAGTGCAGTGTGTGTGTGTGTGGGTGTGTGTGTGTGTGTGTGTGTGTGAACTGTGACAGTCACTGTCACAGTTCTGTTCGGGCTGCGCACGGTGTTTGTGTCTTCTGTTTCAGTGTAAATGGTTAGATGTGGTGCTAGTTTTACCGATACCGCAGCAGAGATCGCACTTCGTGATGTGCGATGGCAGGGCAAACTTCTCCTGAAACGTCCCAAGCTCTAGGCAACCACGTAGCGTCCTTCCTCGTAATAATCACATGGAGAGCCTCTTTCCCCCGTCGCTTTCACTGAAGTCCAGACTCCCTCTACAACGAAACGCTCAAAACCGCCGCACTACTCCCAGCGACCGAGTTGACGTCAAACCGTACTAGACTCAACTTAGCACTAATAAAACCAAACAAAATAAATAGCATGCAACCGCCTTACTTCGCATTGCATACCGCCGGGGTCCTTCACTATCTTCCGCTCACCCCTTCCCGCTCGTTCTCTCTCCCGCCTCTTTCCTTTTCCGGGTCTGTCATGCGTCTTAAAGGCGCAGTCTATTTGTACCCGTTACGCCTTGTTAACACTACATGCGTCCGTCGGCGGATGGCCGAAGGCATGTCTGACGTATAGGGGACTAGTCTCTGTAGACGCATATTGCAGCCAATCAAATCGCTTTCCGCTACAACGCCGATGTGTGGATATAATCAGTGGTGTAGTCTATTTTATTGTAGTGGGTATACTGTGATGATTCCCTCCCAGCCTCGTACAATCCCGTCCCACCGGTACGTGTACGCGTGTGGCGCTTATGGGGTGTCGCACCACACTCACTAACGCAGGGGTCTACAACCCACTGATTTAAGAGTATAACGATTATTTATGAGCAATCATGGAAAGCTGAGTAGGTTTATCCGTTTTAATAACAGTATGAACAAATACAACACAAAAATGACGAGTTGTCCTTTGTATATCTATAGTATAGGTGGCACATGCTAAACAAGGAAAAAATCTACTCAAAATAATTTAATGAACTCTTTACAACCATGGCTAACCAGTGCATGAGAAGGAGATGACAGGAGACTAATGTTTCACTCTTTCAATTGCTCTAATGTTTCACTCTTTCAATTGCTCTAATTTGAGCTCTTACTGTTGTTATCTATCATACCATACAGTAATTGAATTGTGTAAAAGTGTGAAATTACTGCACCTTAAAAATGACCATGAATTAGCTATACTCTCATTTGCATAGTGATTAACATTATGAATTTCAATTGTGTATACCAACTGTATGTTGGCTGACATTTACCTAACTCTTTTCCCCTCCACTCTAACCAAGGATGCCTGTTTTTAAATTCCCTAGCCTGACACCCAGTCTGAAAGGCTGGCCAGGGGTTCTCATCTAAAAGTAACAAGGAGATATAAAGTGGGATTAAAACATTGTCTTCTGTTGACTACTTATTATGTGGTTTACACATTAATATGGGAGGACTGGACACACACACACACACAGACAGACACACACAGACACAGACACACACGCGCGCATGCGCACGCACACACACACGCGAGAAGGAGGGGCTCGGCCCGCCAACTAACGTGAAGAGACGCATGGGCAGCTTCGCGCTTCGTAACAGAGACAGGGCAGAGCGCGCAGGGGGAATTTTATGAATGTTGTGAATGTAGGAGATAAGTTCCCCTGCTTAAAGTATTTTATTGCAGTTATACCCAACCGGTATTTGCGAAAAATAAACACAGAAGTGAAAGATCTGTCACAAGACGATTGATACGTATCCGTGCACATTTTTAAGTGGGTATACGCAAATCCTGGTGCGTTCCTAGTGGGTATACGGCGTATACCTGCGTATCACGTAGACTACACCACTGGATATAATTACAAAAGATGACACCAACAACAGGTGACTAAAAACAATCCTATCATTCCATATTTCGCGTGGGGTGTATTTGCATAACCGCGATCTGATTGGCCGATGGATCCCACGCTTCCTAAAAAGTTGAACATTTCTCAACTTTTTGACGCAGGCCACGTAGCCAAATGGACGGACGGACCCACAATGCATTCGCGAGCGCCCCATGCAAGGTCAATGAGATCCGCCGACGTACGGGGGTAGTGTGAACAAGCCCTTACAATAGCTTCAAAAAACAAGTGAAGCGACACATGTGATGGAAAATCTACATGTTACGTTTTTCTTCATGAATTTAGGGTTTGTATACTATTCCGTGTATGAACTTGCCACCTTGTTATTCTGCAGGGTCGTCTAAAATGTATATCTTAGTGTTTTGTGTGATGTAATCTGGTTTCACATTCCGTTCCGTGAATTGTCTTGCCATCTTGCTATTCTGCAGGGTCTTCTAAAATGTAAATCTTAGTGTTTCATGTGATGTAATCTGGCTTCACATTCCGTTTCCGTGTTGTCTGTAGTTTGGTTTGGGCCTGTTTTCCTTGACCCCCTGGAGCGCAGAGAAGCAAAAGGTGGTAAGGAACAGCCTCAACCACCTTGTCAACCTCTTAAGGAACTACAATCAATAACTTAACATCTCGTTAACAAAGGCTTTTGGTTTATTGGGGGCCCACCCAAAGATCCGATCTAAGTGTATAAAAACTCCTGACTTTAGTCACTCAGCGGACTTCTCCGAGCGTAGTCCTAAAGTTTAGAGTATGGAGTAAGAGGGCTAACTCCCATCTGAGGCCTCAGATTATTGTAGGGTATGCCTGTTATGTTTTGTTGATGCATGTTGTGATGCATCTTTGTTCGTACTTTTATTACACATATATATGACCACCAATTGTCTACAAGTATTGTGTGCTTTTTGCATCTAAATATCTCATCTGTCTTAGACGCAAACTCTGGTAGAGTAATCGCCACGACACGCTGTTTGCACTGGATCGTAGTATTTGGGTGTCAAGCTACAAAGTTGCGAGAAAACCTATTGTTTTCGTACTGTTTCTTATCATTATTTTACCCTACCACACATGCCAACACACGCCCACACTCATTTTCAAAGAATGTTTCTCAAGAATTTACTCACACCACAACTGCCCCATCGCCTCCCCCCTTTATGTGTTTCCTTGCCAAGGAAAACTCATCTAATTAGGTATGTTGGATAACTAGTTTGTCTAGTATAACCCTAATAAAGTCAGTCAGTCACAACCAAGTCTTGCTCAGAAGTCTTGCTCTGAAATCTTCATCTCATTACATCTCATCTTCCTGCCCTGTAGGCGTGCCCCACTCGGCCACCGCTGATCTTTTAAGCGCCAACAGCCAGCAGTACGTGCAACTTCAAGTAGTGCTGTGCTGTGGTCCTGTTGCAGTATACCCTACTGTGCTGTCTCCATCCCCTGCAGACTTACCTTACACGGACCCGGGACTCCGGCGCCCAGCACGCAACGAGGACGCACGCACCGACCGGGCCGTAAGTGGACACAATGAGCGAATGAGTCGATCACAGAATGCATGGAATCAGAATGTCATTCCAAAGTAATCAAGGGTGAAAATCCCAGCCTGTACTGTAACCTAAATGATAGAATAGGTTGTTTGTAAAGGTCAGAGGTTGGCAACTGGCGGCCCGCGGGCCTTATCTGGCCCGCCAGATTATTCGGAAGTTATATGATTTGTTATTATTTTATTTTTCTTCAATATCGAATATCGATATCTGGTAACTTAAGTGTAAAGGGCCGGATACAGTCAACTTTATATATTTTTTCACAACAGTTTTTGAATTTAAAAGTATCCAATCCTGCTACCACTCCTGCGAGGTTAGAGACACAATCGTCACGGTGACGCATAAGCTGCGATGGCCTGAGTCTGAGTCATCCGAAACTATGCAATATTAAATGAAAGGGAAGCCCTCTCTAGGCCTATATAAAACAACCATTGTGACCCGACATTATGTATTTTTGTGTGATTACTGCACGTAGAGAAAGGCAGGAGCTGTTGACAAAAGTCCACAAAAGATTTAGGACTGTTTAACGCAAGCAGAGTCTCTTATGAGGCTACTTCGTCTGCAGCACTTCTGACGGTGAGTAGGCTAGAAACTGCGGTTTGTGTGCGTGTGTCAGTCAGCACCCGCCGTGGTGTGTGTGTGTGTGTGCGTGCGTGCGTGCGTGCGCAGTCAGTCAGTCAGTCAGTCAGTCAGCAACCACCGTGGTATGTGTGTTGTGTTTTAAGAGTGGCTGCTTTTTTAATTGTGCCCTACTGCTCTCTTCAGCTTAGACAAGACACTTTTACCTGACAGACTCCGCTGGAGAACCAGATCGACAACTGCGCAACTTTTTCACTTTATCTTCACATTTAGGGTGAGGAGTAAGAGTTATATGGGGACAAGATCAGCAAATAAAGTCATTCAAATACCAACGGGATGTTCCCCGCTCGGTAACATTATGACATAACCTATTTTTTCTTTTCTTTTTACTTCAATAATCACAATCGCGTTTGCAGTTTATAACGTGATCAGGCATGACAGTTATGTGATAATGGCATACACTTGTTCATATTGTAGCGGGCCAGTGGGTGTGGGGTTTCCAGGCTACCAAGTTGAACAGATATTACGACACAAAACACAGAGAGCAGTTCAAATGTAGAGTGGTTTATTTACCCAGTAAACGAAACCAGGGTGGGAAAAGGGTCGTCCACCTCCTTTATGCTATAGTTCAATGTCCGTCCAACACCTTCCACCTATCTCTCTCCCTTAGGGCGTTCCAAGCTGCCAGGCTATCACACAGATCATGCGGGTCCTTTGCTTGCCCCAGCCTCCCTAGCTCCAGCTCTAGCTCCAGTTCCAACTTCCCCTTCACATGTCTGTTTGCTAGCCCTCTTAAGCCCCAGCACCCCTGCTTAACGATCCCCAGGCTTACCTCTTTAAAAGGAAGAATTCCATATATGGCCTTGGGGTGGAGCCAGCAGGTTGCCAGACCTACCACTCCCCTCACTCCTCCCTGGTGTCTGCCACAATATGTATGTCTTTTTATAGAAATCTATATGCATATGACTAAGGCCCCATCCACACAAAGCCGGAATGGGTGAAACGGTTTCGATCTATCCGGTTTCGGAGTAGCTCCGTAAAGATGGAGTCAAGCGAAACCGGGTAGATCTGTAGAAACGCTGTAGTACACAATCCAGGCCCATAAGGGGCGCTGCTTCTGCTACAGAAATCCAGAAGAAAAATAAATAAGAAGAAGAGGAGAGCATGCGCATAAAGGGTGAGACTCCGTGGGTTTAACAGTCATTGGCTAGAGGGTCGAGGGGTGGGGGGATGACGTCATGGTTTACGGTGTCAGTCGGTTTCAGGCGTCACACAAATCCAAAATGAAACCGGGTAGATTTGAAACCACCTCCGAGGGTGGTTTCAGAAGTTTACGGTTTCGATCAGCGGATTCGCTGGCTTCGTGTGGACGGAAGGCCGAACAGTACAAGACCTTCGCGGTTTCGCCATGATATCGGCTTTGTGTGGACGGGGCCTAAGCCAGCTGACGGGCTTCGCAAATTCCAGATGCATTTTCATTAATCAATTCCTTGAACTAGCTTTTGATAATGTTATGGCCCGCCACCTATTGGCTGGAAAATTACAAACAAACGTTTTAGCCACCTATCGACTGTTCGAAGAAACAGCAATATATCACTTGTTTCAAGGTTCTGTCTCGCATAAACAAAATGGATGACTAGCGATAAATGTGTGTTTCTGTACATTTTGTTGAACAAGATAAGCCCTACAGCAGGGTTCGGCAAGTAAGTTTGGCCTCGGGACAATTTTTTGTCGAGCCAGTAGGTGGCGGGCCAGAACATTATCAAAGGCTTGTTCAAGGAATTGATTAATGGAAATGCATCTGGTATTTGCGATGCCCATCAGCTGGCTTAGTCATATGCCTACCACACACTAGCAGGGTGATGAAAAATTAATTCGATCCTTTGTGGTATGGTCGTCTCAGGCTAGGTATGACGCGGAGAGTGATAAATGTTCAACACGTGGTTTATTCTAACAGAGACACAAGGTAAACGGGCTTGCGTTCTGGAGGTGCTTCATGAAGTATCTCCCGAACACAGGTAAACAAACCGTTTATATTGGGAGTTGGCGGAATATTAAATAGGCCACGCCTACATGTTCTAATTGACCCAGGTAAACCTTCGGACTGCCTTGGCTTTAGCGGAAATGGCAAAGTTGCCGTGTTTGTAGTCTTTGACTGATCTACAAAATCATAAAACTTTATTTGGTGTTGTCCATTATGTGGAGAATAAACCATTCATAACTGTTAGCTTGAAACATGTCATCAGAAATAGCATAGATAAATGAATTTGCATCAAGGGCCGTAGCTACCATTGAGGACGAAGAGGTCATGTCCTCTGTATTTTTTTCCTTAATTTTCGTTTCTGTGATAACGGCACAAAGGGTATATCAACCACTAGGTGACACATAGACTGCTATTGACAATACGACTTCAGTCTCCAGATGTGGATATCATTTGTGCTTATGATGAAGGAAGGAAAGTGGCTGAAGTGATGAGAGATTCACTGCCATGCATAAACAAGCAGTGGAACTGGCCAGCACCATTGGTGTTACCCCAATGAAGAAGAGGATTACCGTGAAAAGTTTCATCAGCAACACGGTACTGTGTGTGTGTGTGTTCTTTTTTTCGGAGGAGGGATTGAACTTGATTGAAGTAAAAAATGTAATAAAAGAGAAGTTAATTCATAATTTAGCCGAGCGGGGGACATCCCGTTGGTATTTGAATGACTTTATTTGCTGATCTTGTCCCCTTATAACTCTAACTCCTTACCCTAAATGTGAAGATTAAGTGAAAAAGTTGTGCATTTGACAGCCTGGTTCACCAACAGTCTTCCAGGTAAAAGTGTCCATTGAAAGTTCCTCATTGTAAGTAAAAGTCTCAGGGCTTGGCGTCTTAAATCTTTTGTGGACTTTTGTCAACAGCTCCTGCCTTTCTCTACGTGCAGTAATCACACAAAAATGCGTAATGTCAGGTCGCCATGGTTGCTGTATATAGGCCTATGGAGGGGGGTTTCCTTTCATTTAATGTTGCATAGATTCCAATAACTCTCCCACTCGCAGCTTACGAGTGACGATTGTGTTACATTTGTTACATGTGTTACTTTACATTTAAGCTACCAGATATTGATATTCGATGTATAGAAAAAATAAATCATATGACTTCAGAATAATCTGGCGGGCCAGTTATGGCCTGCCGGCCGCCAGTTGCCAACCCCTGCCCTATAGGAAGTGATGCAATTAGTAAGTGACCTAGGGGTCAAGGACAATCCGGAGTGAGTTAGAGGTCCGGGGTATCTTTTATATGAAAGAGGCATCATCAAATGTGCCAATGGAAATAAAAGACATTCAATTTATATTAAAGTCATTGAAAAAGGAAGGGAATTGGTCCATTAGAGCCATGGGAATCTGTGAACATCTCGAGTCACTGTAAAAAGGGAGCTGCATGCAGCGGCATAACCCTAACCCCAACCATAAACCGCTGATTGAGGGAATTATTCAGGATATTTATTTTCAACATTCCACAGTCCTATGACTATTCAAAGGTTTTCAAATTGGTCACACATATATGTATCCTGGTAAAGAAGGTCTCCAAAATGTTTGACACACCTAACTCAACATGCAGAATATTGTACCTCTTGGACCCATAACCTCCGTTGTGTCCAACATTTCGCTTTAAAGAAGAAAAAAAATCTAAACGTTGATGTAGAAATTAGAGTTAATCCATGCTCAATTTCAGACCAGCACAGAAAAAGATGCTCTTATGCTGCACTAGTAGGTTGTCTATGAAGAAAAAAACAATAGTAAGAAAAATTGTCACCATTGCACTTTCAGGTTTTACCAGCTCAGAGATGTTTGCAAAAGCTACTGCAAATTTTTTAGAGGAAGTGGATCCCACCGGCAATCTGATTCCAGTATCCAGTTGCAATGACTCTTTTAATGTTTTGTCAATCGTGAGGAAGCAAAAGGGTGGATGGCTGTTTCAGAAAACCAAATATGTTGCCACTGGTTTTACCCTTAATGACATCTTACGCGGTGACACCCTGATACAGCCAGGTATGCATAACTCACAATATTCTCATTTGCAGTTAAAAATGTTTTCTTTGTCATTTTACCTATCTATGGTTGGTTTTTAATAACTGCATTTTTGCGCATACTGTGCAACGACAACAGCTGTCACACTGACAGAATTCGCAAACTACACTCAAAGTGGGAGCGAAAAATCCCAGGCAGGCTTGGAGGCCAACTTGCATCCTGAACTTGCCAAACTGGAAGTGGAACATAAAGGCACTTCAAAGCACAACATTTCCTTTGGCAGTTTGAAGAAAGAAGATCTAAATTTGCCGCAGCTAATTAAAGATTCCAAAGGCAGGTAAGATGTCTCCTAATCCAACCATAACAGGGACGTTATCAGGGGAAAACGTACCTTTCAACTTTGTTCCACCTTGAATAGCTGCATGGTAAAACACTTGGTTGATTACTAACATGGTCTGTGATGTCATTATTTATGTTTGCATTTAAATTATATCAATCATATTTTAAATGCACAATAACTAGTAAAAAGCAACAAACAAACTTTCCTGGCTAGGTTCCTCGACATGCATCACAGCCTGATCAAGCAGGCTCGAGAGAAAGATGGGGTGTTTGGACTCGTGACGCAGAAGATTGTGACGACTCAGACATCAACAATTAGTCAGGGTGAAGAACTGGCAAACAGTCTAGGAGGCCAGATTAGGCACATGGTCCTTAAGGTATGTGGGATATACGGAGCGGCCAAATGCTAGAGTGATTTCCCTTTGTAAATATAGTACATATGCGTGAAAGGGCTGAGTGCTTTGTGTGTTCTCTATCGATGATTAGATCAATAGCAAGTAGAAATTTTCCAATACCAATTTTTTCCTGACTCAGATTCCTGAACTTGAGTATCGGCCGATTCTGAGTATTTACCGATACAGCATCAAGCATCGTAACTACTAATAGCACTTGTTCTTATTGAAGGGTTCTCTTAGCAATGTGTAGTCGGTTCACTTACTGTAGACAGCAATTATTTTCAGAACTAGATCATTTAGACAACTCTAACAACAAGGTAGTTGCATTAAACAATAAAATTATTATTAGGAATATATTATAGGAATACGCACACTACATGTTTTAGGTGTGGCTGCCTTATGATTCTTAACACCAATAGCAACACGCATGACCATTTCCTTAAGCTAATGTCTACCTGCTAATGTTTATATATTTTTAGATGTGCCTTAAAGCGAATGCAAGCTTAACCAAAGGAAGATCTTTGGAACTGACTATACAACCACATACGACCATCGCTTACAAGCAATATGTACTAAGAATGAAACCCAAAGGAGACTTTGGTGAGTGAACGGCATGATACTAGTAAATTGGTTGAAGGTCTGCAAAGAGCCACAAAATGTTTCACAGTTCTGTCAAAATATTTTTGTTATGATATTGAAAATAAACTCCTATCATATTTCCCCCCGCGCACCCTTGAGGCCTGGATTTCCTGTCTGAGAAATCTTCTGTGACGTTCCAGACAGATGACTGGTACCCACCCGGCTGTACCTGGCTAACAGAGGGTAGGGATAAGCTGTGGTGTCTTTCACAGTCAGCCATCAGTCCTTTCAGACTATAGTCCCTTAAGCAGACTGTAATGTTGAAAGGGCTGTAGAGCTATTTGGGCTGCTTGCATTGATGAGTTGCAAGAGGTCTTTAGAAGGTTATTTTTCAAGTTGTAAAGCTCAGAACCTGTGCTCCAAGATGATCTCATGAATGTGTATATCCTTTATTGGTGATTCACAGATTAGCATAATGTATGGATTGTTTTTATGAATACTCAATGTGTCTTCAATGGTTCCGAAAAATATAGGAGATTGTAGTTTACTGTACAATGCATCTAATACCTGGTCCATACCCTTGCTTTACAAACAAGCAAACAATTTGTGCTGAGAAGAACAGCTTTGCCAAGACTAGCTGATATTACTGATAGCAAGATAACTTTTAATAAAAGCTTCAGGTACAATTGCAGATGTAGTTCAAAATTGAATAGAAGTGATTTGGAACCACAGTTTATTTTGTGTACATGATGTCGAATGAGCTTTTTTGTGATTATGTCTTCTATTTATGACCGATTTGCAGAAGTGGCCACGCTGAGTCGTAACTTTGCACTGCTTTCGGGTCTCAAAGCATCTATCAGGACCTCTCTGCTCCAGCACCTCATTTCTGTCATGATGCAGTGCGGGGCAGTCCATCTACTGGAGAGGGTGGTAAGATCTCCAGTCATTGTATATATCATTTTTATTTGTATTTGTATTGTCTATTTAATGTTTGTATTTGTGGATGTGCTCTTGTTCTCTCTCAGCTAAGCCAGATGCTCGATGGCAAACGCCCCTCTCTGGACTGTGTTGAGATAGAGCCTCAGAGACAGGCCCTCCAGGTCATGCTGGATGTCCTGTCTGACGAAGACAATGGACTGGAGACGGAGGACTCCAGCAGTCCTCTCGGTGCATTTCACCTCGTTACCAGCGCCCTGGCTGGTAGGTGGGCCTGACCTTCACCGTAATTTGTAGCATAGCAGCTGCACAGTAGTTGCTGTGCCACATCTCATGCTAAATCTTAGTGTTAAATGGTCACACCCGGTGTTTCAGAAATGCCGGATGACGGTCTTGCTGTCCTGATGTCGAGCTGCACTCCCCGAGTGCTGAGATCCCTGGCGCTCCTGGTATGCATTACATTGCTCCGCTGAATATTATATAGAAATACAATGTATAATCATGCCATCTGGTGGACCCTTTTATCCAAAGCGTTTGTACAATACCCTGAGTTCAAACATTGGGGCAGCCGTGCAGTGTTAAGGCCATGCTTGAGCCGGAAAGGAGTGGAATATTGAACCAATTACCTCTGAAACCTTTTTTAGGGTTCAGGGCAAATTTTTGATGTGATGATGTCGTGTCCTCACACATGTCTCAGGTGCAGTGTGTGATCGAAAATGGGGAGATGTCTCTGAGCAGTGATGACCTCGCTCCCCTGACCGGGGAGACCTTCCAGTTGACAGAGCTGCTGTTCAGCTCCTGTGGAGTGGAGCTGCAGAGAGACGGAGACGTGCTGAAGACGAAGCTCAGCGAGAGCTACCAGCCGCGGCCACTTGTCCTCTGCTTGGCCATAAAAGGCCTTGCTTCCATGGCCAACTGTTAAATAGGGACAGGAAAAGCCAGGGTGCTCACAATATGATATCTCAAAGGTTTTTGAGCACCAATATTATATGGATTGCGGTTCTATATTGCGAAAAAATGATATTCCTTTTTTTGGTGAAATGTTATCTTTTGTTCCTGGCCTACTATTCTTTCTTCAAAAAAATTGGTTTGTGTCAACCTAACAATAAGTATTGCAGAAGGAAAGAATTTATATTCTTACATGATTTATTCTGTTTTTTTCACAATGAAGGATGTACAATGAAGGATGTACATTTTCTATTGTATTGTGTACAATTGTGTATTGATTGTGTTTTACCTTATCAATCCCATTGCCTTTAAATCAACAACCTTATTAATACACACAACAACAATACAATCCATAAATAAACATAAACAACCCTTTTTTAAAATATGCTTCTTAAACCATTATTAAACTCCTCTTTCTTATGAAATAAATCGGTTTTCCCTCAGCTTGCCTTGTTTCTGATTCCTTTTCTTTATTTTGTGTCCGCGATTTCCAAATGAGGGTTAGGGTTAGCGCTCGGGCATTAGCAGTCACTCGACTCACGATTAGCTGCGTCACTGTTTTGGGGAATCCTCGTTCAGGGATGGGCTAAACTATTTTGCGCCTTCTGTAAGGGTTGAGAGTGAGCCGTTTTGTCACACAATCTATCGGTACAATCGGTAGGCCTACTAAAAAATAATTGGCAAACAAAGAACAACTTTCCAGCCCAGACTTTTCAAAGGGACATTACCCCATTGGGGCCCTGGGTACCCAGTAAACTTTTCCCGACACTACAAAGCCCCTGGCCTGCACGCACACGCGTAATTTGTCAAACAAAACTATAAACGAAGACCCTGACCAGAGCGTAATCTATTAATTAGATAAACATTCTGTGACACAAAATATATAATAGATCAATGGCGAAAAATAAAGATTAGGCTATTTATTTTTTATATATTTTTCATAAACAACGTTTCAGAGACTAATTTCAAGGCCTATAGCCTTGAAATTAAGCAAGAGCTTTTTCCAGAGAGGCATGTTTCTGTACGAATGTCATCTGTAGGCCTAAGTCATGTCATCTCTTCCTGGATGGCTGCTTCTCTGATGTGCATGTTCGACCTCCTCTCTCGAACTCCGTTCCTCCTTGTCTTCAGCTGGTAAAGCCAAGCTCGATGCTGCCCCTGATTTATTGCTCAGCTACGAATTGTTTGGCGGAACTTACAAAAAAATAAAATAATAATTGGATTGGTTGTTCAAAATGGTTCATTTGGATCCAAACAGCAATATACACTTGAAAGAACCCCTCTCCGACCTCAACCTGCACACCCTTAACGCACGTCCTGGTCTGAGGAAAACTCTTCCAACTCGGCGCGCATCCCCCCATATCGACCGCGGCTGACTTTGAATGCGCCAACGGGCGGAGGTGCACTGCTTTGGAAGAATTTGACGCTATTCCGGTCAGTACAACCTACCCACCCAAAAGAGTCGGTGCCGTGGGGGGGGCGTGGCTCGGACCTCATACTGCGGACTTCCCTTACATGGACAGATACGGCACTCCGGGCTCAGCGCGCAACGAGGACGCACACACCCACCAAGCCGTAAGTGGACCCAATGAGCTTATGATTTGTATCTATGAAATGAATGCATGAGATCAAACTTTAACGAAATGCATGAGTGATCGAGCTTTTTTTCACCACAAAACCTGCGCTTTTAGTTTTTTATAGGCTTTGGGATTATAAGTGAAAACTGCCAGATGCAAACGATTGATAATGATATACATTTTTAATGGTTTAACCGTCCCGTGATATTGAACGGTAGATAATTTGGAAGAAATAACTTTGTAGGATATAGGCTACCTACACTCATTTATCTAAAGAGACAGCAATATCATCAAATATGATGAACAACATTACTGTGTTGGCTAAATGTTAACACCAATCAAATCAGAATGTTCTGAAATTGTTTTTTTTTACCTTAATAATTAATCCGTATTCTCCAAAATCGCGGGAGTCACTGCAGTAAAAAAACAGTTTGTGAGGTGTTGATTGATTTGCTGGCCGTTATGCGATGATCTTTGTTGCACAGCGAGATTAGTAGTTGATTGTTGCAATTTTTTGGTAAAAGTCTATTCAACATTTAAAATGGATTTGAATACAAGCAATTGGAGGACTTTGGACATTTTACAAACGAAAAGTCAGTCGATAGATGATTAGATTGGTCAAAGGCTGATGGTTTGATCTGCCGTTTCTTGCGCCCCACGGCTGTGAGATCCCTCCTGCATCTGTTTCCTCTTTAGGGCATGCTGTGGTTAGACTCAATTTCGCTTAATCAGTGTTGGGAAAGACAGAACCAGCCCAGACAATTACTGTAAAACTAATTGCGATGGGTTCTTTGCAAGTCATTTCAACATAATGTATCAAGTCGTTGACAAAACTGTCCAGAGCCAACACTAAATTGACTCTGGTGCTTAATACTCTCTCTCTCTCTCTCTCTCTCTCTCTCTCTCTCTCTCTCTCTCTCTCTCTCTCTCTCTCTCTCTCTCTCTCTCTCTCCCTCCCTCTCTCTCTCTCTCACACACACACACACACACACACACACACACACACACACACACACACACACACACACACACACACACACACACACACACACACACACACACACACACACACACACACACACACACACACACACACACACACGTACATCTTTGTCATGCACACGCAAGGCCTTCATAATACCGATATTGCTAGTTAGGCTACTCTAACAAAGTGTAATATTTTATATTTGAACATTCAGCATTTCGTCTCTACAGCTGTCAAATGTCTATCTTGCCAGATTCTATAATTTCACCATTTCACAAGGTGGACTAATAGTTAAATCAACTTGCCATGCACCTCTCTCGGGGGCCGTACCAACTCGTAGTCTATCTCAAACATCTGGTTGTAGACACTCCCCCTTGTGATGTCACTATAGTGGATTTGGAAACAGCTTCTGATTAATAATGAGCAGCTCACCGAATTGTGGTTAATTAAGGTCCCTCTATCATGACTTCACGCAGTGAGGATGAGAACGATTCCGCACACACTGGACCGGCTGGGCAGCCTGTGGAACCCAAACGCCCACAATCTTTGTAGAGCAGATGTTTAGTCTATAAAGATAACCCATGTAATGGAAGGAGCAAAAACATGCAGTCGTTGACATCCCTGCACTGCACATACCCCTGTCACAAGCATAATAGCAGCTAAAACAATCCATGCTAATACCACATTAGCCACTAAAACAATGAATGTTCTATGTTTCTGGAATATTCGGCTAAAACAATACCATTTGCTGGGATTTTAGCTGATTATAATTTTCTTTCTTTCTTTTTTTACTAGCATGTTAACTGACAACACAATCCCTGATACTGTTCCCTGTTAATGCATGCTAGCTGCAAAAATATAAGCTCAGTTTTAACAATATTTAAAAGGAAAGTTGTACATTTTGTACATACATTTAATAAATCATTGTGTTGACCATGGCATGATTTTCTTCCATCTTTGGGTTCAGCTTTTTAAAGGGGACACCATGTACCGTTGGTTGTGCTCTGGAGGTTCAGATGTGTAGTTTTAGTGTTTGGCAGTATTCCAGCTATGCCTCCAATTCCAGGCAGATATTTTGTGCTGAGAAAATTTACTATTATGGTCTAGAAACAGTTATATGAACCATATGTCCTACAGGACAATACAATTGATCGTGAAAGCATTGTACAATGTGGTTTCCATATGTGGCTACGACGTGCATTATGGGTAGAGGTTGGTACTAACAATGGTTGTCTGATAAAAGTTCAAGTTTGAATTTTATAGTCTATTGTTTCCTCCTTAGTATCATCACCAAGTTGATAATTATTTGGAAAGTGGCGTTCTCTTTGGATGATTTCTGAGCCATTATTTCTTTCTTTTTTTCAAAACAGCTTGAACAGCTGAATCTAGAGACTTTAAAAATCACACAATTCTCATTATTCATGATGGGAGTTGCCGTGTTGTTTGCTTGCTATGACCACACAGATCCGGTCGGCAAATTGTCTTTAAAGTCCTGCCAACAAGAAAATGCTGAGAAAATTACTTACTTACATTTTGAAACAGTTAGTGGGTATTTAGGGTCTGGAACTAGAAAAATAATACCCTGGGTCTTCACTTGCTCACAAGTCTATTTTATTAATATAGGCTTTAAAGGGACTATGGGTAGGGTTTTACATGTTGTCATTTAATATGAAAAAATATACGTTCAGCGACTTTCTCTGTTGCGGAGAACAGTCAGTTGGCTGGTTTATATTTCACTTGAACCAGGATGGTTTTCTTGGGCAAAAGGAAGGCAGGGACATCTTAAAGCAGGGGCCTCCATCTCAACTTACTTGGGGGCCGCCGGAGGTAGAGTCTGGGTCAGGCTGGGCCGCATCATGTATTCCACAGAAAAAAGGAGCACAACTGACCCAATCTAAGTTAATGATCGGGCTATAATTAGATCACGTGATATGTAATCGCTGACAACACTGGACATTTCATAGTGGTTGGTGGAAACCGGGACATTTTAGCGTCCTTTGGGACTGTCCCAGCAAAACCGGGACATCTGGTCACCCTATCACAAGTGATAAAAAAGCGTGGCATAAATGTGCATTTGACAATAACAGTATACTTTGATGTCAAGTAGAGGGCCACAAAATATCATCCCGCTGGCCTCAATTGGCCTCCGGGCCGCGAGTTTGAGACCCCTGTCTTAAAATGTTCTTTAAAGTGCCCTAGTTGAAATGTATAGCAACCCTGTAACCCTATAGTAACCTTTGTATAACCCTAGTTTGTATTATCCTCTAAATTAAAGAGATCGAGCAGGCTGAAGTTCCCTCACAGCCAAAGGAGTCATGAGAATGAATTTCTGATTCTTACAGAGTACCTTTAACCAGTAACTGTCTCAAATGGCTTCACAGGCCAAATTATACAACACCCCCTTAACCCTACGCTTTTTAAAGGACATGAAAACCTTCAGAAGGAGCACAAAAAACCACACCTTCCCGTCATGGAAAGGGTGGTCAAAGATGTGGAATGGGCTTTCATACAACAGTAGCATAAAACACAGCATTTATGAAAGCTAAGTAAGACTTAAGTTACTATAAAATATTTGAAAAGTAAATTTGAACTGTGAGCTGGTTAGTCAAAGCTGTTCAAAGCTTATCTGCAGAGAGATGTTTACCAATCAACAGTGAAGTTTTCCACATTAAAACATCATCATCATCAACATCATGCATCATGCTGTTGCTGTTGAGGTCTGGTTTAAAAAAACCTTGAGAGACCTGTGAGTAGGAGAAAGCCATTACAGAAATTAAATACAGAGGGACTGGTTAAAAGAGAAACATATAAATGCATAGATCTGGTTCATTCATCTCTTTAAAATACCTCAGAACAGCGAAGCTGTTTTTGCATCGCGTTAAGAGGTGTATCACGTATCATGTATACAATCCTGGTTTTGTTTGGACTGTCATTAGTGTTATTTGTTATTCTGTTCATCAGCATTTGACCCTTGCTGTTGCTTACCAGCTACAGGGCTCCATCTGTCAGGTCCTGCAGTCAGAGAAGGTATCAACTTTAGATTCTACAATGCAAACCCCAGTGGCTGATGGATTTGAATAGCAGAAAACCAAACGTTTTTTCTGTGGGAGAGCACTGGTGTCACTGGTCTCCAGAGGGATGTACTCCTAGCTCGCTCTGCTCATAATAATGAGAACATGGGCAAGTTCATCCAATAACTTGTTTGGATGAAATTCCAAACATGAAGCTTTCACTGAGGTTTACTCAAATAAGCCTTACTCTCTACAATGATTAGATAATTCATAATTTGATTATTCATTGAGCAGCACTTCAACACTAGTGCTCTGATTAACGATGCTTAAGTGCTTTAAGGATTTGTCATGACTCTTGTAACAAAATTGAACCTGTATCAATTCTTTCAGACCCAGCGAGATTCAAATGAACCGTGTGAGCAATACAAGCTCAGGCTGTAATCAATCAAGGTGTATTATTTCGACTTTTTTTACTGAGTGCTATATGCACGTGTTGGGTTTCACAACCAAAGAAGCAAGTAAAGGGGGTATGCATGTGTTGGCCAGTTGAACGGGCCCCTCCCTCGTTCCTATACATCTAAATACCAGATCTGTGTTTAGATTATCCAACGCATAAACAACCGCCTTTCAAACAGGACTTATCACCAAGAGGGGATTATAAACACCAGGGAGATCCGCAGAGTTTGTGTTCTGTGAGGACGTGAGATGGCGTCCAACAAAGGCCGAGGCCAGGTTCAAATGGGGGTTTGGGTCTTGGAGGTGGGTTGGGGGAATAAGTGTGCTTGACAAGCGGAGGTTACACCAACCAGCTGGGGATTCAGAGGGTGTTTGGCTTTTCGTTAAAGTGTCAGCACGTGTATTTGTGTTGATGGACAGGGGCGGAGTGACCCTGAACAGGTCGTGGGTTGATTAGCTGCAGAAGGGACTGGAGCAGTCATGGAGAGGTGGAGGACAATCGTCGTTGTATCTCATGCATACTGTTTAGCCTCAAGCCATGACGAGGATCCCACTTGTTTTTTTAAATGGATCCTGTGAAATGTTAAGGATTCAACGAAATGCATATCACCTGAGCTTATTGATAAGTTTTCCGATCGGCTCATATGAGTGTCAGGAGAACACATGGTTCTCCTCCAATTTAAATCAAATGGCCTTGGTTGTTGTCATGTGAGCGACATTTGACCCATATGGTGGATGTTATCTCAAATCAAAACACAGCACAGTTACAATACAGGGAGTGCAGACATTTCTAAACATGGGTGGCCCCAGTGGAAACCGAACCCCTAACCCTGAAATGAGTGTATATACCATATTCAACCAATTAACATTGTAGCCTGAGGGTGCCATTTCTAGAATGTATAAGACCAAGTTGAACGGACGTGGTGGAAAATGTTTACCTTATTTTACCCAACACTTGTGTTTCTCCCTTTAAACGTGTTTTTTTTTTACGATGGTACTTTGCTTGCCACATGGGATCAATCCCCTTGCAAAGCTGCCAGCCTAGGGGCCCCTTTCTTCTAAGGGTTTTCTTTGTTTCCTTCAAGGATTTTTCCTTTTTTGTTGCCCCGTTTTGGTCTTTCCTGATAAGGTTGGGTTGGGTGGTGTTTGGTCGTGTTATTGTACTGTTCAGGTCAAATCTGGGCCTGTGAACTCTGGAATAAAATACGGTTTGCTTTGGCCTGAATGAATGGACTTGTCAACCTACCTCAAGCTACCTATCCCAGTATCCTTTTCCATTTCTCCCAGTAAGCTTTTCACGTCTCCCAGTTTATTCCAATAAACTGGCTGCCATTAAGCCCTGCCATTAAGAATGGCATGCTCCATAGAGGGTGAATCTATGCCCTCGAATAGGTCACACGCCTACCAGAGTTCCCATTGTTTCTCAAAGATGTGCCGTCAAGATGTGGGGCTCGAAATCTCTCAACCCATCCGGGTCAACATTATTTGCCTTGTTGATGAGATTGGGTGGCCCAGAGCCAAGGTCTGCCCCCTAACAGTTCTCGCTTCCTAAAGAGACTGCATGGCTGATGGTTGAGGAGGTCGATTCTTGAGGAGGGAGAGCCTGAGGAGGTAGAGCCTTGATGAGATAGAGTCTTGATGAGGTAGAGTCTTGTGGAGGGAGAGCCTTGAGGAGGTAGAGCCTAGAGGAGATGGAGCCTCGAGGGGGTTGAGTCTTGAAGAGGTACAGCCTGAGGAATATGTATCTCCGCAGATGGATTACCATCCAAGCCGGCCATCTCTGTAGGTCCAACTTCATTTCAGATCTGAAAGAGGCCAGACTCCCAACGACAGGGGCCCACTCCTACTTTCAAATCAAGCTCTCTTTATCCGTCTCTCAGAAACGGGAAACTAACGTCGTGCAATAGTCCATCTTAGAGCAACACTCATTCCTAGGCCTCACGTTGATTACATTCAGATGGATACAATTAGAGCGAGCCCCCCGGCCCTTCAGGTCAGGGGACTCCGCTTTGTGACTGGTGAACATACACAGACCTGCTTCCAAGCTAGAGACCTATCACACACACACATAAACACACACACACACACACACGTGCGTGTGTGCATGTACACGGCTGTGCGCGTTCACATACGGTAAAGCTGTGCAAACCCAGCGCTGGATCCCGTCATTGTTTCAAGAGCAATGTTTACGGGGTTTGGCGCTGAGAAGAAAAAAATGGTTGGGGGTTCTAAACCCTTTACATGTCTCTGTGGAGACCGGTTGTACACAACTGGTTTCCACGGAGTTGGTGCAGGTGTTGCTCATCCTGTTTCATGAAATTTCATATCTTCATGTCATTTATAATAATATTCTGCATTTCAGCAAATTCAGAGACAGAGAGACAGAGAGAGAGAGAGACAGAGAGAAACACAGAGAGAGAGAGAGAGAGAGAGAGAGAGAGAGACAGAGAGACAGAGAGAAACACAGAGAGAGAGAGAGAGAGAGAGAGAGAGAGAGAGAGAGAGAGAGAGAGAGAGAGAGAGAGAGAGAGAGAGAGAGAGAGAGAGAGAGAGAGAGAGAGAGAGAGAGAGAGAGGATGTAAGCTGGATATAACAGCTTAGGGTGGAAGGAAAGTACAGCTCTCAAAGCACTAACATGCACAAACAATTTTTACTCTCACAGATAGAGAGAGAGGGATGGCACATCACTTCTTTAAATTCCTTTGTGCTGGTTAGACCCGTCTGGAGCATCCAGATCACAGGAAATTGCATAATTTAAGGTAAACGTAGACAGATGGGCACTAGCTCTGGTGAGCAATTTCACTTCCTGTTCTGGGGACACTTACAGTCCAAAATCAATAGACACTTGGATGTTAAGGCAGCAGAGGTGTTTTTGGAAGTAAGGATAGTATTTAATTCCTTTGTTTGCTGGCACACATTAAGTTCAAAATGGAGGGTAGATTATAATATTGTTGTCTGTTTGTCTGTCTGTCTGTCTCTCTCTCTGTCTGTCTGTCCATAATTACTTCTATATCCATGGCGTTTTTTATTTGCATAAGCCTTGAGCTAATAATAAAGACTACTAATGTGCGCTATAGTGGTACTACTTGAGAGCAGGACTACTATCTGATGGGCGACAGTGCTTACTTTCCCTTTTTAGCGTCCATATACCCTGCTGGCCAAACTCCCTTTAACTGTTGTTATGAAAATGCCTGTCACAGCACCCCATAACTCATCCATGTTCTCCACCGTCCAGAACTCTGACAGGAGAATAGAGAGTCTTGAACCAACTAGATAAAGTAAAGGCATTGTCTGATTTTAGAATGCCAAGAAGAATATATTTTTTTAATCAAAATGGATGGTGCAACACATGGGGAACTAATCTGTCCTTGTTAAAGTTGTTTACTATAATTTGAGGGCAAGATAAAATGTATGAGGGGTGTCATTCAGGACTGGACTCAAAACAGATGATGCCATGTTTACTGACTATTGGTTACAGACAAAAAATTGGAATGTTAAACCTTGCCATCTTGCACTGGGTGATTTGGATTTTCATGTTGCCCTTAACAGTTTCATAGCACAGTTTTCTATAATAGCGACTCAAATCATGATCAAGTTGTAGAAGAAGAGAGCCACCAACAGTAGCTGGCTTGCTTGTGTAGCGTAGCATACATGCCATCGTTAATCCCTCTCTCTCTCTGTAACATTTGTCACTGTCTGGACCGGATCCTAGCACTGTGTATGATATAAACAGCCTCCGAACTATCCAGTCGTATTAGCCAGTAGATTTACGTGACCAAAAACAGCTGGTGTTGAACTGTAGGTGGAGACTCATATTTATGCTACGCATGTGGCTGCGGATGTTCAATGTTCAACTGGTGTGCATAGGCTGTTTACAAAGTTCACAAAGTTAAGTGGGAGTGCATCAGGTTTTACCTTAGCTGCTGTGTAGTAGCAGGCCAGCTACTTTTTCTAGCTTTATCAGTTAATGTTACAATTCAAATAACTTTTGTGGACTTCATGGAAACTCTTCTTCATATATCACAGTTAGTAAACCTCAACGGTTTTTAATGTGGGCATTGCATGGTATCATAGCAACCATCTCTATACATAGAATGTGTTTGTTGCAGTCTTAGGTTTAGATTAAAAAGTTTGATCTTAAATATAATAATGCAGCTTGTTTTAATTGCTGTTTGGGATTGTTGATGTGTCAGGGCCCCAGGAAGGTTTGGAAACACTACTCTATGCTATACTCACCGTTCAGAAACTCATGGTAACGTTTGGTCACAAAATAAACATGTATACCGAGCCAAAAGACATATGCTGTTTAAAACCAGTCTAAATATAAACCCTGTACAAATCCAAACAAAATTGAGGTACCTCCAAAGGTTTAAAACAAAATTTTTAAGGAACCACCTTAGCCAAGCTCTACTGCTCTCTGCTACTGTGTTCTACATCATGTGATTGTCTACTCCGATCTTCTCAACTCTTACTACTTCAACCCTGCTATACTCTACTCGATACTGCCGTACATTTGATCCTGCTCTACTATGCTCTATACCCCAATTTACGTTGCTCTATTATAAACCGTATAACCCTACTGTACTTTAGTCTGCACCACTCTACTATATAACATTTGTGGACTTTTGGAGACTTTTTTTTTGTTTCTCTCTGAGCCTCGACGACCAACCTCCACATACTGTTACTCCTAGCTGCTTGAGAAGGTCATTGTGAATTTGGGTTTTTGGTCGTAGGTCGCATTCCTAGGAGAAACCAGATCCTACTTCCTGAATAATTAATTGAATCCCACCCTCTCCACTTCAAAAGGTCGCCAGAGAACATTGTAGTTGTCACGGCCACATTGTTCCCATTAAACGCACACCCACACACAACACATTAAACACACATCAGGCAGTCACACATGGAAGCATGAACTGACGCACGCAATTATTCACAAAAACATCCACACGTCCCCACAACAAACTAACATGCACAAACACACACACACACACACACACACACACACACACACACACACACACACACACACACACACACACACACACACACACACACACACACACACACACACACACACACACACACTGATCTAATAAACAAACACTCACTTACAGATATAAATGCAAAATACTATACATTCACTTATACAAGCATGTATACACAAACAAAGTTCCATGGGTTCGCACAGAGCTCACACACACCGACACACCAATTCCTGATGAAGATGTGTTGGGGTTGTGGGTCTGTCTTCAGAAGTCGTAGCAGAGAGAGATGATTTAGTGGGTCTGGTGCGCATGCTCCCTGTGGTATTCATGTCATTCAGAGAGGAAGATGAGTTATACAATCAATTAGAAAGGAGTTTATCACTTCCACATCTCCATCCAAAACTTGATTAGGTAATATAACTTTAGTAAGGTGAAGACATAAGTGTTTTGTGCATGTTTGCGCTCGTATGTGCTGGTGTGTGTTTGTCGGTTTTAGTTCTAGTAGTGTGTGTATGTGTGCATATTGTATTCATGTGTGTGCTTGTGTTTGTGCACGTTTGCGTGAGTATTTCCAATGCACTTCATAAACATCATACACCTTGCACAACCTTACGCTCCACAATCCCATAATATTATCAAGTGTACACTCTTTGGGGACGTGCAATGCATGAACAATACCTAGTCATAAGAATTATTGTAGAACAGACTCTCTAGTCATATTGGATGCAGCAGGAATGGTGATACATTTCCTGTGTCCATGTTTCTCCATATGTCTCAATATCTCTCTCTCTCTTTCTCGCTTTCTCTCTCTCTATCCATATATTTCTCTCTGTTTCTGTCTCTCTCTCTCTACCTTTCTTTCCATCTCTCTCTCTGTCGCTCTCTCTGTCTCTGTCTCTCTCTCTCTCTCTCTCTCTCTCTCTCTCTCTCTCTCTCTCTCTCTCTCTCTCTCTCTCTCTCTTTGACTCTCTCTCTCTCTTTTCATCTCTCTCTCTCGCTCTCTCTTTCCATCTCTCTCTCTCTCTCTCTCTCTCTCTCTCTCTCTCTCTCTCTCTCTCTCTCTCTCTCTCTCTCTCTCTCTCTCTCTCTCTCTCTCTCTCTCTCTTTCTCTCTGTCTCTCTCTCTATCCACATATTTCTGTCTCTCTCTCTTTCCATCTCTCTCTCAGGAAAAGTGAAGTTCTTGAGAGGAACTTGCGAACATGGCGGAGAGACGGGTCTTCCTCCTCGTCCTCATCATCACGGCCGCCGTGTATTTCCATGGCAACGCCGCCCAGCGAACAGGTGGGTGCGATTAGCCCGTGATGACCTCACCTCCTGCATGGCAGAATGAACCATCAACCGGCGTTAGATCTTTCCTCACTTCACATCTGTTCCTCTCCTTGCCTCGATCTCTCCCTCCGAAAGACATAAAACACACAGACGCACATTTACACACACACTCACACACACACACACACACACACACACACACACACACACACACACACACACACACACACACACACACACACACACACACACACACACACACACACACACACACACACAAACGCAAGCATAACTTGGTACCCATGTTTTCTTTCAAAGGCATCAATGTCATGCCACTGAGCACAAAGTTTTATTTCTTTATCCACACGCATACATGTAAGCACATTCATCTGATTCCAGAGCCAATGGTCCCTGGTATAAGCGTTGTAGCGTGGCTTCTGAACAGTCACTTCTATAAAATACATTTTTTATTAATAAACTAAGGTCTTAAGTTTGTTTCTGTAACGCAAGCAAAATCTCTCAGCCCTGCAAAGAAGTATAGTGTTCTTCAAAGCGCTTAACTGAAAGACAGATATGGTTGCTAGGCGTAATCTTGATATTGATACATTGAAAAATATATTGCTGAAATAAAATATCATCAACCGTAAATCCAATCGCACGAGTATGTCGCAAGACTTAACTCTTAAATGTCAATGCTTAGGGTGCGACGCCAAATACAGGGCTCGCCTTTAGTGGTTTGCATGGTGAGCTGTCAGCAGATCCTCCAGATTTATAGCAGCATTTGGATAACCTCCTACCGCCCAGCTAGCGATATCTCTTCAACACACTTCCCAGTTGAGCATCATGTCAGCCCAGCACTGCTTCCTAAAGTCCTACACACACTGTTGCACGGTTCACGGCACGCTACCCTGACACCCCCACCCCTATCGATGGGAACTGCATTTGTCACTGTCACCCACCCACATTCCCTCCTCACCACCCTCCCTCTCCTTTAAAAAAAACAACGGTTTGCAACCCTAAGAAACGTCACATTCCACGAATGTCCCCTCATCACAACAAGCCCTGTGCAAGCCCACCACCCCACTCTCACGGCTGATCACTCGGAGCATCCGCCTCTTCACCCTGAGGTCAACACCTCCCGACGCGCCTGCAACACCTTGACAAAAAAGTGACCAAAGGTCTCCCTCCTGATCTCAGTCTGCACTCAAGAGGCAGTGGCCGACATCGTGTTCATGGTGGACGGCTCCAGCAGCATTGGCAACGAGAACTTTGCGCAGGTGCGGCAGTTCCTGAAGACCTTGGTGCAGGGCTTCGACGTGGGCCCCAACCACGTGCGCATCGGCCTGGTGCAGTACAGCAACGTCCCGCACACTGAGTTCCACCTGAAGACCTTCCAGGACAAGCAGGGCGTCCTGGAGTACATCAGCGGCCTGTCGTTCCGCGGCGGAGGGACCAACACCGGCCGCGGCCTGGGGTTCCTGCTGGCCGAGCACTTCACCGCGGCCGCCGGCAGTCGCGCTGAGAGCAACGTACCGCAGGTCGCCGTCGTGATCACGGACGGCATGTCCCAGGACGACGTGTTGCAGCAGGCCACGGCGCTGAAGAAAAGGGGCGTCATCTTGTATGCCGTGGGGATCAAGGACGCCGATGAGGAACAGCTGCGGGAGATTGCAAGCGCGCCACACCTCCAGCACGTGTTCAGTGTGTCAGACTTCGGCGCCCTGCAGGGCATCTCGCTGAGTGTGGCGCAGACGCTGTGCACTAGCGTGGAGGAGGCACGTGGACAGCTCTCCCTTGTGTTGCAAGGTAACGCCGCCCTTTGTCTCCAGTCAGACGCACAACCGTTTTTAAGGCCGGGATGTCGACACAGGCTTGACGAATGAGAATAAGGTATTGTGAACGGTTGAAAGGGTCAACTCAAAATCAGCTCAGAGTCTAGCCCATGATACCAATATGTTAGTTAACCTTTTAGGTTTGAAGTTCCTGAAGGGTATTACAGAGTAAATGATGTTGGCCAAGGAACGAACTCCATACACCCGTTGGGATTTAAGAATTAAACTTGAAGAGGGATCTCTGCTAGGTATAGAGGGCTGCTTTGAACCGACTATAACCTCTACGGTATCTCATGTCACTTGAATGCATCTGGTATTCATCAAGAGGTTGAGTTATGTGACCCATGATGCTACACGCGATGTACGTCCTCTGGGTTTACAACAAGGTCATCATTTACACTGAAACATATACAACACATGCACACACATCTCTGCACACCATAATATTTGTCAATGGGCTGACGGCTAACAATAACCAGCCACCCAAGACGCCTTGTGTGTAATTTCCCTACAGAAGGGTTGTTATCAGGCTAGAGCCCTGAATTAACAAGCCCTGGATGTGTTTTATGAACGGATCTGAGATAACTTTAGGGTCAACAAAACGAACAAAGTCGTATCTAGCTCTGTGCGATTGGTTCAACAGCAGCGAAATCAAGCCAACTGATATTCAGTTGCTTGGTGCCTATTAAAGCTATCTTGTTCTCAGTTACTTTAATTCTCATGCAATAACTCATTATCAACTAATAATTTAAATAAACAGATATATTTGTATATGTTTACTGTGACTATTATACAGTTACTTTGACAACAGTACCTCAGATTTTCATATTAAATTGTTTCTCATAGTTAATATAATTCTCAGTTACTATAGTTTTCATGTAGTAACTTTCATTCTCATATATTGACTTTGATTCTGAGTTCCTTTCATTATGATTGATTTTGATAATCATACTGTATTTTGATTCCCATACAATCGCTTTGATTCTCTGTTTCTTTAATCCTCAGTTACGTTGGCTCTAATACAGTCGCTTTGATTCACTGTTGATTTAATCCTCAATTACTCTGTCTCGCTAATTTTTAGTAACTTTGATGCTAATACAGACGGTGTACACATGCACCAGCATGAACACAAACACACACACACACCACACACATGCAGGCATTCCGATCCAGACACACACACACACACACACACACACACACACACACACACACACACACACACACACACACACACACACACACACACACACACACACACACACACACACACACACACACACACACACACACACACAAACACACAAGCACAAGCATGCAATCATTCACAAAAATTCGTTTGATAGATAATCGACAACCAAACTTAGCAAAACAAATGATATCTATACATATATGTAATGATTCTATTTTCAATAATACTCCTTCTTTCGATGCCGTCATTCCGTTTTACTCGAATTGTTTCTTCTCCAGCTTTGGTGCAAAAGTATTCCGACACCTTTAATTCTCAGTTACTTTTAATACAGTCTGTGGTTGAGATATTGTCTTGGCTCTCTGTTGAGGTTGGTTTTGGGAGGATCAACAGGGAAGCCCACACATAAAGGTTGCCAGCCAACTCATTTGTGCACGCAAAGGCAGCAGTTAATCCTCCTGACCGTCATGTTCTTCATGTTTTATCAGCTTTTTGATTAACTCCACATCGCGATGGGCCAACCTGCAAGGGCTTCAATGAACTCCCTCTAACAGGCATCTGGTTTTCACCTCACGGATAAATTTATTTTATCATTACTGTAAAACATTTTCAACTTCACTTTGCAGCTTCGCAATCCAGTAATAAACCGAAAGACATTATGTGTAGATTTATTTAAGTACACACAGGTGTGTGTTTGGCTGGGAAAAAAATGGAAAGGCAAACACTTACATAACTGATTCCTTTCCCGTCTCAGACACTTACTCCACCCCAGCATGCGCTCGGACATCACTGGCGGACATCGTGTTCCTGTTGGACGGCTCCTCCAGCATCAGCCCGGAGAGCTTCAAGGAGATGCTCCTCTTCCTCCAGAAGTTCATCCAGAACCTCGATGTGGGCGCGGACAAGGTGCGTGTGGGCGTGGCGCAGTACAGCGACCAGCCCTACAAGGAGTTCCTGCTGAAGGACCACATGGACGAGGCCTCGCTGCTGGACCAGGTGAGCAAGATCCCGCACCGGCAGGGAGGCACCTTCACGGGCCAGGCCATCACCTTCCTCCAGCAGACCTTCTTCACCCCAGAGGGGGGCAGTCGCGCCGCACAGCGCGTGCCCCAGATCGCCGTGGTGATCACAGACGGGGACTCGTCGGACGACGTGCTGGAGCCCGCGCGGCAGCTGCGACAGAAGGGGGTGATCGTGTTCGCCATCGGCGTCGGCGGTTCCAATGCGGCAGAGCTGCAAGGCATCGCCAACCGACCGCACGAGCGCTTCCTGTTCAGCATCAACAGCTACCAGGCCCTCCAGCAGCTGACCGACAGGCTGCTGCAGATCCTCTGTGTGTCTGTCGAGGACAAACACACTGGTATGGTGGAATCTCTGCCACATACACCAGCATGAACACAAACACACACACACACACACACACACACACACACACACACACACACACACACACACACACACACACACACACACACATGCAGGCATTCAGATCCAGACACACACACACAAACACACACGCACAAGTATGCAATCATTCACACAAATTTGTTTGAAACATAATCGATAACCAAACGTAGCAAAATGAGTGATATATATACGAATATGTTTAATGATTCTATTTTCAATACTACTACTTCTTTCGATGCCGTCATTCCGTTTTACTCGATTTGTTTCTTCTCCAGCCTTGGTGCAAAAGTTTTCCGACATCTACTTCCTGGTGGACAGTGGCCTGAGCACGACAGACTTCCAGCTGATCAAGACAATGCTGGTGCGCCTGGTCAACCAGCTCAATGTGGGAGATATGGCCCATCGCATCGGCCTGGCCCAGTACGGCCGGGACACCAAGGTTGAATTCCTAGCCAACCAGCACATGACCAGAGAGGAGTTGATCGCCATCGTCCGGCGTTTTCGTGCGCGTCGTCTCCAGGCCAACGAGCAGCGCAACCTGGGTGGCGCACTGACCTACGCCGCCAATAACTTCTTCAGCACCAGGGCAGGAAGCCGCGAGGACTTGGGCTTCCGGCAGTTCTTGGTGGTCGTGTCCGGGGCCAACTCCAGCGACAGCGTCTACCAACCGGCCCGCCTGTTGAAGTCCGAGGGGGTGACGGTGATGGGCATTGGCCTCGGCTCCGGCATGACGCACCAGATGAAGACAGTGGCCACTGCCCCATACGTTTACCAGTCTGCCAACATCGTGCCCGTGCTGAAGGCGGCGTTTGAGGCTGAGGAAGAGCGTGCCGAAGTAATTGAAGGTGAGGATGATGATTATCAATGATCATGGTCAATGGTCAATGAGTGACTTGAGGTCAATTGTGTCAATGTGATGTTGGATGTTTGAGTTAATTCCATCCGTTTTTGTGAATCAGTTAATTATGAAATGATGAAATTCAAAATTATGAAATGATTTAACATAGTCTTAACCCCCTCATTTATTTTCACAGATTGTTTAGCGGCAAGAGTAGCTGATGTCGTCTTCATTGTGGATGAGTCGGGAAGTATCGGTGGTACCAACTTTCAGTTGATGCGCACTTTCCTGCAGAAAATGGTGGAACGCCTTGACGTCCAGCCAAACAGAATACGGGTTGGCATAGTCATGTACAATGACAAGCCTATGGGCCGGGTCTTCCTCGACACCTTCAATGACAAAAATGAGATCCTCCAGTTCATCAAGATGTTGCCCTACCATGGAGGAGGCACCAAAACAGGCCTAGCGCTGAATTTTACTCGCCAGGAAGTCTTTGTGAAAAATCGGGGAAGCAGGAGAAGCCAAGGCGTCCAGCAGGTTGCAGTGGTGATCACTGATGGAGAATCTCAGGATGAGGTGGAAAAGGAGGCGGCAGACCTGCGTCGTGATGGGGTCACGGTCTACGCCATCGGAATCAAAGATGCGAACAAGACCCAGTTGGTGCAGATGGCATCCCACCCTACGAAAAAGCATATGTTCATTGTCGATAGTTTCACCAAGCTGAAGACCTTGTTGAAGACCCTGGAGAAGATTGTGTGCAGCAACATCCTCCATCATTCTTTTACAATCAACACAAGAAGAACTTTTATCAAAGAAGGTTTGGGCCTGCTTTTTTCCAGTTTAAAAGTTATCGTTGACGTTTCAGTTCTTGAATATCTATAATGTTGGATATGGATTTCAGGACCATCTGAGAACTCGCTACACTATTGCAATGGTATTAGTCCAAAAATATATCAATTCTAAAACATTCTTTGTTTTATTTCTCCAGGATGTATGCAAACAGACGAAGCCGACATATTCTTTTTGATCGACCAATCAGGAAGTATTTGGCCCAACGACTTCACAGACATGAAGAAATTCATAACTGAGTTCCTTCACACCTTCCGCATTGGCCCAGACCACGTCCGCATTGGTCTTGTTAAATATGCAGACTCTCCCACCTTAGAGTTTGACCTGACCACGTACACTGACAGCAAAACCCTGGAGAAGGCAGTGTTAGACATCCGACAGGTCGGCGGCGGTACCGAGACCGGACGTGGCTTGACCTTCATGGAGCTCCTGTTTGAGAGAGCCGTGAAAACTCGTGGGCACAAAGTCCCCGAGTACCTAATAGTCATCACGGACGGGAAGTCAACTGACGAGGTCAAAGTTCCTGCCGGAAATCTGAGAGCCCATGGCGTCATCATCTATGCAATCGGAGTGAAGAGTGCAGAAGAGGAAGAGCTGAATGAGATCTCTGGAAGCCCGAAGAAGACCTTCTTAGTGAATAATTTTGATGCCCTGAAGCCAATCAAGGATGACATTATCACTGACATGTGTTCACCAGATGGTAAGGACATTTCTCTCCATGTACTTCGAAACAGCCAGTGGACTATTATTCCAGCATTTGTTGAATTTGTAAAGGTTCAATGTTGTGGATTGATCCAGTTATAATTTAGGTTCTCCGTCATTGGTGTTCTTGAAAAAAGCAAGGTTTTAAATGTGTTTCTTGTCCACAGCCTGCAGGGACATTCCAGGGGATCTCCTCTTCTTGATCGACAGCTCTGGAAGCATCCGATCAGACGAATACCAGAAGATGAAGGACTTCATGAAAGCCATGATTGGCAAGTCTCAGGTTGGACAGGAAATGGTGCATGTGGGAGTCATGCAGTTCAGCACCATCCAGAAGCTGGAGTTCCAGCTCAATAACTTCTACGACAAAGGAGACATGTGGAAAAATATTGACGACATGCAGCAGCTGGGCGGAGGCACGCACACGGGCCAGGCCCTGACCGAAGTCTCCCTGTACTTTGACCTTGCTAGCGGGGGTCGTCCAGGGATAAGACAGAACCTGATTGTGATCACTGATGGCGAGTCCCAGGATCAGGTGAAGGGGCCGGCTGAGGTGTTGAGGCAAAAGGGTGTGACCATCTTCTCCATCGGTGTGGTCAACGCCAACACCACACAGCTTCTGGAGATCAGTGGCACCGACGAATTTGTGTTCACTAAGAGGGACTTTGATGCCCTGAAGGACTTGGAGAGCGAGCTGGCTCTGCGTCTCTGTGAGAGAGGTGAGACAACGCTAGGGTTGATGCTGTATATAGTGGTAGGAATTACACTTGCATATTATACTCCAGTAGATATGCAAATATCCCTCAGAGAAACCATTTACAATTATACAAATTCAAGTAAACAGTTTAATGATTTATCACTGAATACAATTTTGGTGAGTTTCAAATGTTTTTCATTTGTACTAAAGCGGTAAAGCAGAAAGTCAATATCTTCATGAACGTACAATATCCCCCAAAGTCCTTCGACCAAATCCGATATGATAATTCAATGAACAATGAGGAATTCTTCTGTCTCTTCCTTCAGAGTGCAAGAAGACGGAGGTGGCAGACATTATCTTCTTGGTTGATGGCTCCACCAGCATCACCGACCAAAAGTTCAAGAACATGCAGAAGTTCATGGAGTCCATCGTAAACGAGACCTCCGTCGGCGTGAATATGACGCGTTTTGGCGTCATCCTTTACTCCAGCGAAGCCGAATCCAATTTCACCCTCAAAGAGTATTCCTCCAAGAGACAGGTGTTGAAGGCCATCCAGGCGCTCAAGTCCCCGAACGGAGACACCTACACAGGCAAGGCCTTGGCCTACACACTGCAGTACTTTGAAGAGAAGTATGGCGGCCGCCGGGCCTCCAAGGTGCCCCAGATCCTGATGGTGATCACAGATGGCGACGCCACCGACCCAAACAACCTGAAGGCTCCATCCGTGGCGCTGCGTGAGAAGGGCATCAGCATTTACAGCATCGGAGTGGAGGGTGCCAACAAGGCTGAGCTGGAGATCGTGGCTGGGGAACCCTCCAGGGTCTTCTTTGTGGACAACTTTGAGGCCCTGGACACCCTTTACAAAAACATCTCCCATATCCTCTGCAACGACACCATTCCTGGTAACTGTCTGTCTGTCTGTCTGTCTGTCTGTCTGTCTGTCTGTCTGTCTGTCTGTCTGTCTGTCTGTCTGTCTGTCTGTCTGTCTGTCTGTCTGTCTGTCTGTCTGTCTGTCTGTCTGTCTGTCTGTCTGTCTGTCTGTCTGTCTGTCTGTCTGTCTGTCTGTCTGTCTGTCTGTCTGTCTGTCTGTCACTAAATGATTGAGGGTAATATAGTCAAGGGGTTGTACTGTGACAGTGAACAGAATAGAACAGAATAGAACAGAATATAATACTGCAATGTAGAGTACACCATAGTATATTATTGATTAGTGTCATTTTTATTGTTAGTATATTGTGGAGAATTGTATAGTATAGTGATGAAAGTAGAGTATAGGGTGTAGTATAATGCACGAAAGAGTAAAGCATACACTATAGTAGAATATAGAGAGTATACAGAGTACAGGGTAGGGCATCGACCTAGACCCTTAAGTTCCTCCATGTGTTCCCAGTGTGTAAGAAAGAGAAAGCGGACCTAGTTTTGCTGGTCGACACATCGGAGAGCATCACCGACGCTGACTACAGCACCATGAAGACCTTCATGACCAACCTCGTTGGCAGCTTCAAGATCAGCCAGGACCTGGTGCGTGTGGGCGTGGCGCAGTTCAGCAGCCAACCGAAAAAGGAGTTCTACCTGAACCAGTTCAACACGGAGGAGGAGGTGACCAAGAACATCCTGGACATGGTGCAGCAGAAGGAAGGAACCATGATCGGACGCGCTCTGGACTTCATCAAGAGTTACTTCAAGACGTCCGCCGGGAGCCGCATCAAGAGCAGCGTCTCCCAGAACCTGGTGTTGTTGACGGACGGCGAATCCAACGACAACGTGGTGCAGGCGGCCGAGGTGCTCCGGGAGATGGGCATCGAGATCTTTGTCATCGGCATCGGCGCCGTCAACAAGCTGGAGCTGAAGAAGATCACAGCCAACTCAGACCGCATTTTCACCGTCCGGGACTTCGGCTCACTGGCCAAGATCAAGCAGAAGGTGGTGGAAACCATGTGCGAGCCCGGTATCCAAAATCATACATCACCTGGTGAGAATACATTCATGCCTTTCAAGTCTGTTCTTCTGTCTTTCTCGCTGTTTGGTATTTGTTGGTTCGCGATAGAAATGAAAATAACTTAAATCGTCTGTTTCCGGGAACTGTTCCATTGAGAGATTTGGATTCACCTATACCCATCTCTCTCTGTCCCACTCTCCCTTTCTCTCTCTCTCTCTCTCTCTCTCTCTCTCTCTCTCTCTCTCTCCCACCCCCTCTCTCTAACTCAGCCTGCAGTATCGATGTGGCCATTGGTTTTGACATGTCCCAGCGCTCCGGGTCCCAGCTGCTGGTCAGCGGGTTCCCCAAGCTCCGGGCGGCCCTGCCGGAGATCCTCCACTATGTGTCCACGCTGAACAGCCTCTGCTGCGTCCAGAACACGCCCATCAAACCCAACATCGCCTTCAGGTTGGTCGGCGAAGACGGGCGTACCCTGGACGATTACAACTTTGAGCCGTTCAGCGAGGCGGTGGTGGACAAGGTCATGAACCTGCAGATGTCAGAGACCACCTTCTTCAACACGGCCCTGCTCACCTCCTTCCAGGAGAAGTTCAACACCCAGTCCAATGCCGGCGCCAAGGTACTGCACAGCAGAAGCGAGCGGTAACACTTGTCATGGTTGGCCAATAGTTGTTTGTCTGTTGAATGTTTCCTTCTAAACTTGTTTTGGATGTTTGTGCGTGTGTGTGCCAGGTGCTCTTGGTCTTCACAGATGGTTTGGATGAAGATGTTATGAAGCTAGAGCATCAGTCTGAGCTGCTGCGTCTGTCTGGTGAGGCCAGGATGCACATGGGACTCTGTGTACTGCTGCAGACTACTGCAACCGCCAAACTCTACAAAAATATCTCTTGCGAGTTCATCTTTAAAACATAGAATTTGAATCAATTATACCTGACTTTATTCTCCCTTCTCTTTCCGGTTTGCATATTTGTCTTTCTCTCTGTGTTCCTCCCTCTCCCTCTTTACATATATCTGTATCTTGCGCTCTCTCTCTCTCTCTCTCTCTCTCTCTCTCTCTCTCTCTCTCTCTCTCTCTCTCTCTCCCTGTCATTCCTGTCTGTCTCTCCCTGTCTGTCTGCTTCTCTCTCCCTGTCTGTCTGCCTCTCTCTCTCTGTATGTCTACCTCTTTCTCCCTGTCTGTCTCTCCCTGTCTGTCTGCCTCTCTCTCCCTGTCTGCCTCTCCCTGTCTGTCTGCCTCTCTCTCCCTGTCTGTCTCTCCCTGTCTGTCTGCCTCTCTCTCCCTGTCTGTCTGCCTCTCTCTCCCTGTCTGTCTCTCAGGGGTGAATGCCCTGCTGGCGGTGGCGCTGGACGGTGTGCGTGACTCCAGCCAGATCCAGATGGTGGAGTTCGGTCGAGGGTTCGGCTACAAGGTCCCCCTCAGCGTGGGCATGCAGAGCGTGGGCAGTACCTTGCTCAAACAGATTGTGAGTCCACCTTAAACTAAACTATACTAAACAGATCGTAAGTCCACCTCAATCTAAAGTGAACGAAACTATTCAGATCATAAGTCAACCTTAAACTGAACTAACCAATTCCTAAGTCCACCTTAAACTAAACTAAACAGCTCATGAGTCCATCTGAAACTATACTCAACTATTCCATCTTAAACGAAACTATACTAAACTAAAAGTATTCTTGTTCCACAACTGTACATTTCACATTCTCATTCCTCTCTCTCTCCCTCTCTCTCTCTCTCTCTCTCTCTCTCTCTCCCTCTCCCTCTCCCTCTCCCTCTCCCTCTCCCTCTCCCTCTCCCTCTCTCTCTCTCTCTTGTCCAGGACGCCGTGGCCGAGCGAGAGTGCTGTGGTGTCATGTGTAAATGTTCGGGACATGAAGGAAGCCGAGGCTCACGAGGATCCTCAGCTGCAAAGGTGAAAGGTCACCGCCAGAGATCTGGAAGCACTGGACAGACTAAACTATTGACGTTTTAATGCTTCACACATTCTGACAGCATTACCCTTTAAATATACAACACAGACAGTGTCATTATTATGAGTATAAGACTTACACAGATCTCTGTATCAGAGCATTAAGGACCACCACCACCTCAGTAATCAGCTACTGATGTCATAGGGGAATGGCCTCTCGAGGTCATGAGGTCATAAGCTACTGATGTCATGGATGAGCTAAGATTGATGATGAGTCCAGAGGTTATGATGTCAAAGTTGTTGACGTTAATGGGGATGAGGTCAGAGGTGATGATGTGTTTAGGGGAAGATGTAATGAAGTTATGAGGTCAAAAGTGATGGTGTCATGGACGAGATGCAAAGTCACTGAGACTATACGATTATTATCGTCATCTTCCAACATGAAACCACTGACAGCTATCCCTCTTTGTTATCACAGCTTTCATATCTTTCCGTCGGAGCTAAGGCTAGGAAGTGACACTGCTGTGGGCACAAGGCTCTAGGAGTGGTGATGCTAGCTCCGGCCAACGTCGATCCCGGCTCTCCTCAGGGCCAGCAGGAATCAGTCCTCCTCCATCACACGCATCTCGCCCTCTAGCCATTCAGCTGCAGGCTTCTGTTTTACTTCCTGAGCGTTTGAGAGGTTATCTAAGGTTATCCCTAGGCTGCTGGGAGGACAGTACAGTGGAGGAACGCGTCTGAGCAGCAACGTCTGCCATGGCCTTAAAGGAGGAGGAGAGACCGGCGCCTCAGAGAGTGGGGGAGGGATGAGAGCTACGGGACACGAGCCCAGTAGAGGCAGGGGAGTAGAGTCCATAGTAGAGTCAGTGGGGGACACGGTAATTCAAGATTCCAACATTCAAGATGGTTTTATTGTCATATGCACAACAATTACAGAGCAGTCGCTGGCAATGAAATTCTTTAGTCTTGGGCTCCTCCAACAATGCAATATAAGAGAAGTTATAGGTATATGAGAAACACATAATAATAAAAAGTCAGTGTATAAGAGGAACACAAGTAGGAGAGCAGGGACCTAAATGTAAAATGTAAACAGACGTGTTTATCCAGATGCCGACTGGTATAGAGTGGCAAGTTCTAAAATGGCAAGTTATAAAGTGTCATAATGGTGAGCTAGGTAGCTTAGGAGTTCAGTAGTCTTATGGCCCGTGGGATGAAACTGTCCCTGAGTCTGGTGGTGCGAGACCGGATGGTAGCGTCTACCAGACGGGAGCAGCTGAAACAGTTTGTTACTGGGTTGATGAGGGTCTTTAATAATCCGGTTAGTCTTCTTCCTGCTGCGCTGAGTGTAGAGGTCCTCCAGAGAGTCCTTAGTAGAGTCGGGGGGGGGAGGGGTAGCAGTAGAGTAGAGCCCATAGTAGAGTCAAGGGGAAGGGCGCAGTAGAGTAGAGCCCATAGTAGAGTCAGGAGGGGGTGCAGTAGAGTAGAGCCCATAGTAGAGTCAGGAGGGGGTGCAGTATAGTAGAGCCCATAGTAGAGTCAGGAGGGGGTGCAGTATAGTAGAGCCCATAGTAGAGTCAGGAGGGGGTGCAGTATAGTAGAGCCCATAGTAGAGTCAGGAGGGGGCGCAGTATAGTAGACCCCATAGTAGAGTCAGGAGGGGGTGCAGTATAGTACAGCCCATAGTCACAATGCAATGCACATAAAAGCCTTCAAAAGAGAAACAACACATACATTGAATGCACATTTATGCAAACTCACTGTCCAACACTTTCCTGGGACAAGATGGTTCTACAGCCGCTGGGGCGAGATGTGGACAGGGGGTGCTGGGGTGCCCCGGGTTCGGCCAGCCAATGGGGTTGTAGGATTAGTGGGAGGGGTGCCGGGCATTTCAGTTGAAGCGTGGCAAAAACACAAGACAAGATGGTAGATTAGAGCCAGTAGAGAAAAGACCCTTTCATGAGAACAGTGGTACATGAAGTAACATCAATGACTGAAGGACATGACAATAAACAGCCTGTGTGTTTGTGTTGTCTGTTTTCAGGGGGGTCCCGGACCTAAAGGTCATCCAGGATTCCCAGGAGAGGAAGGGACTGCCGTAAGTATTATGTTTCCTAATATAATTATTGGTTGACCATCAATACAAATATTCTAATTCCTGCACACCTGTTGAGTCAAACAAAACTGAAGAGCATACAATAACATGAGCATGCACACATTACATGTACTTTATGACAGTCATAAACAAACATAGCTCACAGCCTAGCATACTCTCAGAGCCTGTATCAGCCTTTTCTTCATATTCTGGTTTCCGTTGGTGTCGAATACAACACTATGCTCAACTGATTTTCTCTACTATTCAAAAAACAACATTTCCCATGAGCCTCAGCGGGATGCTTTGTTCAGCCTTAAAACTAAGTTTCTTCTTCTGCCAAACTGAAGGAGTCTTGATAAGCAAAAGAAAAGGAAAACATTGCACGTCACAGCTGGGAGATTAGAGTAGTCTTAATATTTATTTTGCAGTTGAAGAACATTCTGGAGACTGTATTTCAGCTCTCTCTCTCTCTCTCTCTCTCTCTCTCTCTCTCTCTCTCTCTCTCTTTCTCTCCCGCAGGGCGACCGAGGCCATCCCGGACCCTCAGGGGCCCGAGGAATCCAGGGATGCCCAGGGACCAGAGGACAGAAGGTGAACCCACAGCCCAGATGGACAGACAGACGGACCACAGCACCACTAATCCTGCTACTTTCACCATTACAGATATACTACATCTAACCCCACCATTACTATTCATAGACAGACTCATAAAAGTACTTCTACTCATGAAGAAGTAGTAGACTTGAGTTGTGATCGTTTTGTGGACGTCTGAAAGACAGAGATGGTTGGCAAAGTGTGTGTTTCATCTAGTTCTGTGTTTTTTGATTGACAGGGCAATCGGGGTCACCGTGGCGACAAGGTGAGTGTCTGAACCTTCAGGAAATTCTTCGTCTTCCGTTCTTTAGTCCAGGAAGTGAAGTCAGGGATTGGCTATCACAGAGGAATGTTGGGACAGAACTCTGAGAGGAGGAGGTAAGGAGCTGAGAGGTGGAGGGAGGTGAGAGGAGGAGAAAGTGAGAGGAGGAAGAGGGGGTGAGAGAAGGGAGGTGAGAGGAGGAGGAGGAGGTGAGAGAAGGGAGGTGAAAGGAGGTGAGAGGAGGAAGTGTGATGAGGAGGTGAGAGGAGGAGGAGCTGAGAGGAGAAAGGAGCTGAGAGGAAGAGGATGTGAGAGGAGGAGGAGGTGAGAGGAGGAGGAGCTGAGAGGAGAAAGGAGGTGAGAGGAAGAGTAGGTGAGAGGAGGAGGTGTGAGGAGGATGTGAGAGGAAGAGTAGAAAGGATGTGAGATGAAGAGGATGTGAGAGGGGCGGATGTGAGAGGAAGAGGATGATAGAGGAGGAGGTGAGAGGAGGAGGAACTGAGAGTA